>NW_024609868.1:81002112-81382607 GCF_016920785.2 Ixodes scapularis | reverse complement strand
ACGACGTCGGCGCTTTTCAGCATGAGGGATATACGTGCCAAACGAACGAAGGACATCTGATCTGGAAATTAAGGGAGACGGCACGAATTACGCAGTTACACTGGATCAGTAACTACCCGTGCATGTACGATCAAAATAAATTGAAGGCCAAGTAACATATTCCTATTTTAAATGAGTAAGTACCGCTTTAGTCTTTCTGCTCGTGAAGACGAGCGAAGATGTTTGTTCTGCGTTGAAAATATCACCCGCACGCTCGAAATCTTTAAAGGCCGACGACCAGACTCGAGATTCTGCAAGGCAGAAGATCCTCCTCAGCATGGGGGGAGGGGGAAACAGGCAACGGCGGATAGGGTAGAAAAGGGGAGAGGAAGAAAGAATAGAAAAGTGGAAAGCGCCAACTGGTCGCCGGTCTTTAAGGACAACTGCCCGATAAAAGCTGCCGGGCAGAGAAAACAATATGAAGAGATACCTTTCATAGCCCACGTACTTTATTCTTTGTTTGAATGTTGTTATCCGCTCATGCACGACGGGGTCATTTTCATATAGTGATATGACTGGCATATTATCAATATATATAAGCGTCACCGGAATGCTGGCGAGCCTTGAAACACTTTATATTCCTTTCGATTGTAATTTTGCTTTGAACCGTCGATCGTTTTTACACACCTGCTGCGGAACACATGTTTGGGATTGAAATGTAGCGAAGTTAAACATCGTTCACCGATGAAGAAAAATGCGATAACTAAAGCAATTACACTTTTACAATGTTAATCAAGGTTCATAGTATTCGGTACGACCCAAATAACCAAAGCGTTCCGTGTTATTTTCCGGCGGAGAGACAAAATGCACGCGCGTTTTCCCATAGAAATGCACCGGAGTACCGCAAAAGTAGACTGGTTGCTGTCTTCTTCAATTTCCGTCACGGAAGTCACATAGACACTAGTGCCAGTTGAACCTCTAGCGCACATTATAATAGCTCTATGCCGCCAACGACAGCCTCCGCGTATACAGTGAAGCTCTCATATACCCGCTCGTAAAAATTTTACATTCATATGTGCCAGTAATTAATAAAACCTGCGTAAGAATTCTTTTTTTCGCACCTCTTGCGTAGTATCAGATTGCTCTTCGCTCTCCTGCGGATCGAGTGGACGTAACTCTAAAGCAGTGGTCACGCCGCGAGTGCATCGTACAACAAACAGACTGCAGACACCGGCTGATGCGTGTTTCTTCCTTGTTTGACCGTCACATTGGCCATGGATAGATGGATGCATGCCAATGCCTATACCCTCGTAACGGGCGGTAGCTTGCGCCACCTAACCAGGAACAATCTTCCTCCTTGGTTGTTTAAAGATGCGCGTGTCCGGCGGTCCAAAACCTTCGTTCCGCGAATTCGAAAACACCCCCGCCTTTACCGGCGCAGCGCGGTGATCGAGAATCGCTGAAACAGAGCGGCGAGATAAAGGCGAACGTCGACTCAGATACGACGCTTCAAGAAAGCGCCGCGGCAAAAAGGTTAAACTGATACGACCTCGAGTCTAATCACGGCCTCGCGCGCTTGTCAAAACAAGAGTGGAGCCGGACGGCGACGGTGGAAAATATGTTCGGGATCGAGAAGGGCCGGGTTCGGTCCTTCGGCGACCTTTTGTCTACGTTTAGTCTCGTATACCCGGATGGCTTGCCACGGCAGCGAGTGCAAGAACGGTAATCCACTTTCTGATAATCCTTGCTTGCGATATGTATAGAACCAACCGGGCAGTCATTTTTTGAGCGTGCATCATTGTGCTTGCTGTCGATCCGTGCCGAACTGACACGCATTGTAATTGGCGCTGGTTTGCCACCAATCAGTTGTTGTTGTTTTTCCTTATGCCACGTTTATGTCGGGAAGTTGGCAGTGCCCTGGTATTATCGCCTTTCGTTGTTGTTGTTTCAATGACCATGTTTGATCAATCGCGACTATCTTTGAACGTGAACCAATGTGGTCGGTTTCGAATGGTTGTTTCGACAGGATAGTTTTGACCTCAAGTTCATAAACTGCGAACAACCTTATTTTAGTTCGCTCGATATCGGCCGAATTTCGCGAAGTACGTGTTTCGGGAATAGTTCGAGGACAGATCGCTCCCCCACATACAGTGATATGCCACGAAGTCGTTGCCGTGGGCTGTTATACTCGCGTGATTATTTTCTCGCGATCGTTTCGTACTTCACGAAATTCGGGAAAATATGATCTTCTCTAAAATTAGGTCGTTTGCGGTACCTACAGCCAGAAACCGTGATTTGCGTTCGGACCGTTTCAGATCGTGCTATTCTGCTGGCAATTATGTTCCCGCCACCAGCCGACTTTGTGGGCTGATGACGGGATGTACTATGGTCAGATACAAGTGAATAATGTGCCAGAAGCTGTTCCCAGACCGTCATTACCGCCAGCCAGTGTTCCCTCGCACTGCGCTCATAGCCCGCCACTGAGACGCACGTCACGCTGAGGACAGTGGAAATCCGGTATAATTATTTCAGGAAATAGTCCCCGAGGTAAAGAGGATTTATGCGAAAACAAATTAACTCGCATATACTGCTCACTCGCAAAAAAAAAAAAGAAAAAAAAACACAGACCGGGCAAACAAAATTACACCTTTACTTTAGCAGGCTCACTCGCGCTTCCTGTGTCAACGGTTTTCTCTTCCACAAGCCCAAATGTCACAGAACTCGTCCTGGATTCAGTGACTTTCGTCGTGGCTTTTGCCTTTCCTGCTTCATCCGCGGAGCGATTCGATGTCACCGCTGGTACGGGGTGGTGTGTATCTCGCGCACTCCTAACTTGTAGTCAACTATATTCAATGCAAGAACACTTCGTTCTCACTCGAACACGCTAAATAGTGTCTCCCGGATAGACCTATTTTTTCGTATAATTCACTCCTATAGTTCGCTTTCTGCATCGAGTGCTACCAACATCCCCCTAGGAATGGCGCCAGGCTCGGCAGTTTGGTCCTAACCCTACGCACTGATCGAACATGAAGTTAAGCCTGGCGGTGGCGCAGCGCTGGGATATAATCTGTGTCCGCGTCGAAATGCTAGGGCACAGGCTTTGATTATCCTAGGGGATGTTAGTACGACGTAGAGTATCACCTATCCAAGAAAAAGGAGCGGTACGTGAGGCATTCAAATTTCCGTGATTGATCAACGTCGAGTTGCCGGAGAACACAGGGGGGAGAGGGTACATAAGTATGAAACAATAGCTGCAGCCACGGAACATTTGGTAATAGCTGTCCGAAGTGCACAGGGACGGACGACCAGACGCGTGCACTCGCCCATCTGCCATTTGCTTTCTGATGCCGTCGCTATACGCGCCGAGCTTCGGAGAAGGGGCCGCCACCACACGATCGATCACGCAACAGCCCGTACCCCGTATATAGCCCGACTTTTGTTTCGTTCTACTCGAGGAAGGGGAGGAGGAACCGAGAAAGCACACACACGCTGCACTTTATTCTGTCTGTCTTCCTCCCCGTATCGCCGCTTGTGTGCGTCCTGCTTCCGAAAGCCGGCAGTTGTGGTGATCACTCATTTCTCGCGTTCCTCTAGCTTTGCTTTCGTCTCTCGAGCGCGTAAAAGTATCTGTTTGGCCGGGTCTTGGGCACCCGTTCTGATTTTTTCTTCTTCTTCTCTCGTTCGA
Organism: Ixodes scapularis; assembly: GCF_016920785.2. Lineage (NCBI taxonomy): Eukaryota > Metazoa > Arthropoda > Arachnida > Ixodida > Ixodidae > Ixodes > Ixodes scapularis. Next base: position 81,378,943 of record NW_024609868.1, on the reverse strand, counting down.
GTTATTTGATCGGCGAACCGTGTGCCTCGATAGGGCCATCGTACCAAATCGCAGTATATCGCCTACGCTACCGTTTCTACCGGAGTTCGTTCCCTTTCTCTTTCGTCAACAATAGGAAAGGGAAAGGTAGTGCTTGCCTTATTCCTTCTGACACCCTCGTATAGTATCGTTGCACACGGCAACCGATCGCCGGTGCACCTTTTTTGCTTGACCTTTTCCTGTTAGCCTACCATCTTTCCTTTTTTTTTCTTCCTTCTCTTTTTCTCTTTCTTTTCCATACCTCCTTTCTCAATCTTTTTCCCGATCGCCGATCGGACTGTTCTGGTTCGCTTGTTGCGATTTTGTATTTGGGTTTCTGTATTCGTATCTGAGCTTGTCTGTGTCTGTATGTTTTCGGCTCGTCTGCGGCGCTGTTTCTGCGGGTTCTTGATATAGCAAGGAGTTCCTGCTGCGAATGGCGATGGGGGAATGTTTGACTTGGGATTGCGTATTCCTATACACTGATACTCCTCTCCAATGTGTTCTTCTATTTGTATTACTTGTTGTTGTTCGAGCTGCATAGTCGCGGCGATTGGCGTGCATAAGAGATGTGACGCAAATTTTTGCGTTTTCTGTAATAGAGGTCGACGTTTGTTTATCTTTTTGTTGTGTGTCTCTGTGTGTGTGTCGTTCTATCTTTCCGTGCGATTGCGTTATGTGCAAATATTTTATGCACAGTTCTCTTTCTTCGCCTGCGTAGCTTTTGCAGATTTTGTTTTTCTGCTACTTTGTTGGAAAAAAACCAGCAACATGCAGGTATATGTGGACGAGTAATTGTGATTAAGAGGGGCGCCGACGGATCTTCATATATATATATATATATATATATATATATATATATATATATATATATATATATATATATATATATATATATATATATGTGTGTGTGTGGGGGGGGGGGGGACCTTTTCATTATCGTACGTGGTCTCCCAAGAGGAAATAGTCGGAAATATCTAGGTGAATGCTCCGTATCTGATTGAATAAATCAATGTTTGACGAAACTTAGACTCATTCGATCATTTGAAAAAGTAAAAATATCTCGCGGGGCCAGGATATGAGCTTTGGGCCTCCCAATGTCCAGTCGGGTGTGCCAACCACTACACCACTCCGCCTTTTCTACCATTTCGTCGTTTACCCTGAGACTGGGGGGGGTTTTTTGAAGAGCAGAAGAAACAGAAAAAACAGACAGGTCTTTTTTCTGTTTCTTCTGCTCTTCAAAAAACCCCCCCCAGTCTCAGGGTAAACGACGAAATGGTTGACTTCCACCAGCTAGCCTGTACTTTGACTCTTTTCCCGCCTTTTCTGTTCTTTTTTTTTTTCTTTTCTCAATTGTTTATTTAGATTGAGAACACGACAGTTGGATGAAAGCGAATGAAGTATTACATGCTCATATGGGAAAATATTTACTAACACAGTACATCGCCGACAGACATGTCGGTAACAATTCATTTATGAACTAGATATATGGCTCAAAGTTTACAAAAACCTATTAACCAATACACAGTGCAGCGATAGAACGAATATACAACGTTAAAGTGCGGAGCGTGCGAATGCTACAGATAGTCTTCCCAAAGCATAAAAATTAAGCGCAACTTTGCGACCCTTGACCAGGGCGTCTCTTAGTTCTTTTTCAAATGGTACCGATTATAAAGTGGCGATGGTCCAGTCCAATTTGTTCGTGAAATGACGCTATGCAGGTTTAGCATTCAATGTGCGCTCGGTCATATCTGCCCTTGACCGCCATAGTGCATGCAGACCTAAAACTATGATGATCTCTGCTAAATCAGCTAGTTTTGTTTCGTGTAATTGTAGGGATTTCAAAGCGCACAAGCTGATGTGTGAGTAAAAAAGACTGTACCTCTGCCCAAAATATTTTTGTGTTTGAATAGAAAATAAAAATACGTCTGAGATTATCTTCTCCCTGACGCACAAATCACATGCTCAGTTGTCACGGTAAAAAAAAGAAAAAGAATCATTTGGTTTGTTGCCAAATTTCGGCAAACTTTGACGTTTTACCCACTCTAGATTCCACACATCCGTGTGGAATCTAGGGTGAGTAAAACGTCTTTATTTAACGACCAAAAGAGTTTGCGTTTTGAGCGCTATGCAGTTTGGTCACAGGTGAAACGCCTAGCTCTCCCTGGTGTCACCAGAGGGAGCTAGAAGACGAGAGGCGGCGATAAACGACTCGTACGGCCTGTCTGCAGCCAGCGAGGGCGCGGGGGGCTTTCAAGTAGTCTGAACTCCGTCTCCCCTTACGTCTGGACGCAGCGGACGCTATCCTAGCCAATCCCGCTCTGTGTAGGTAGCCCGTGATACGCTTTCCACGCGTCGCTGTGCTCCCTCTCCAAAGTCACGTGACACTGACATTGCCTTGGATTGGCTCCGATGGCTCGTAGCATCCGCTGCGCCCGGACGTAAAGTGGGGGTTGAGCCACTCGGCGAGGGTGGACAGGGTAAGTGAAAGAGTGCGCACGAGAGCGGGCTGCTGCGCAAAAGGGGACAGTTCCATAGGAGATGTACGAGAGCAGCGAGTGTGCGACAGTGGGTGCCTTCGGGGTTCATTGGGCTTTGAGGGTAAATCTTCTTGGGGAGGACAGGAGCGAGGAAGGCTCCCGACAGTGCTTGGTGTAGGAGGCAGGTCTGTACTGTAGACAAGTCAATGGGAGATGACAGAGAGAGAGAGAGGGAATTCCAGGGGGTTAGCCCGGCTTGTCAGGTATTGGCGCCGTTGGCTGATTTGGACCTGCCGGGCTTTTTGAGTGTCATGAAAGGAACCGAGTGTAAGCTGCGGTGGCATGGGCGACATCGGGGACCCGGCTTGCGCAGAGAGAACTTGTAGAACGTGATAGTCGGTTAGCCCTTTCATTACCGAGAAGGCAACAGTGAGCGGGTACCCAGGGGGAAGTGACCATCCGTCCGGTTGGAAAGGGCGGCCCGATGATTTTGAAGAGTGATTGTTTATGACAGGGGATGGGTGTCCATGACTGCAGAGGGCTTCCTGAGAATCAGTGTATATCGCAATGCTCGAGGAGGGTGCCAGACTGGCAATGTCAATGGAACTCAGGCAGTGATGTATTGCCCAAAGTTCAGCGTAACGCGAGAAGCAGACAGACGTAAAAACTTGAGTGGCGCGGTGGTGGCCCTCGACATCGCACCCTGCGGTGCTCAAAATGGGCGTGGAGCTGTCAGAGCTGATGGCAGCGTCGGCGTAGGAAGTATGGTCCGCCGTTGAGAAGCGAAGTTGAAGACGGTGGAGAGGTCGTCGAGCATAGTCACCACGGCGGGCGGGCACCTCGCTTCGCCCATGTTTCAAGGGGGGGGGGGGGGGGGGGGGGGGGGCGGCGGGGCGGGATGGCGTGATACGATGGAGTTCCCAGGGCGTGAGTGAGGTGGGCTGAGGCAGCAGAGGACGGGTATCATAATCGAGCTCGCGTTAAGTGTAGCCCCCTGCCATAGTGGCTCGGAGTCGGTTTTCTTGGGCTGCGATGTGGGTAGAAGTCAGGTCCTCAGGGCTGTTCATCTGACTGCAGCTCTTAAGTGATTCAATGCGTGTGTATCGAGGGAGGTCTGTGACAATTTCTTCAAGCTCACGATTAACTCTTCCAAGCAGGATTGTTTGGAGGCAGGTGAGGTGGCAGTACGGGTCTAAAAGAAGTCATTTGATAATGTTGCAATGGGTAACCTTTTTAGACGATGGAATGCGTCATTTTTAGGTGGCCGGTTTGTCGGAGATCTGTAGAACGGAGGAGGAATCATTGCTAATACTGTAGCCCAATACAACAGCTTGTGGTTTGCTTGGGGCAGAGAGTCCCATGAAAATAGGCCTTGCAGCAGGCGTAGTGACTAAACCACCTCTCCAGAAAAAAAAATAAAGTGGTTGCACAAATACTGTAGGAGCAGCTATTTCTACTTGGCATTATAGAAGTTGCGACGAACCAAGGTGATGAAAAGCATGCGTCCTGTTTATCCCGAAAAAATAGAAAATGGTGAGTTGTTACTTTTAAGGTCAACATTGATTCGACCTATTCCTCCTTTTGCAAGACTCAGATAAAGATTGGGCCTCCTAATTTTCTCCATTGAAGATTTTGATATAAAGACAGCCCAGGAAGAATGAAAGTTTTCCGCAGCGCTTGCTGAAAAGGGCATTACTTGTGCAGATAGCTTTGGGTAAAAAAAATAAAAAAAAATAGATGTGTCGGGATCTAAATGGAAATAGTTTGCTTCTTGGGCTCCAATCCTTTTATTACAACACGAAGGTGCACATTCATGAAGGTCAAGACTAGTACCCAAGTAGCTGGCCACTGATTCTTTCCGTTGGATACCCATAAACTTGCCAGGTTTGTGGATGTCTAATTTCCAAGCCAAGCACAGCACGATTTTCTTCGATATAATGAAGATCAGGAAAATTTGCTGTACCTGTTCACGAGTTCTAAAGCAATTTGAACTTTTTTTATATTAAGTTCATACGAAGATGATGTCATCAGCATAATCAAAAAATTTCACCGCGTCTACGGAGAATCGAAAGTCAGTGATTGAAGTGTTGTGAAGTACGGTGTGACATAAAGGCTCCAAATACACAAAAAAAAAATCGAAAGCGGGCAGTTTTTACGTACGAATCTGCGTACAGGAATAGATTATCCTATTAACTCTTTGATGACAAATTTCATGTTGATGTCTGTGTAAACGACTGAAATCCATTCTTCCATCTAGCTCCCTAGTTCGCAGTTTCTTGTAAGCGACAATAAGAACTTTCTGTCCGTCTCTCCGGAAGGTAGGGCTCATTTTTATCAACTGTCTCATTTTTATAAGCATGGAAGAAAGGTACGAAGGCAGTGAATCATCAGCGTCAAAGGTAACTTCCAAAAATCTATTTGTTCGGATGAGCATCCTATACCGGCGTGCGGTCGGGTACCACTATACTGCGTGATGCACATTTAAAAACCTCAGGCTATATCAGGGGTATTGTACTGGCAAGGTTTCTCGTCCCCAGTGGAGACCCCAAACGCCCGCTGCGGCTGACCAACTTCCAGTTGCCCAAACAGACGAGCCAATTACTATTTCGTGCGTACCGGCACATGCACCGGCATTCATTCATCAAACCAAAATACATACACGCACAAAACTACGACCCCGCATATCCATACATCCCCAATCAGTTACGTACATGATGGCATTGGCACGCAGTCATTACTTATCTATAGTTACTTACATCTAGTAGTAGCAGAAGTAGTAGACAGCTAGTAATAATAGTAGCAGCAGACAATATTTACTCACATCTAAAGAAGTGCAGGGCGCCCATGGTCTCCGTAGCCAAATGTATCGCAGTATTCGCGGATAAGAACGCCCAAATATCGAATCACGGAGCAAGAAGCGTGAACATCGTGCAATCACGCGTCTTGCCTTGTGTTGCTTCCAGCATAGTTACTCACATCCTATTTGAGTCACTATAGTCTCTTAAGAAGGAAGCCGCCACTAGAGTTGTCCAAAATCTTTCCTCAAATTTCAGCTTGAGGATGGTTCATGAGGGACGGGTTCTTCTTCTGCGACATCATATGCTTTCCCAAGTCCGGGGCTTATTGAATATTCGATTAAAGAGACACTTTCGAAATCGTCTGAAACGGATGCGATTCACTTTGCGCCCGTCGGTTGCCAAATTTAGTCTGAGCTCAGTTTGTTTCGGGGTTCCTCGGTTGGGTTTACGAAACGGCGTTGTAGAGTTTGCATTGTCGCATTCTTTCGCGAAAATCAATTGATCGATCTTGCGAACTTGGTCACCGCGCAAGACGTGGGGTTCAAAGCGGAATACTAGAGTCGGGGGAGCCGTGCAACAGTGTTGGGTATAGGAATGTTTCATGCAAGCTTAATGGCACTATAGTGAGACTCGCGTTTTCTCGCACGCGACGCCACTCACCAACAAGCTTCTTTTGTCGCCGCGTAATTTTAAGGACCAATGCCGACATTTTATTTCAATGTCTCCTTCGCAAAACTTGTTGACTAAGTCGTATAGTTGACAACGTCAACAATGCGATCCCCGGGATTTTGTAATGAAGCTTCACGATCACCGTGATGACGAAATTGGAATGCGGCGCATGCAGTGTACACGATCACAGCGTTGGCTTTCGATTTGGCGCTCGTGACAATCAATGTCTGGACGTCCGTTCGGGCAGTGACTTGTGCTCGATCGCTGCGATGACGGTATTGGTACATTAGTACATCACATTAGTATTAGTACATTAGAGGGAACGAACGTTACTCTAGACATCGAGATACTATCTATCTGGAGACATTTGGAATCTACAACATGACATGGGCTACTCTACAACAAGAAAGAGAGAGAGGGTACACACTAAACATCGTAACACCCTTGTGGGTGTAAATGGCTCGTCCTATAACTAACACCCATTTGGGTGTAGCGAAACGCCCTAAGCAAAGGGCGTTCTTCGTAACGCCCCTAAAATAGGGTGTTTTTCCCTAACACCCTTAAAGGACGGCGTTATTCGGAACACCTTTCAATTAGGGTGTGATTCCACTGTACACCTTTTTATTAGGGCGTTATGTCTGCGCAGTACGCCCTCTAAATTGTGTGTATCACCGCCAGAAAGGGAAATAAAAAAAAGGCGCGATTACCAACACCCATAAAGTTGCGCGTAATAACCGGAAAGAGTTCACGAGAAAATGACTGCAAATGCCTGGTTCACTTTTTATTTTTTAATCAAGGTTCTAACAGGTTCTACAAAATTCTCTATAGACGATTGCAAGCAGGTCATCTGGCCGCAGCCATGTCTCTGCTTATGCGAGCAAGTGCGTGCAATTACAAGCGTGCCAAACGTCAAAGCTACTTTCACGCGCACGTCATCAAACTTGGCGAAGGCAAGACTGAAAGAAATAGTTCTCTTTTATCCTTGCAATTCCACCACGACCGAGACGCTTCTAAACCAGTGGCGGTCCGTGCGTGTAAGGTCATAAATATTTCAACCGGATATTGTTTCATAACCACCTTCAAATTCTACAACCGAAGGCCCTAGTTAAATCTCCAACTGTACTTATCTTGTGACGTTTATGCTTCCTTGCACTGGTGACGTGGACAAAACTGACAGGCTTGCAAAGACGGTACGACCGGGAGTTGCTATAGACGTAAGCGGCAGATCATGTTTGTAAACCGTAAAATGGTATATTGAAACGGAAGCAGGGAGGCTATGTTCGACAAATGTTTGGTTACTCCTAAAAATAAACGGAAGTGGCGGAAGTGACGATATCGAATTTGATTGGTTAGAGGTTCAAATGACGAAAGTAACCTATTTTCGCCATTATTCCTTCCAAAAATCAAACGCGATATCGTCGCTTCCGTCACTTCCGTCTCTTTTTGGGAGAAATGAAACATTTGTCGAACATAGCCCCCTTGGAATACAATCAGAAGCATGCTTGCAGAGTACTTACAAATAAAACAGCGATCTCATGTAATCCGTGATAGATGCATAATCCGATTCGGGCAGCACAGAACAATCCACAAACACAGTGTCGAAGATGAAGGCGGTCGCTCACATTCAGCGGAAGTTTCGCGGTCGCCGATGAGCACCTCTCTGTCGTGATAGATGCGTAATCCGATTCGGGCAGCGCAAAACAACGCAAACACAGTGCCGAGGTTGAAGGCGGTCGGTCACATTCAACGGAAGTCTCGCGGCCACCGATGAGCAGCTCTTTGTCGAAACGCGTCCAACAAATACAGCACAATAATTCCATGGACTCCGACGAAATAAACGACCATTTCCAAAAACTTGGCATGGATGTATTCCGGCCGTTCACGACGAAAAATCACGGCCGCGACTCAAACGCACGAAAAACAGCAATACACTGACTGACGGGCGCCCCCCTTTTTGTAAACCGGACCTACGTGGCCCCTACAACTCGCCATAACTTGGCATACTGCAAAGACTACGGCCCCAGTAGCCCATCAGCGCGTCAGAGCGAATCACGTGCCAAATGTTCGTCCAAGCGTCCTTGTCCTACGGAGAGCGGTCACGTGTTCTGCGCCACCCCTCTGATTTGCTAGAAGTGGCCTTCGCACTCGCTCACAGCAACACGAAGACATAAAAGAAGGTTTCGAGGCTTATCAGAAGACGAGGTCAAAGGGGGTTGGACAAAGCCGCTAATCTCCCTCGTCTGCTTTGTATTGCCACCTGCCCTGCCCAGGGAAGGTCGCGAATTCGGACTCGCCAGGGCTTGCTTTGCGTAGTACAACCTTAAGCGTCTCAAAATGCCACTGCTGTAGACGCGCATGATCTGGTGCGGACCGCGAGATCACAAGATAAATACAAAAAAAAAAATTTTTAACGCCGCCGAAGACGCGGTTTCACGTGTACCAAAGAAAAACCGGAAAAAAAGCGTCGGAAAGCTAGATATTTTGGTGTCATTACGCAGAGATAAGAGCCGCGTCCCTGGGGGTGTCATTAATCCGGCACTTTCGATTGTCTTGCGACATTGTTTCTTCAGAGGTACACTCCAAAATAAAGTATCAGTGAAGGTGCTATAAGGAGTGCGAAGCCCAGTCAGGTGAATTTGTAATATCCGAAATGAGGGCGCCACAGTTTGTTCAAGTCTTCAGCTGAAAAGGTCCTTCTCAGGTTAAAAGTAAGCAGATTCTATTTCGGTTAATCTTGCTTTGTATTGTTTTTTTAACGTCGGATTTTAGACAGTCAAGGAATAGAAATACCTCGCCGGCCTAGCCGATTCACGCAGGACACTCTTGACAGTCAACCAAAAACGGCGCCAAGTACAGTATGTCAGGACAGCGTCGGCGCGACCCATCCCATTTTTCAGATATTGGCTAGACCGAAATAATATCGACACAATCTTTCCGATTTAATTCCGTAACAGCGCAATAGTGTGTGCTGCCTAGGTTGTATATTTACACGTCTTCATTCTTTTTTTTTTTTTTTTTTTTTTTTTGCGACGGAGATGATTTTTTTTAGGTTGAACCGATAAAACTGATGCGCGCGCGAAACGTAATTTTAGGCTCGTGTCGAACGAAGAGTTCAATAGGAGTTGCAAAAACGATTCTCTAGCAGTTCCTAATCATACGCGACTCCGTGTGGCGATTAATTATACTCGATGTTTGTACCGCCGTACATCAACAACAGTTTCACCAAGGCAATAAATATTGTTTTGTATTGTAATAAAGCAATAAATATTGCTTGCATTGTAAACGGGTGATAGGACCACGTCAGGCAGAGATAATCTGCCTTTTGTGCTGTTACACTTGACCTAGTGTCTAAATAAAAACCAATTCAATTCAATTCAATATGAACGGCTATGAAATCATGGCTGTATTTGACAGCATCACCGTTACGCCCCTTTCACACCGTGTGGATGAAGGGCGTAAAACTCGCCCATACACCCTTTTTACACGATTCCAGCCACCATCGTTGCAAGTGGGGCGTAAAGAGGGCGTGTAAAGGGTGTAAAACGTCAACACACCCTTTTTGCACCCAACGATATTCAGAAATCGTGTAAAAAGCGTGTAAAAAGGGTGTTTTTCCTAACGTACACCCTTCTTACACCCTTTTTACACGATTATGGGTGTTACAATGTTTAGTGTGTAGTTAAAGGTATCCGCTCGGTGTTCCGCCATTTGCACGTTTATTTTTTATTCGCATGAACGTCGCATAAAACAAGCCCTGCGTCTTTTTAAGGAATGCGAATAGGATTGGATGGCGTTTTTGACCCAAGAGGTTGTGCCATTTTGTTTTGACGTTGGCTGTGACTGTCGTTTATGTTTTCTATAGTCTACGAGATAGCCCTAACGCGTACACCACATGGGAGAAACGTGTAGGAGTCTATAAAGTTACAAATATTATAGTCACCGACACCGTAACAAATGCAGTCCCCAAGCATCGTATTGTTTTTCCGGAGCCAAATGCTGAAAATGCACTGTGCCAAAACTCTTTATATGTGAAAGGCTAGTGACGTCACTCCCCACGCAGCGTGCCCAGCAGTGTAATCTTTACCGGGAAACGTATGCGCTTCATGCCTCGCATTGTTATCAGGAGCCCCTTGGGATCAATCATGCGTTCGAATGCTTGTTTTTTGCTTTTTCTTTATTGAAACGAATGCTGCGCTGTATGTTGTATCCGTGATATGCATATTTCGCTTCAATCACTGAAGGTTTCTTTGTTTTGTTTTCCGTGAGGATGACAACGCGAAAAAATTCCAGGAATCCGACCTCTCAGTCCTATACAGATTCTCTCCAAAAGGACCGGTGATTTGCGCGTGTCCGAAATAGAGCGGATCTTCGAATGCTGAACCTTCTTCATTTTGCCAGCATGTATTTATTTTCTTCGCTAACGGACCAGCGTGTGTTGTTTCGGTCCTCTGTGAACCGGTATCCGCGATGAAACTTGCTTTGTTTCGGGCGCACTGCTGGGACCGGGGTTTTCGAGATGTTTACCGTCGGGTCGGCCACGTGGAGCGTCGAGGGGAATGGATACCTGGGTTGCCGTTTCGCCTCCGTGTACTTTGCGGGCGCTTGTGCGACGCGGGGCTCAATATGATACGGGTCTTTGTTTGCCCACAGGCGCTGGTTTGTGTGCACATCAAGGTTCATCGTTCACCGCATACACGGGTGCGCCTGTGCACTCGTGTATGCGCGGAACGTTGAAGCTTATATGTTTTTCGAGCGCGGTGAAACTGCACGAAAAAGTGGGAAAATAGGGAAGGGGGGGGGGGGGGGGGAACAGAATATAATTAAATACATGAATAATTGCTACTCTATGAACTGAAGTTATTATCACTGTACTGCGTATCAACTTCGAGTGGCTATTCAGTCGAACCATAGGGAGCACGTGCTTGAGCGTCTAATTGAGCTCAGAATTCGCACGTCTTTCTTCGGAAACGTTAAAGAAAGTTATCACCGAGGATGAACTACCCTCGATCAGGAAAATGAATTAAAAAAAATGATTCGTGCTTGAATAAAATAAACGGGACGAGATTTTGTAAGAACCAGATTTGAAAAGAAAAAAAAAAAAGAGAAGAAGAAAAAAGACGAAGAATAATAGAGGAAACTTGTTTGTATGTACGTGCATAGGCAAAATACCACTCCCTCTGTTTATTGATACATACTATAGCGGGCAATACGAGGTGAAATAGCCCTTCATGATCTTTTGGTGTACCTGCTCTTTTTTGAAAAAGTGGTGGTCCGAACTGGGAACGGAATGCGAAGTTAAGGTCTTATATTACGGACTATTTGCGAAATTGAAAGGTAATATAGCTTTTAGAGACCGCAGACGGGACAAAAAGGGCCGGAAATGTTGCTTCAGCTCCTATTGTCCGCGGGAAGTACGTGTGTACAAAATTGAATGCCTAAATCTACATTTCACGAATAAGTAGATCAATAAATCAATGAGGACAAGACAGATCGTGTATTGTCAGCTTTCGTTTCAATACAAAGCTTGTACAGTCTCCACCAACATGAAAGATCCATTTGACGAGGCCGTTTGGGGCTACTATACACTGAATTCGCTTCTATGATGGCTCGCGATTGCTTCGGGGGAGGAAACAAATGAAGCTTGGCTCAATTGTCTCGCTTAAATGGCCTTTGGCCAAATCGGACTTTGCACTGCCGCTCTTGAACTGCCTTGGGCAACGTGAGCGATCGAAAGCGTCGCTGTGGTCGGCCCACCACGATTGGCCGAATACTGACTATGACGTCAGCAAAGGATGTCTCATCGACGGAAATTAGAGGAATGTCAGAACTTCAATTTTGACGGTGTCGGCAGCGTTGCTTTGAGAGCGGTATGATTTCAGGCTTCCACGATGCCCACTACAAACACCATCGATCTTGTTTTACACAAGGTAATGACTTCACGAAAGGTAGCCAAATGAGGGCGCCACCGAAACATCTCGCCGCTAATAGGGAGTATTCACTGGCGGCCATAGCTGTGTGCGCGACTGCTGAGCGCGTGCAAAGGGCGAGCTTCCACAGTTCTTTTGCAACTTGCATTGCACACCATCAAGAATGGCGGTCTTAGCAGCCTATTAATGTGAGCTCGTTCTGAGCATGCGCTCCAAACAGCACCCACAAATATAGTGTCCAGTGAATACTCCCTATACCCTTGTTACACGGGCAAACTTAACTGCAGTTACGCCAAGCCATAGTTGGCGCACAGTACTTGCGGACAACATTCTGCTACTATGCAGTCAAAGCTATGGGTGAACGTGCGATTGAGCATCTTTGGCCCCCATCAAAGCAGTGAACTCCACTTCTTCTGAAATAGCTGTCTGAGAGTATAGTGTGGTAACTATGGTGCCGCGTAACAGCAGTTAAAGCTGAGTTAACAGCGGTTGAAGGTGCCCGTGTAACAGGGGTATAGTGGGAAACTGTACCATGCTCGTATCAGCACCGACCTATGAGTAATCCGACCTTTCATAGCACTTTCAGTTAAGGCTGGTTCACACATCTGCGTTCACATGCAACCGAAACGACCGTAACGACGAAGTCACCGGGAGAAGTGTACGCCTTACACAGCATAGCAAGCGATGTTAGCTTCGAGGAGCAATCCATGAGTCACGGTTGGTGCGGTGTTTTGGATCGTTAATGTCATTTTCGTTGCATGCGAACGCAACCGTTGCAAGTGTGTGAACCAGTCTCTGTGGTTTGTGTCCTAACTAGCGATAAGAAGGAACATCGACGCCGTTCCTGTCAGGCTCGGCGATTCGATAGAGCACTTGTCGTCGCAGCCTACGTGGGGGTGACCTTTCCTTTCAGATGAAAGCGCGATGCCGTATATCTAACCGGTCTCGCTTACACTTCCTTCAGCGTTCGTTGAGGCGCGTCCTCCCACCTCCACGGCGAACGCGGACGCCACGTGGTCACCCATTGGACAAAAACAGCGAAGGTCGAGCGTTCTACGAACGCCCGTTTTGGCAGGAAGCCCGCGGCAAGGCCGGGACCGTGACACACTCGTCTTTCGTCGTGGCACAAAGGGAAGCCTTCGAGAGCGCCGATCTCTGACAGTTGTTTTCTGGCCGTCTCGACGATTGCGTGCACGGAAGCGCCTCTGTGGATTAATCCGATGTCGCATCGTCTGCGCCGGCCGGGGCTGTTGTGGCGTCGTCCGGTGCGTCCGGACACGAGCATTTTCGAATGAACGCTCGTTTCTTGTTCTTGGGGTTCTTCTCAAGCGAGAAGCACTCAGTCTCGTCACGTGACGCTGTTTGCTTGCATTATTATTTTTTTTTTTTTCTTGGACGGCTCCCCGCGTGATCAGGGCTCATTGCAGTCGAATCCCGCGCACACTGTGAGCCTTTTCACGTGAAACGTACGTTCCTTGGCTAGGTGCTCAGCATTTCGTGAAGCGTGGACGCGAAGCTCGATGCTGATTGATTAACGGGGGAGATCACGTGACCAGAGGGGTAGGCAAGGTACAATGAGGTAGGCGAGGGAAAGGTCGACCACCTGTGCTCACCGAGGAGGGAGAGCTCGAGAGCATGGAAGGCTCTGGAATATCGCCAGGTTTATCAGCCCCGCGTAGGTGAAACTCCGAGTATCGCTGAACGTTTGTGAGGCTACAACGTTTTACGTATGCAACACAATTGGCCTAGCAATTATATATATATATATATATATATATATATATATATATATATATATGTACCGGGTGTTCATTTTTAATTCGAACAGATTTATTTAAAAAATCCGTAAAAGATACACTGATACGGTTTGTGCAGGTTAGTTATACGGCCAGGGGGACATATTATAGGGGGCTAATCGTAACGATCAGTTGGCTAATTAATTAAAATTTGTTAATTAACTTTTTAATTAATGAAAATAGACTTATGGTTCCAATAGACCCTTTCCGAAATTCAGTGCCATCTGGTGGCTGAAATGGCGGTTTAACTTTTGCCATACGAATGGCGGCAATGAACCCGTAGCCTGCAGTATTTTATCGGGCACCGTCACTTTTGCATGTCAACGGCAAACCAGAATAAACTTTTCGCTATACAGGTTTTTCTGGATCATCTCTTCTAGTGTCGATTCCCACAACGATGCAACCAGTCAGAACAAAGCGCCAACCCAGACAGACGCCTTGATAAAGTCCTAACTAACAGGTTCACTGGGCTCGAATTAGGGAAATGAACACTTACGCAGTGCTCGCACTCAATTCCGGTTTCGCAACGTGCTAACATCTAGAATGCGTAGGGCCCCGAATCCTCAGCTAGGAGTATCTTCAACATGTTCCTTCATCAGTAAATCGAAAGCCGCCATTGGTATGGCACATATGCTATTTTTGAGATGATGATAGCGATCAAAGTGGCCAGACTTAATTTCGGAAAGGGTCTATTAGAAACTCGCACAGCGTCACCGAAAACCATTAAATCAGTCATTTTCAGAAAGACTTTGAGCGCGTGAGAAGTGTAGTGGTGCACTAAAGTTACGACTCGTGGAGCAGGTACAAGGCTGGGGCTAGTTAAGGGACGGAAAAATCGCGCGGGCGCCTTACCGCAACCGCTAGCTTTGTACCTGCTCCACGAGTGGTAACTTTAGTGCACTACTACGCTTCTCACGCGCTCAAAGTCTTTCTGAAAATGACTGATTTAGTGCTTTTCGATGTCGCTAAGCAAGTTTCTAATTAAAACCATATGTCTCTTTTCATTAATTAAAAAGTTAATTATCGAATTTTAGTTATTTAGCCAACTGATCGTTACGATTAGCCCCCTATAATATGTCCCCCTGGCCGTATAACTCACCTCCACAAGCAGCTTAAGTGTAACTTTTATGGCTTTTGTTCAAATAAATCTCTTTGAATTAAAAATTAACACCCGGTATATATATATATATATATATATATATATATATATATACAACGTCTTTGGTGGGTCTCAGCTGTTTGGTTATTTCACTATCTTTACTACATTTTGGAACATATGGATATTAGGAGAATGCAACTTTCAATTGCTCGCGACTTTATTTTCGACTTTCTTTTCCGTCCGATGGAATACACGTAGGACTACCTTCATATAAATCTTGGAGAGGTTGCCGCATCTTTCCAGGGAGGCGATTCCGTATTACTACGTCATTTGACGAGCGATCAAAACGTGCCTGTTGTTTTGTTTGCATCGATGTCATCACGACTATTTTGTTTTCAATAATATCAATACGACTATCTTGTTTTGGGGAATATCAGTACGACTATTTTGTTTTCGTTAATATCAATGGGACCATTTTTTTTTCCTCACTATCCGCGTGCTTTTTTTGTTTTCATAAATATCAATATGCGGAACTACTTCCCAGTTCTCCAAAGAGAGAAACTTCTAACGCCAGGCTGTCACGTCTCAATGACTTCTCGATAAGCGCCATCTCCATGTTAAAAAAAAAAAAAGACAGAAAAAGACATTGAAGCCAAGCGAGAGCTGCCCTCACGTCATCGTTAGGGGTCCATTGTCGCGTCTCGCCAACACCGCCCCTTGGCTTTTGCGGCCGGGTGTCGCCGGGAATATGTTTGCTCACGGTCGCCCTTAGCGACAACCGAGGCGCAAGCCCGCGCGCACGACCGACCAGCCCCCCCCCCCCGCGTGAAGTTCTCGACCACGCCTCTCGCTGAGCGCAGTTGCCGCAAAGCAGTGTCGGGTGTCCGCCTTGGTCCTGAAAACAAACGGAACTTGAAACAAAAAGACAAAATAAAGAAGACCAAAAAACGTCGTCGCTGTGTCAGCCCGGTAGGTCGTGCATCGTGTATTACGCACGCTTCGTTGCCTAAACACCCCCTGTCAACTCTTTGGACGCTGTTTGTTCTAAGACGTTAAAAAACAAAAAAAATAAGGAATAGAAAACAAAGTTCGCTTCGTGAGTTTTCTACGTTGAGTAGGCGTCAAGCCCGTCGATACTTCTTTTCACGAGTAACGACAACCAACACAAAGTGCAAAGCACATTCTGCTGGAACAAAATGGCGTCATTCAGTTGAGTCGTCTGCTGTGCGCCGCCATTCGCTTCCTAGAACCCGCACCGTCAGGCAGTCGGCGCTTCAAAGAATGTCGCTACTTACAGGAAGCTCTTATCTAGGGACTTTAAGCGCAGGCGTGCTTTTGAGCTTCCCCCCGGAGGCTGGAAATGACGGCTATTGTACCCCGTTTCCCAATTAAGTCCGACCGTAGACGACGCTATGATTAAATGGGCAAAGCAAGCAGCGTCAAAAGTGCACTGTCACGGCGCCCGTCGCCTTTGTGCGTTTCCTACCTCCTAACTAAACCAATCGCGCCCAGAAAAAAAAAAGTGCAAGATTACGCCGCATTCACTGCGCGTGAGACCGGCGAAGAAACACGCTGCAGACGATAGAAAGCGAGCAAGCCGGCCGTGTCGCGGCGGTCGCCTATTGTTCGCCGCGACCTGGCGGTAGCCGCCGCAGGAGCATCGGGCAGCAATGGCGACGAACAGCACGGCGGACAGTGTCCCCGTCGTGATTACGACGAAATTTAAGGCAGTTACGAGTTCGGAAAGTTCCTTCGGAAGCCGGTGCCGCCGGCTCAGAATCATCGCGAAGTAATAGCAACGAACAGCACAGAGGACAGTGGGCGACTAAGAATCCGGAAAGCTTCTTCGGTAGCCGCTGCAGAATCATCGGGTGGAAGCAGTGGCGATTAGCAGCACAGCGGACAGTGTTCCCGGGGTGATTACGACGGGGTTTAAGGCGGTTACGAATCCAGAAAGCTTCTTCCGTGGTGCCAATATGACGAAGAGAAAACTGTTTCATGAATCTGGCCGCATGTGCGGCGTGAAGGAGGTCCGTTTCGACGGACAAGTGGATGTCACGGAGCGCCGTACTCTGCAAACAAAATTAAGCGCGCCCGCAAAAAAATTTTGTTGGCGTTGAGTGGACTGCGGTAATTATGTACGTTTATTTCTGAATCAGCTTGACAATAACTGGGCGGTTTTTTTTTCGCGCCGTTCCGCGATTCTCTTTACTATCTTCCTGTAGGCTGATGGAAACATCCAACGGTAGGCTTAGGAGGGCGACCGCATTCCGCTTCTCGATTCCGGTGAAGTACTTGCTGCATACTTTAGTTTGCCGTCGGTGTCGATGCTGTTCCATCGTCGCTAGAAGAGAAAAGAAGTTAATTGTATTAATCGTCAGCAGCTTAAACAAAGCGCGAACTGGAAGGTAACAAACACCACTAACCTGTACGGACGCACAAGTCGTACCCTGGTCGCGCAGTACTCCGCCTCGTACGGCTTCGAAGGGACGATGTAGTACTTCGCGCCGTGCGCGATCTTGCCGACCACGCAGCAATTGTTGCGGCTTTCTTGGTGCGGAATAGCCATCTCAGAAATTACAGCGCTAACCCACTACAACGCACAACCAACGCAGCGACTGGCAGAAGATGCCCGATGCAACGGGCCTGTTTGCCGCTAGGGGCGCCCTGGTCGGGGCTTGAATTAGATCCGCACGGTTCCTATAGAGAGTGTTTGGGGAATCGTTTTCGCATATCCGATACGGTACAACGGGCCCTCCGATACGAAGTGCGCATGCGCGAGTCTTCTGCGGTAGCGCATGCGCAGTTCGAACCGGAGGGCCCATCGTACCCAATCGGACGTGCCAAAACGGTTCCCTAAAACTCCCTAATAGAGTGTTTTCGGGAACCGTTTTTGCACGTCCGATACGGTATACGATGGGCCTTCCGGTACGAACTGCGCATGCGCGAGTCTTTTGTGGTAGCGCATGCGCAGTTCGTACCAGAGGGCCCATCGCACCCAATCGGACGTGCCAAAACGGTTCCCTAAAACTCCCTAATAGAGTGTTTTAGGGAACCGTTTTTGCACGTCCGATACGGTATACGATGGGCCTTCCGGTACGAACTGCGCATGCGCGAGTCTTTTGTGGTAGCGCATGCGCAGTTCGTACCAGAGGGCCCATCGCACCCAATCGGACGTGCCAAAACGGTTCCCTAAAACTCCCTAATAGAGTGTTTTAGGGAACCGTTTTTGCACGTCCGATACGGTATACGATGGGCCTTCCGGTACGAACTGCGCATGCGCGAGTCTTTCGCGGTAGCGCATGCGCAGTTCGTACCGGAGGGCCCATCGCACCCAATCGGACGTGCCAAAACGGTTCCCTAAAACTCCCTAATAGAGTGTTTTAGGGAACCGTTTTTGCACATCCGATATGGTACGGTAGGCCCTCCGGTACGAAGTGCGCATGCGCGAGTCTTTTGCGGTAGCGCACGCGCAGTTCGAACCGGAGGGCCCATCGTATCGTATCGGATATGCGAACACGTTTTCCCTAAAACTCCCTAAAGTCTGCAGACTGTCTTTTGTGTAATGTATCAGAAGTGCGACCGCGGCTTTACAGTATACTGCCGACAGATGATAGCAACGCGAGGGAAATGAAGGTTCAAATCGCAGTCTATAAAACCGGGCTTACGCTTTGTTCCACACTGTAAGAAGTGCACCGCGAGTCGAATGTGTGCGAACAACGAGCCTATCAACTACTGTAATCTGCCGATTTAGGTCCAGCGAAACGTTTATCCTACTCGCTTCCGCGGCGTTAGGCTTCGGCACTCAAACGCTGCGAATGTTTAGCGCAGTTACGAATATGCAACGATATGTTTGAGTATATCGGCCGCCCCTGCTGCCGCTGGAGGCCTCCCGATCCGCGGTCGGGAGCCCTTATAGTGGAAGTAGTCCAAAGAAACTTTCAAGCATAGAGCACTGTAAGGTTGTTACTTAAGGATCATTGATACGTGCAATTTGCCGAATAATAAACGCATCGCCGTACTGTTATTATAAGCATAAAGAAACAGGGTACTATATTTCAGAAACAAGAACAAAACTAAATTAACTGAAAAGTTGGGAAAATTGTGACACTGATCGGCCAAAGCATATCAGCTTGGCCGGTCATCAAGTGTGCCGAACTTCGTAGATAAGATGCAGTTTCTTTTAAATTTAATTTTAGAGCATTTGTGCGGTGGTCACTTATGTGAATCTTAGCAGATCGTAAGAAAATGTATCGTCCGGCTTTGAAGATGAAAGAAAAATATTAGAGTAAAGATTCGGCATTGAAAGCTTTTGTATGACTACTTTTGTAGGACATCCCAGAAGAGGTAGCTATCGGTGCGGTAAATTAAACGGCTCTTAATTTTATATCCGGTCTGTTACAAGAATTGCAATCCATTGATTACGAAACAACAATTGTGCGTTCATGAAGCATAGGTTTAAAGAAAAATTGTGGAGTTCAGAACTAATTTACTTCGAAGTAAGTGAGACACGCAGTGCTTGGACGCGTGTAATGACACCATGCACTGGGCCATGACTGAACATTAATCGATACAAAGGCACAAAGAACTTAAGCATCTAAGGTTAAGCGTGAAACTTATTGTACTCTTAAAAAAAAGAACTGAGTTTTCAATAACTCATTCACGCCTTCCACTTTTCTGAGGCGTTCCAGAAGACGTAAAATGCCTGCAGGCACCCTCGAAATCACAACATAACGTAACGCATTTTATATATCTCTACTTGTAAGTAGGTATACAAATAAAATTACGTGACACCATTTTGTAGAGCTTGAGATGAGTTTATCTTTTATAAAGCAATGTTTATGTTTTGCCGTCGCCTACTTATCCTTCCGCCCATTGCGCATAGTGGAGTGCCGGTCAAGATATCGAGCCAACTCAAGAATAATGAGGTCGTGTCTTGGTAATTCCAGATCATTGTTCGGTGTATTCAATGACTTGCAATACAAAAGCACGGCCTGACCTTCAGAGGCTTCTTTCTTGTTACGATGTTTACAACCCCGTGACACCCTGAAGAGAATGACAGGAAACGTATCGGCGAAATCTTGTTGACTTGTAACTTTTCTTCTCGTGCGATCATTTATTTTCGTTGGTTCTTTGCTTGTTCTGCGAACGATTAGTGAGTTCCGCTCGGCTCTCGAAATGGCACAACATCGCCGTTTTCATCAAGGAACACGGATGAGAGTTTTCCCAGAGTGGCCTTTAACGGTAGCCTGCGTATCGCAGACTTTTCATTTTGTTGTATCGATCAGTTCCGTGTTACCCTCTTTTCGTTACTTGATCATGGATTTGATGGCTGCCGGGATGGTAAACAGCCGACAACAACGAACCGTTTCGCGGATTGATGAGGCGGCTCTTCCGCTACACGCGCATGTGAGTACACTAAAACTAAAATTGAGCGCGTTGGATGGTTGGAAGAGGGAAAACAGTCAGCACAAATACGGCGTCTTCTGTACATGGTCCCATGAGCACGTCGCTTCTGGTACAGGAGTGGCAGTAATCGTAAGTTTAATGCACACCTAAAAAAAAAAATCCAGTGCGTCTATTTTCCCGCAAATTCTTTGGAAGAGCGAGTTGCTACAATCAACAGAGGGAACTCGGCCAATAAAAAAAATTAAAACGGGTTTCGACTTACAAAAAGAAAAAAAAAAAAAGACAGCCTGTGCTGTGATATTTCGCATGACGTCAGCACGTGAAACGCCTTGCTCAGGGTTCAAGGGTTTCCTCTTTGAATGTTTCTAAATCTCGCGTAATGATTTTAAAGGTTGGAAAACCACCAGCGAACACGTCAACCATTAATCATCAATTAACCCGAAAAGGAATTTCCAAAAGCGCAGAACGGTGAGTTCTTGCATCTGTTTAAAACCGAGATTGAAACTCTCTCTTGAGTCCTAGAACGTAAAGCATCCAGCACGTTGTTCGGCCACAGAAAGTGGATTGGGCGCTATGTTTATAGAAGGCTCGGAAACAGTGTTAGCTTCCCTTCAAAGCTAAAGACTGTTCGTGTCAATTTCGATATAATTTTTCTTCGCCCCTGCAACGACAAGCTCAGAGTTTGAAGGTGATGTACTACTTCGATGAGGTAACCAAGAGTGATCAACCAACGTGGACCGTGAAGTTTCAGGCATACGCTTTCTCGTCCGACTTCAGAAAAACTTGATTTTGTTTGCTTTTATTCTATTTCACCTTCCTTCTGACACTGCGGGAGTGGGGGCGGGCGCCGACGGTTACCAGGGAGCCCTGAGCCGCGCTTGGACACGCGAAGAGACGCAGTAGGGCCACCCCTGTTCTACACGTTTGCCGACACTGAGCAACAACAAAAACATTATCGGTGAAAAGAACAATCTTACCCACGCGGCTATTGTTCTCGACCCTAACAAATCATTGCGGACAAACCCCGGCAATCATGCAAGCATAACTTCGTTAAAATTGATCTCCAAAAGGAGGGCAGAGGCCAGGAAGGGTGGAGGAAGCCGGGTGGTGTAATGTGTTTCGTAAGAACGACCTCATTAAATAATCATCGACTGGCCATCGGTATAATGCGCACGATCCCACTGGTGCAGGTGCTAGAGGCTTTGTGGCGTTCGCAGAAAGCTCATGCGACTGGTAATAGCTGCTGGCAAGTCACGACGTCCGTGCTGGAAGAATCTAGTTCAATAAGTAGGATTAGTCATTACTCACGTGACTACATGCACGTTATATTTAAGGAACGTTGGAAGCTGTCGGAAGGTAAATTACTCGTGCTATGTGTATGTTTAACCAGAGGTAAGTGAGTATTGAACCGTGGTTAAAAGCGCTAAAAAAAGACGCACACAAGATAGAAGACAAACACGGGCGCTATCAATACAGTCAACACCAACTAGCCCAACAACAAGTTCTTTTACAGTACGCCCCGAAAGACTATTTCCAGAATTCCCCTGCAGGCAACACTGCACGCGTTGCATGGGACATCTTTGACCACGGAGAGGAGTGGCGTGGTTTCGGCTTCGATTGAACCGTTGACGAAGAAGTGCATCTCAGCACTGCATAAAAATCAAGTCAGCACTCGCTCGCATTGCACTCATTCATCTTTGTAAGAGCCCCCGTTGAATCACGGACCTCCAGCGGCCGTAAGAACCTGCCTAGACTTAGCGATGAGTAGGAGTACGACCGGCCGCATCAAATGCCTTTTTGGCGTCCTGGCTAATGCTCAATGTACAGCATGATCCTCCCCGTTCACGGATCATTTAAGAAGCCTACGACATTGAGGAGGCAATGGATCAGGATGATGGACCCAGTATGCTTCTCCCACTTCATATTGTAGTTCTGTGTTTACTTACGCACATACTCTGGCACGTCGGGAGCCCAAAAAAACGTGCCCAAGAGTTGTATCCGTATTGGTAGGCAAATACCAACAGTATTATTTCGAAAATGCAAGCACTGCATATGGTCATGAGGGGATGTCGTCAAGTGAGATTGGAAAATCGAAACCGGAACTATTCCCAATGGGTTCTCAATAGGCTTTGCGTGGCACTGCGCCGCTAGGATCGCTTCGATTTTGCAAGAGGCCTATGGGTGTATGGTATCCCCGCTGTAGGTGAAAAGTTTAGTCAGTGCTGTGCCGCTGCTATCCTCAGGTCTTTAACATTCATCACGCAGTAGTGATACACGACCGCACGCCGGTACGATGCTCATCTATAGATCGAAAAGTGCAGGGGTGAGAATTGAGCCCATAATCCCTGGCTTCTAGTTTTCGTACCACGTGCTCTCCGAGCTGCCATGCGTTACAGTCCAGTGGTTCCCAAATAGGGGTCCGCGAAGCCACTTCTCGGGTCCGCGAAACCCTCAACAAAAATGTTTTATTTTTTTTTTTTTTTTTAGTTGACACGTTTTTTGTAGTTTGAAGCGCGAGTGTGCCACGTATTGATGAACTGACCAGAATGAAGTGATGTGGCACCTTTGTTTTATGTTTTTCTGCTACGTAGCAATAAAAGGCACCTGTTTCATGCTCCAGATGTGTTAACTTACTAACACCCCCCCCCTCCCCCCCCCCCCCCCCCGCTGGAAGGGGTCCCCCATCACTGCCAGCGGTCCGCAAGGGGTCCCCGACACATCCATGGCTGGGAACCACTGCGTTACACAATCGGCCCCCGATCCCTCCTATTGGAAGGAGCCTTCGCGCAGAGGCAGGAACCGACGTCTTCTATTACGACGTATATATTTTGTGGCTGATGTCGGGTGTTTTTATGGAAGCACGGAGAGATGTAGAGTGTATGGAGAGACTGGAAAGGGGGCCAAAGAGCAGGCGATCCGGTTCGGTACAAGATCGTAATCGAAAAAGGAAAGTGTTTTATATGGTCATGAGATGCCCTTATGTCTTTTCTCCGCGCTTTTTTTTTTTTTTGTACTTGATTCCCGTTATGGGCATGTATTTTGTCTCTTTTAACAAGGAAAAAAGAAAACTAAAGAAATGGCGTATACTCTTCAACTGTCTAACTTCTGAAGTGACAAAAAAACAACTTAAAATTTAATTTTTTTTATGATTCCCGAAACCAGCACAGGTATCTGTGACTGGTATTTGTCTCTTTTCAGTAAATAGCATTACACCGCGACGTCCGTGCTTCGAATGCTGCATGGCAATGAGTTCAAGGAAAAACGAATTGGAGACTACTATGGTGTTGCATTGTGGTACTCTGTAGCGTATAGTCATTTTACGCTACCAGATGTCATTTCACAGAAATTCACGCAACAGATGACTTCACGGTACCGTCACTGGCTCTTATATCCGATGGCACGTTTAGCTGAGAATGGCAACCTACAAGTGCTGGTAGTTTTGGCATTGTTAAGCCCTAACGTTATCAATGCCTCCTCATTTCATCCTCTCCCTGCGTACATCTCAATTATTGAGTTTCTGTGACCTGTGCCGTTTATGTACAACTTTTCGGGTCACGTGTCAGGGACATTAGACCTTCGTAACCCCTACGCTTGGTGCACGTAAAGAAGGGGTCACACTGCGCATACATCATACAGAAGACAGTCTGCAAACACGGATCACCGCGATACCCGTGGTTCGAATGCCGCGTGCCAGTTTCTCTTTTAACTCATTGCCATGCGGCATTTGAAGCACTAATCTCGTGGTGACTCACGTTCGAATCTGCTGGCAGACTGTCGTTTGCGTGATGAATAAGCAGGAACCCCGGCTTTAGGGGGCTACAGTGGCTGATAATTTTAGAACGACAGTTTCATGCCTGCCTTTAGCACGAAAACGCTGCCTTTATAGACGCAGTAGCGTTGCTAAATTCAAACAAGCGAGACTTGCGTGTGATTGACAGACCATTCGAAAACTCGTCTTTTATGCGGTATCATTTTTGTCAGCTGGAGGGTGGAACGTATTCTGGGCATGCGCAGTAGTTCTCCTCTACGGAATACCTGCCGCCACGCATGCGGTCACAACCAAATGCGGGACTTTTTTTTTTTTTTGTTGCGAATGTAGTATTTTATAAGCACTGGAAAGGAGTGTAGTTAGTGTCTTAAAAGAACTGGGGATATGATGCCTGGAACGCGTCTCCGGTTGGTAGGTTTACCACGTCCAAAAACATGGTCCCTCGATTTCCGCCTCATGACGTCATAGAAGCGTCATGCTGTCGCCGGCAGCGACCCTGGCGGTGTCCCGGCAGCGGTGGTGGATCTATAGCAGACGCCCGTTCCGCTGCAGGTCGCTCTTCAGTTTGACGGTCCACTGAAGCTTATATGGCAGCCAGGAGTCGGTACACCACGACGACAGCGACTCTCTCATTCGTTCGTCGTGCTTTTTGCCAGAATTTCTACGACCAACCGCCAGGATCGCGACATCCGACAGCATGACACTTCGGCTGTTGTGACGTCATTTGTTTGCCACTTGGGGATCGCTTTCGATGCATGGGGCGAGTAGGACGGTAGACACACCGGTCGGAGGCTTGTTTACTCGGTTCTCCGATGTCACGAGAGAGAGAGCGAGAGAGAGAGAGAGATAGTGCATTGGGACCAGTCATGCTAAGGCAGTGCACAGGCTCCGCGTACGCCATTTGAGCATCGTCATAACTGCTGGCAAACAAAAGCGTTGCACTTGTTTACTTTCGCTAACGAAGGTAGCAGCGCCAGTAAACGAATTGTGCTCCGCATGAACTAAATATATTCTCGTTTGCAAACGCATAGAGTTTTTTTTTTTTTTCCCTTTTTCGGCGTGTGTTTGTTTGTTTGTCTTTTGGAGCGTAATCAGTCTCACCGTTTTATTCCCTTTATCAATGCGTGGCGTCCGCATAATGAACGAGCGACGGTACGCTTCCTGGGAGAGCGCCTCGTTATTTCGGCGAGCCAAGCGACAAGGGTCGCCCTTACTCGGTGTTCCTTTCAATGCGCCGCTCGGAAACCCGCGCCAGCTCGTGCTTCGTGTTACCTCACGGTGGGGCACCGAGAACTCGACGAGCCGCCAGTCCAAAGCTGCGTGACTGTTGTCACGTGACCGTCAGGAGAGGCGCAGCGAAGTGTGGGGCGCGTTGTCACGTGACACATTCGCAACGTTCGATTGGCTGGGATGGATTGCAGCGTCCACTTTGCTTCATCCTCAGGTAAAAACAGAGTATGGTACTCGAAACAAAGTTTCGTTGCACGGCGGAAGCAATAATTGTTTATCATTTGCGCCGAGGCGCTTCGGAGAGTAAATTTGATTACCTCCTTGACGGGCACGCGCGTGAGCTGAGCTGGAGTTAAACAAAAGCCCTCGTTATTAATGGAGTCTTCTATAAGAAAGACTCTGGAACGCGGGAGTCAGATTTATTTGGGTTTCTGCTGGAATTCTGGAAAGGAATAATGAATTCACCGGTTGACGCGTATTTATGCGCTCGTTTATCGCTTCATTGCCGTCACAAATGCCAGCCTTTGACGGGCACGTTTATTCGGGTGCTTATTTTTGTATGGGTTAGGTTCGCGCTAATGAAATGTACGAAATGTTTCTTCTCTCCGTGTCGGGTACGCGGGTGCGAGATAATCGCCATGACGGCAGCAGACATCTCGCATCATCGCCGATAACCGGATCTACAAACGTGGCATTCTTGTTTATTATTGTAGCATAGACAAACTAGGAAATGGTTTTAATCTTCCATGGAATGAAAGCTGAGGGGTAAAAATTAGAAAGGCGGAAAAGTTGGGAACGATCAAACACACACAAACAAAAAAAAAAAAAGGGTTTACTGCAGTTTGGGAGAAAAGGGAATCGTGTTTTTTTTTTCCTCACTGCAAAAGTAGACTACACATCGCCGAACGCTCAGGCTTGAATCAGATGCGGAATTTTCATAACTGTCGGATGCAAAAGTTATAGCGACTTTTCTACATTTTCAACGAAAGAAGGGCGGCTGACAAGCCTCGGATCCGTAGAGATAAATGGCGTCTCCTATCGAAAACCGGCCAAATTTTCTTATTAAAAAATTGCCGAAAATCGCTCATACCTCTCAAGTAAAATAACGATAAATTCTGAAAATTTGAGGCCCTAACCATTTGCGCTACATTGGGAAGAGACCACATTTTCGGTGGTGCGTATTTTAGTTTTTGCGTTGAGAAAAACTTTTTTTTTCTTTCTAAACAGTGGGTGCAGTTTAACCGCCCACAGGTCCATAATCTTGTCCTTTCAAATGCACGAACTAGGCTCACGTATTAGTCGATGTTGTTTGAGGCGTTCAACCCATGATAATTATTTTTTACGACATTTCTGCAGATACTTGACCGAGTGCTTAGTTTACAATTAGAGGAGTGATAAACAAGCTCGTAGAGGCACTCAGCACACTCAACAATACGGTGAGGTAACCAAAATATTACCATTAAAGAATATGTTAAATATGACGTGTGCAAGTATACAGGGATACATAGGACGTGTGCAAGGATACAGGTGTGTGCTTGCAAATAAACGTGTACATTGCAGTATTTGAAAAAAGAAGATGTGATTGTTCTTCGTTCGGTTTCTTTGGTGTGCCAAATTCCCACAAATTGAGATCAGTTGCCTTTCAATTTTAATCCTACTTTGCTGTTTCCATTCTTTATCTTTTTTACGATAATATTATTTTGCGTTTTGACACTCAATTTATTCCTCATGTTTTTTGTTCATTTATACCGCGTTTCAGTCTTGACTTTTTAGCTACCATATATAATGCAAAACCCCGGAATCTTTAGGCAACATGTTTAGGTATTTTGGCATAAATCTATCACTCCGTAAATCTTCAAGAGTAAAACATTAGTTTGTATTTATGATGTTCATTATTCTCATTCCTAAAAGCGACATAATAGTTAATCACACTCTTTTTACTTCATCCGAATGCGTGTTTTTCTCTTTTTTAATCCCAGTATGAACTTTATTACATCTGTGTGCACCAAATAAAAATAAACCACGCACAAAAAAAAAAAAAAAAAAATCTAACTGACGTTGTTTTTTTTGGCGGGGGGTGGGGGGGTGGACAGATAGTGGTTTTGATCATACTAAATTATGTGCATTGATTTCTCTCTTCCCGCAAACTGAGGCACGATAAACGGCGCGCCGACGTGTTCAGCCGACACCCGCTCGATGCGCGAAACACGACGCCACCATTTATTTTCAGTTCTCGGCGCCGAAAAACGACCGGTCCCTTTCTTCCTTCCCTCCCTTTGTGAGAAAGCGATTTTGGGTTTGCCTTATCTCTGTTCCTCGAATACAAAAACAGAAGCACTAATAATGAGAAGTTTAAAATAAAACAAAACCGAGCAAAGCTGCTCGGCTCCAAACAAGCTCACCCATGAAGCTACTCTGTTCAGCCCTCAGCTGATAGTGCGGTGGAAGTTAGGCTCTCGTTGGGCCAGACAGACGTCGATCTTTCTCGACTTTACCGCGCCTTCTCCCCTGTCCATGCGCAGAAAACGAAGTCAGGTGACAAAATCCAGTTACTCGATTGGTCCTGCAAGTGGGCAGCCCCCGCCTTACTATCAGCTTAAAGGTGAACCGAGTATAACAAACACCACCCTCGCCTTTGTCATGCGCCCGTCTTGTATTTCACTCTGAGCAAACCGCCGAAATTTGTCGTCTTTGTTTCCTGATCTACACTTCCTTCTTTTTTTTTTTTTCTTTCTTTCTTTTTCGTGAATGTGGATTAGTTTATTCTTCGTCTATTTGATTGCATGTAGAGAAGGTGAAACCACGACACGAGGTCAGAGTGATGCGCAGCAGACCTCTTTCTTTTTTTTTTATTGACTATGATGGACCGCACGTCACTGCCTTGGCTTTTGTTTGGTCGTCTTTGTTCATCCGTCTTCCGAGCTTGTTCTTTCCGACGCGTGGCCCCGGCGTCACATTAAACGACGCATCGCAGCTGAATGCTTATCTGGGCGCTCTTTGGAAAGAAAGGGGAAAGATGGCGGGCCTGCGTGTGACAGCTGCATTGATATGGCGAGTCACCCGCGCTTTATTCTACTTCCTTCTCCGCTCGTGTGCACGTTGTTCATCGACGTCAGATGACACTATCGCCACTTCTGAATACTGACAAAATGTTACCGGCAAGCTAGAGAGATCCTTCCGCTGCTGCTGCTACTCATTTCGTTTCGCGTATGTTGTTTTTGCGAGAGTCGTCGGGCCTTTTAATGCCCGCGTACGGTGATATCTGTGCGAGGTCGGTGAGATTTGACTTCTATCTGTATCAGATTTCAACAGTTGTCAACGCAACGTCCATTCCCGTGACAGCGACGCAGAATGCACGGCTGCAACTAAAAGGAAAAGACGCGGTTTTAACTTTTTTTTTTGTCTTAATTCCTAGTCCTTTTTACCTTCCTGTTCGTGCCTCTCTCTTTTTTTTCTTTTATCCGAACATTGCTTTTACTGGCTGCGATGCTCAGTATCAGAACGCAGGCAGTCACTTCAGAACCTGACCTGAACATCACAGTCTAAAAGATTGCCTGCAGGCACTCTCTGAGGCGTGTTTCTTTCTTGTACGACAGTCCTGAGGGATTGGTCACATCGACCGAGTCTGCCCACATTCCCTGATGGGGAGTTTCACGATTTGCTACTGTCACATAAACCAATGGTTAGAAAAACTGATCTCAAATACTCATCCGCCTTTCCTCTCATTATATTACGGGTCTTCAGCAGGTTCATCTCAGTTGCTGGTTTGAACGAGTAATAATCCGACTGGCAGCCAAATCAGTAGTTTTGCCTTGCATACACCTATTTGACAAAACCAATAAGTATCGGAATTCTTTCTGCTGAATGTGTACGAGTACCCCTCGTGCAGCATCATGGCTCTACCTCTCTCTGTTCCGATCACCTCTATCCTTTTGAATGCATTCTCAGTTTCGTTCCGGACGGACCCAGTAGCTAAAACGTCTGTTATAAATTCTTTGACTTTGAGAAGTGAAAGACATGTTAAGATAAGAGGTGACCCACTTTGTCATGCCAAACCAACATTCAATGTTCGGGACCGAACCAGAAGCTGAAACGTTTGTTACAAATTCTTCGCCTTTCAGAAGCCAAAGACATACTAAGATATGAGGTCAGCCACTTTGTCCGCCCGAACCAAACTGAACAATACACTTTTGGGGGGACGAACTGTTGTGGGACCGGTTGGCCGCGTGACGAGTCATCCTATGACGAATGTTCCTGTGTGACGAATCGTCCTGTGACGAGTGTGCATGTGACGAATGGACCGTATCCTCAGTCCTGATACATGGGTCATACAAAAACTCATGTTCGAAGCCTACATATGCATAAAGAAAACGTGCTTTGAATACGCAGCGAACACCATGACATAAGTACCAGCGCACAGGCCTCATGCATGTTTAAAGATTCATGTTTGCTTTACTTGTCGAACGCGAAACACCGGCCTCCGACGTTTTTGGCACTCGCGATCGAACGCGCTCGACGGGTGCGATGGAAGGCGGCTAGCTTTAAGCCTGCCCACTAATCCTTCGAACCAGAGTTCGGCGTTCTGCCGTGCCCTCCCTACTCCTCCTCTGCCTCAGTCGCTTCGAGTTACTCTCCAACCTTTCGAAATGAAACAGCCACCCCGAAGTATTAGCCTGTTACTTCCAAACTCGAGTCTTTCCCGCGATCGGTAGAAGCGCACCGTGCGCAAGTGCCGCTCAATAACGTCTAAGCATTTTTTTTTTTTTTTTGCAGCCTAATGATTTGGAGCAATGTTTTGAGAAGATTAGCGACGGCGGTTTGGCCGATTGCACACCTCCCCAATTCCACTTGGTTAGTCGCGCCTGTTTAATCTAATGGGCTCCAGGTCGGAAATAGAGTTGCGTCTGTCTCTTGTATACGTTCGTGTTGCATGCGTGCGTGCATGCGTTCTTGTGTGCGTGCGCGTCTGTACGTGCGCACCTGTGTCTGTGCATGTGTGCGCCCGTGTGTGCGTGTATACGAGTGTATGTGTGCGCTTGTGTGTACATGTGTGTGTGTGTGTGGGTCGGGGGTGGGTGAGTGTAGATGTGTGTGCGTGTGTTGGGTTCGCTCTGAACGATACCGGAAATGACTTCTCGGGAGCACGTCTGCGTCGTTCACGGTTTGAGACCACCCGCGTAGAGGTAACGTTGTATTCTGTCTCGATGACGACCACCTAATGGGGTTCGTGACGTCGTCGTGCCCGCGCATGCGGAACTATCGCTTGCCGTTGAGTGACTCAAAATAACGCTTTTGGCCTTAGGCTCTTTTTTTTTTTGGTTGGGGTCGCGTTTACGTTTGGGCTGTACGAATGTGTGTCTGCTCTTGGGGCATGCCGTTCCTGACGCACAAAATACTGCGACTCAAACAATGGCCACACTGTTTCTTTCCGAACAGGGCCCGAGCCTGTTTAAGAAGAAACAAATAAGAATTGCTCTAGGCGGCATTAAGTAATATAACATTAGGCATCTAACAAGATGCGCACACAGCCTACTTATATCTATCGAAGAAAACCTGTAAGGTGTTTACAAATTGCATCTGCATTACTCTTGTTTTTTTCCCACTATGAGACTTTATTCTGAGGTGCACATCAACTAGAATACATATTTATGTATTTATTTATTTACTCTCATGGCAGAGGCATTACAGAAAGAAGTGAGTGAAGCAAACACAAAAAAATAATAAACGTCAACGGAAACAGAATAGCAGGGTTACAAACAATGGTTGCAAATGGCAGATTTGAAGCGGGCGGTGTCGGTGATCAAGGCGATGGAGGCGGGGAGGTGGTTCCAGTCGGCGCAAGTCTTGGGACTGAAGGAGTGGAAATGTAAATTACTGCGGCTGCTTGGCACGCCAACCTTGTACTGGTAGTCGCTGCGGGAGGAAACGTACGATGGTGGCAGAAAGAAAGAATGACTGAGGGGAGAGTTAAAATGATATATCTTATGAAAGAAACAAAGACGAGACATTTCAAGGCGCAATGAAAGATCGGGTAGGTCAAGATAAGATTTCGTTGAAGAGAGACTTGCAGTACGGAAGTAATTCGAAAAGATAAACAGGCGCGGAACGGTTCTGGTTGGTTTCTATTTGTAAAACAAGAGAGTTAATATTAGGGTCTTAGATTGATTATGCGTATTCGAGTTTCGATCGAACTAAAGATTTATAACGGATAAGTTATAGCTGTATTAAAAAAAACAAAGAGATATGAACTCAGGTTGCCTTGAGATTAAAGCAAACTTCTAAATCCACTGCACTTCAATAATTCTACCACATAAACACGCGGGTTTTTAAAACATCTGTATCTTTACATTTGTATGAACTCGAATATAGTAATAAAAACATGTAACTACAGTTCGCAGAAATGTCAGTTAGAAAAGTCAGGTCAGCATGAATCATTTTTGTTAAATTTTAACCTGCAAAAAAAAAAAAAAAAAGGAAAGAAGAACGATTATGAATTTAGACATTCCTGACTCTCGAATTTGCTTTAATAATACTAGCACTTGCGGATTATGGACATCTTCCAAAATGAGAAGCAGTCACTATGTAAAATCCTACGCTTCGTTATTTAATTGTAATATTTTTTTCTTCGAATACGGAACGCCGGCGTGCGGTGTTTGGATTTCGCATTCGAACGCGGTCAACGGTTGTAGTGGAAACAAACACGACTCTAGCCTTAGGTCTACCCTCTAATCGTTCCAACCCGAGCTTGACGTTTTGACGCCTCCTCGCGTTCTCGTCTCCCCCTCTCCCTCAGTTTCTTGGCACATAATCACTGACGGATTAAGAACCGCAGGGCACGGCCTATTACGATCCTTAATCTGTGATTGGTCCTTCTGCCTTCGTATCAGCCGATGCTGAGATGTGATGGGTTGCGGAGCGATGATGACATGCCACGGACCCGCCACACACTGAGTTTCTTATGCAGTCGTGACTCTGCAGCCACGTCAGCAGAAGCAGCCGAGAGTCCCCGGAGCGAATTTCCTTCGCGAAACGGACGTGACCCAATTCTTAATGATATTACGATTGCACTCGTGACGTCCCAACAATGCTGCGTCATTATTTGATCCTCGAAGAACTGCTCGAAAATCTAGGGATTTGAGTATGCTCGAGACCCGCGAGGCAGAGATTCGGTATCTGGCCAATCAAAGTCGTCTGACACGTTGTCTGTAAAACGTCTCCCCTTCCACGCTCAGAAGCAGCTCGGTGCAGCTCCTTGCCGATCAGGGTTTGCGAAACAACTTGACTTCCAAATGTTCCCTCTCTTTTTTTTTTTTTTTTCCTGTCTATTTCTTTTGTCTGTTTGAAGAGATTCACTAGGTGCGAAAAAAGTTCGATCGGTATTTTTCCCGTCCAACAATTCGCTGCTGTCCGGATGGGAATTTTTTTTCCATTGCTCGTTCTCTTTGTGCTATACTATTGTGGATCTTTTAGAAACCCTTTCAATTCCGTTTCGCGCTTTGAGATGCGCGCTTGTGTTTTTATATATGTATATATATATACCACCCTGGGCGGACCACATAGAGCACGAATCACTTCTATCGAGACCGGAATGGGCCAGTAACACGTCCGTAACGTTTCTACTCAAAGTTAGATAGCTCCATCCACGCTCCGCTGCGAAGTAATTGCACAATGTCACTTTGTATTCGACCAGAGGCTCCAGAACCGGAGAGGGGGGGGGGGGGGGGGGGCAGTCGTTTTCACAGGTTCGAAACAATGGGGGTATACCAAAGCTGCTCCTACTACCCACCCCCCTTTCGCGCCTCTCTCTCTCTCTCTCTCTCTCTCTCTCTCTCTCTCTATATATATATATATATATATATATATATATATATATATATATATAGATAGATAGATAGATAGATAGATAGAGAGGTGAAATACATGATGCTACATGAGCCCCCAGACGTCGCCTCCACACATCAGATATACTTCAGGAGCCCCTGTAATCAACGATCAAAAATTATCTCGGTATCATTGGAAGAGCTTCAGCTTCGCACCCGTATCAAATCGTCGAAGCGTAGAAACAAAAAGTACGAGACCAAAGATACCATGATGAACGCAGGGAAAGCGAAATAGCGCAGGTATAGACCTTTTTCCCGTGCGTTTGTTCTCAATTATTTTTCTTAAAGAACGAGGTATAGGTTCCGTTTACATGGATGCGACCGTAGTGCATCAAATAGAGATTTTATTAATTTGATTGTTAGCAGATGGGTAGGAGAAGAAGAAGGAATGCAGACTGCGTTCGATTGTTCTCTGCTCGATTCGATCAGCTGCGATC
Source organism: Ixodes scapularis (assembly GCF_016920785.2). Classification (NCBI taxonomy): domain Eukaryota; kingdom Metazoa; phylum Arthropoda; class Arachnida; order Ixodida; family Ixodidae; genus Ixodes; species Ixodes scapularis. Next base: position 81,345,431 of record NW_024609868.1, on the reverse strand, counting down.
GCATTCGTGTAGCTCCTGGCCGGTTCCATTTCCAGTGTCCTTGCGTATGGCGCGTGATTTGCTCGCTTTCCAACGTAACAAACATGCGCGTGCTGGGCTGAGGAGATCGCACGCTGGGCTGAGAACTTGTAAATATTAGAATGGTGTGTGTGTTTAGTAGCACGCTTATCGATCTTGTAGTAAATTACAGAGCCAAACTTGTATGATTAATTAGGTCTGTCACTTTTTCGGACGTGTTTGAGTCGTTTAACAGTTTGTTAAGGAGAGCCTCAACATTTACGTTAAAAATAAAATATCCTGACTTTTTTTTTTTTTTTTCAAGGATGTTGGTGTTAAGCTTGCAAAATGCTATCTTGAGCTGAAGCCCAGGTATCCCAGGCTGAAGACCCTGCTTGAACGACGTGTCTGGAAGTTTACCTCTGAATTCCCCTCCCGCACGCTCTCGAGTACCGCTGAGTCAAACCCTAATCCTTTATTCTCACGTTTTGAGCTCCGTTAAATATCGCCAAACGTAGGATTATTCTCACGAAGCACGGGATCCAGCCTCATCGCTACCTTTCTGGTTCAGACTGGTCGTGGCGTATCATGGAATTCCACGGCGAAAGGTCAACCGAAATGCTTTATGACTGTCCTACTGACGTCATCAACAAGAGCGTCAGCGTCGGCACGTATAGGCTAAATCTGGAACACATAAAAGTTCGTTCCCCGAAATGGCTACAATATTGCAAAACTCCGTCTATATTTCTGCGCGTTACGTCGCCGCCGCGGGTACACCATCCCAACACCGAAAGGGGGTAGGTATACGGTCGCATGTAGGTGTACGTGCGTGACAAAGGGCTCGCGTGTCTTCTCGTCCCCCCCCCCCCCCCCCCCCCCTTTTCCCTCCTCCCTTTCCCCGTGCTACGAGGGTAGACGGAACAGCGTGCGCAATACGGGTGTCAGTCGGCATTTCTCACACGGCAGGCTGACCGCCCTCGGCCCCGCCGATCGAGCAAAAGGAGCGCGCCCTTCCTATAATACGCCTACCCGCGAAAACTCGCGGGCGAACCCAGACCGACGACGAGGGCGACCACCACCGCGCGGTTTAAAATTAGACGAATCGATGCCTTTCAGCCCAAAGCCACGAGTGCCTCGCGTTTGCTCGGTCTTATGCGGACTTGCGGAAGCAGCTCCCAGGCGTTTCCACTTTACCCACTTGTTTTTCTACTTCACCGTTTGTTCCCCTCCTTTTCTTTTTTTCTTTCTTGTTCTGGCAAGTTCTGCCATCAATTTTTGTTTTCTCCCTTTCATCGTGTTCTCTTTGCTCTCTTTTTCTTTTTCCCGCCAAGTTCCGATAATCAGTCAGCCGTAGACCGCGGACGGAAACCGTTAGTTCTCCTTCGCTCAGACTCAGAAGAACCATCAGACACCTCTGTCGTATTTTTTGTTGCTTTTATTTTTCCATGGGTTCTTTCGCACTGCCTGGCAGCGCCGCCATCACGCTCTCTTGCTCTGTAGATTACTCCTTCGTCCCTCTTTCCTCTTTTTATCGGTTTCCGTCCGTCGTCAAGTTTTCTGTCGTTAGTGGCGCAAAGCTCCAAAACGCTCGCACTTATTCTTCCCCTTTGTGCGTGGTGTCACTGCGAGCTCGGCCGTTGCTTTCCTCGAAGATTGGAGGGTATCGCGCGAGGAATAGATTGGCCGGAAAATCGGTGTAATAAAGTCGCCAGACGTGCGCGGGATTAATGTTGTGCCACTCGTCACGTGTAATTAACGACTGGTCTGAGGCTCGAAAATAGAAGTTTTGAAGGTTTTGTCCTTGCAGGGTGTGAAGTTATTGCTTGCTATGTTTTCTCGCGTTGCTTCTAAATAGTTTTTTTTTAAGGTTATTCGTTGTCTGCAATGAGTAATGATATAATAATGTAACTGCTTATCACTTCTGTCGAATCGTTACTCGAACCTGTTAGAATAACTGAACGTCTAAAAGCTCATTAAACGCGGGCACACACACACACACACACACGCACACACACACACACACACACACACACACACACACACACACACACACACACACACACGCACACACGCACACACACACACACACGCACACACACACGCACACGCACGCACGCACACACACACGCACGCACGCACGCACATACACACAAACACACACAGGTGAATAGACCGATCTCACCAAGCGTTCGGCGCATGCGTGACTTCGCCATAACTTTAGTTCGCAGGAGGCAGGCAGCAGTGCACAAGACGGCTCGTGTCGCCTCATGCTCCACACGCGCAGAGCTCCAGCGAGGTTGTCGCACGTGCAGAAAGACTAAAGCTCACTCAATGCATTGCGACAGCGGTGGCGTAGTCAAACTGGCTGGTGAGATCGGCCTATTTGCATTTAGGTTCCGTGCTTGAACCGCGCGAGCAACGATAGTGCCGCGAGCGCCGTGGTTTTAAGCACTCTCACAATCCGAAAATGAGGATGGCTCAGCTTCTTCCACTGTTAAGGCCTGTTCACAGATGCAGCGGAGCGCTACGACCATAGCGCTGACGTCGCGCTAAGCGCGTGCTGACAGAAGCGTTCATCAGCTTTGTATTGCACCGACAAAACTGTTGCTCATGGCAGTCGATATGTAGCTGAAGACACGTGAGCAGCGCTACATCAGCGCTTCGCTGCGTGTGAGAACCGGCCTTTACACAGAGGCGGAATATCCGCGATATGCTGAAATCTTAGGTGCCGTTATAATGAAACCCTCAAGGCATGAGGAACGCGTGGATCAGCCCGAAAGTGAAGATAACTTCCGCAACATAACTTCCGTGTGCCATGACGTTAATTTCAAATAGACATTTTTTTCCCCCTCTGACCGTAAGCGGCATCGCCTTCGGCCAATCCGGTTACCGCTCTTCCTGCTCGTAAAGCTATAAATGCAACTTTCCCGCAGTGAGCGTAGTGCGCTAATTATTCTATGGAAATAGACTATAGCGTCCGGGGACTCATGCAGACCGCTTGACTCCTTATGGAGGTCTTCGCTGCCCCACCGAGAGACGGTTTATACGTCATAATGCAAGCTCAGGTTGCACTTATTGGTCGATGTAATTTATGACTTTGGTGCGCTTCCTTTATAATTAACCTTTTGTTTTAATTCAATGTTTGAGGACTAGTAAATTGCAACTGAATACAGTGAGTGCGGCGTGGACATACATCACTGAGTACTCACTTTCGTCCACATAATCTTGAAGAAATCAAAAGATGGGGAGGACAGAGAGAGGCAAGATTAGAGAAACTGCGGAGGATGCTCAAAGTTATTGGTGCGGGCAGACATGATCTCCTCATGTGCATGGGCCGCTTTTGGAACGGACGATCCAAGCTCTGATCATAAAATTAATTCCCTCATTTCTTCCTCCCTGCATTTTGTTTTTCCCTTTCATTGGGCTCAGGAGAGTCGGGAGAAATGCCGAAAGGCCGAAACCCCGAAGGCCTGCAAACACCCAAAGCACATTGAGATAAGACAAGTGAATGAGGGGCCCAGGCCACGTTTTCGTGCACATCTGTTGCTGGGATAGTGATGCCTTGTCCGTGTGCCATCACACACCACCTATGATTTTCCGTCAGCAGTTTGTGTAATCGAAACGTGCAAGCAGCGAACAATAGACGGATCTCGCTAAGTGTTCCCCGCATGCGTGAAGCCGCCATAACTGTAGTTCGTATACAGGCAGGAGTCAATGCACGAGACAGTTCGTGCGGCTTCGTGCTCTGCTCGCGCAGACCTTCAGCGGGGTTATCACGCGTGCAGAAAGACTACAGGCCACGGTGTGCACGTCATAGCCTCCTCTATAGGGAGTATTCACTGGCGGCCATATCTGCGTGCGCGGCTGCTGAGCGCGTGCTGACAGCGAGCTTCCGCAGTCCTTTTGGAGCGTGCATTTAGCACCATCAAGGTTGCCGGTCTTAGCAGGCTATTAATGTGAGCTCGTTCGGGGCATGCGCTCTAAACATCGCCCTCAAATATGGCGTCCAGTGAATACCTCCAATACTGACAAAGCCAGGCAGATTGCCACGAGACGTGGCCGCCGAAAGTGAAAAGGTAGAGCGGCAGACAACGGATGAGAGGAGAGGCATGCAACGGGCGCCCCGCTGCGGCGAGACGCCGAAACACACTGCTCCCGAGCGATGGAATGTCCGCTCGTGCTTCTCGCGTTCCTCGCGCTACCGCTTCTTTTCTCGTCGGATTTGAAAACCATGTTTCGGGTCCTCGCCGCTGCAAAAGCTGTGCGCTGAATACCAGGTTCCCCGAGAAATGCTCTGTGATACCAGATCCTCGCTCTCCAAATCTGCGACTGCGCACTATATGGCTCCGTCGTCGAACTGCCAGGATTTGTGAGTATAGAGGAGGCTATGTTACAGGTCTCGCGATACATGCGGAATGGTAAGGAATATCGTACGTGAAGCTCCGCAGCCGGCAGGCTGTGCACGAGCGGTTCGACAAACCGCGTGTGGCGAGTGACATGCTGATTGAGGTTGGAAGTGTTCGAGCACAAAGGCACGATTGACGATTTAGTTGCCAAACCAACGAAGAACGTGTGGGCGCCCCAGCGAAGAACGGAGGATTAATTTCGACCATATGGGGATCGTTCGACGTGCGACCGTTATCTCGGCTACACGGTGCCTTTTCCGCAATAAGCATCCGTCATATTCCGGGCACCTCGTCCGGGACTCGAACTCGCCGAATAGGGGATCTTTGGCTGCCGCCTTACCTCAAAGCCACTGAGGCGTATTTTTTTTCTTAATCTTTATTTTATTAATAACAGCACACACAGGTCCCTTGCCCGGCCTACGTACTAGGTTAAAACGCACGCACATTTTTGGGCGCAATTTAAACTTTTGTTTTGGGGTTAGTGCACAAAACATGGAGGTCCACCCTCGCTTCCACCGAGGTGTATCCATGCGCCATGATCTACACAGTCACTAACGGCTTAAAAAACAAAAATTGGTGATACAGCGCGCAATAAACAAAACAAAACAAAAAATGCTCACTCGCTCTCTCCTCGCTTGGCAATTCGTTCATTGGCGTTCTTATTGTCTAATGCCGCTATCAATCTTGGCTGCGGGGTGATCATAAAATTCTTGGGACTCGGCATGTCTGGCGCTTTTTAAGCTGTCACCGACTATAGTTGACCTCATGCTCGATAGTGTTTTTTTTTATTCCGTCTATAAGAACGAACTTAATTGCCGTCATATTTAACTGTTCTTGCGTTCTAAAGATAACCCCCACCGAAAATGAGCCCTTGGCTTTACTGGTTACAAGGACCACAACTTTGAGTCAATTCGGCGAGCAATGACCACCTGCAACAGCAGCGGAGGTTCATTGAACCTCGTTGAAAAAGTCGCAGCAGAGGGGAAATGCCGCTGAAGGGAGTTTTAAGCGTGTATAATTCGCCCTTTAATAACTAAAGTTCAGCAAGATAAGGTTAACTCAAATCTCATACCAGGGCCCGTTCCCTCGAAGCGCTAACCGCGGCTAAAGTTAGGCGCAGTACCTAGGAGAGGGATTTTGAAAGCACGTGACTGGGCTCGGTAGGAATGCGGGGAAACATGGCGGTGCCCGGGTGGGCATAGAGATCATACATACTAACTCTAGAGGAAAAGGTCCGCCATTTTCCCATACATTCTGGCTGCCGCAAGCGGCGGATCATGCAGGCAGACCCTCGGGGTCCCAAACACGGTTACATCATCAGAGCAGTTTCGTGAACTTCAACAATTCACGAACTTACCGGTGGAAAGATATTCACGTTCCTTTCGAAGCTTTCTTTTTGAAAAGCGCGCAGATGTACGGCCTCGCGTTAACGCTAAACTAAACGCTAAACGGTGGGGCGCGGCTGGGCGCGGTTGAGGAATACGAAACTGCGCAACCACCAGATTTCCGAGATTTCGACAGAAGGGAAGTTAATGCAGCGTAATGAGTTTATTGCTTTTTATAAGCGTTAGAATAGCTCATAATTTAGTTTACAACGTTAAATTATTACTGTTTATATTGCTGAGAGTTTTCACTCTTCGCGTTACCATGGCAACGTTGCTTTCTTTCTCTCGTGTTCTGTCGCTCTCTTTTGCGTTCGTTCACTCGGGACCCAGGATGTCGGCGCACGGGATTTGCCACTCCTCCTCACCCACCTTTACCCCCCTGCGGGTGGGTGAGCCCCGCTCGCTTTGAAACTAATATGTCGGCTGCAATATCGGGCGCGTTAGTCATTAGTGAATGGTGCAGGAGGCTTTCGCTTTGCCTTACCTCACTTAACTCGCAAAGCATGAGCAATGACCTTGCCGCATTTTTAGATAGTCTTTCGATTCTTTCTTTCTTTCTTTTCCTTTATTATTCCTTTGTTATTCTTTTTTTAAATACACAATCGTTGCTTGGACCCATAGCCGTGGAGGCTAGTCGCGGGTCCAACATTAGAAATAACCTTTACAATGCGGCAGGCAAACAAAACAAATGTATGCACGCATCGAAGTATTCACAAAACAACATACATACTAATTGAAAAAAATATATAGGGCATGATATTGAACTTATTCATTGGCTCGCAATTTAATTAAATACTTTTTTAAGGATGGCAATATATTGGGTTTACATTTTATGTCGGTAGGGATATCGTTCCATACCAGGGCACCGTTGAATTCAATAAGCCTTTCTCCATAAACATTTCGACAAGATGGCAAATTAAACAGATTATTTGTTGCAGCTCTCGTATTCCGTAATGGTAATTTAAATATCTGTAATGGGAAAGGGTCGTTAGTTTTTATTATTTTAAAGACTGTTTCAGCTATTTTCATTTAGGCCATTCCTAAGCCTAAATGAACGCGATAATTGTCAGCATGGCCACGTCTTTGGAAAGCGGATTGCCTTGGCTCAGTCGGTCGGGTATTGATAGCACACAAAAGCAGACAGCGTCCCAATAAGCGGTGAGATGTTTTCGTGGCGCCCTCCTATGGTTCCCTTTTGTGACGTCATTACCTCGCGAGCTACGTTTTCAATGGTTTCTGTAATTAGCATGGTGGAGGCTTGAAATCATTGCGCTCTGAAACCAACACTGCCAACCCCGTCAAAATTGAAGTTATTAGGCTACTCTTATTTTTGTTGATAATAAATCCTTTGTGACGTCATAGTCAGCATTCAGCCAATTGCGGAAGGCCGACAACAGCGACGCTTTCAATCGCGCACGTCGCCAATAGACCTTTTTCTAAATTACCCAAGCATCGAGGAGAACGCTGGAAGTGTAATTTTACGGTCCGCGCGCGCTGGCCTTCCTCTTATAAAAGATTCTAATTAAATAATCATAATAGGTTTTGACGAACGCGCGTGCAAGGCAAAATTTGTTTTAGATTTTTTGCTTTAGAACAATTACTACTGCAGACGCCAGGATGTGCAACACGTGTAACGACACTCGTTGCAGGCACCTCGGTGCTGGAGTAATGTAGAAAAAGGTCTATTGGGACGCTGTCTGCTTTTGTGTGCTATCAATACCCGGCCGACTGAGTCAAGGCAATCCACTTTCCAAAGACGTTGCCATGCCGACAATTATCGCGCTCATTTAGGCTTAGAAATGTCCAGAATCGAAAAACGATCTAAAAAATGCGGCGAGGTCATTGCTCATGCTTTGCAATTTAAGTGAGGTAAGGCAAAGCGAAAGCCTCCTGCATCATTCGTTGCTGACTAACGCGCCCAATATTGCAGCTATAACGACATATTAGTTTAAAGCGAGCGGCGCTCATTCACCGGGGCACCGCCATGTTTCCCACATCCCTACCGAGCCAGTCACGTGATTTCAAAATCCCTCTCCTAAGTACTGCGGCTAACTTTAGCCGCGGTTAGCGCTTCGAGCAAACGGGCCCAGAATTTTGCATATCACGCTGGCGCCACGTAATGCCGGGGTCACACTGCTCATACCATTATACAAAAAACAGTCTGCAAACCCGAGTCACCGCAATATCCGTGGTTCGAATGCCGTGTGCCAAGTTCCCTCTTCGAGTCATTGCCATGCGGCATTGGAAGCACGGATCTCCCGCTGACTCGCGTTCGAATCTGTATGCAGACTGTCTTTTGCATGACGTATTCGCTCTTTCTTGCGTGAGTTAAAACAGTTGAAACGTGGCGCGTGGCGCCAGTGTGGAAATACCCTCCAATCGCTTTGCACTATCTGGGAAATAAATGTACACGCTACCTTCAGCGAATTGCCACTTATAGCACTGCCAGACTTAATTTACTGTTATTATAAAAAAATGGTGAGTAAAAAATTGGGAATTACGGTATCCGTGAACCGGAAGTGTGCCAAGGCTACCCAGTAGATGGCGCCACTGAGTTTGTTGCCAAACGAAAAAGGGCGAATAAACAGTGGGACCCCGGCTTAAAACGAACACTCGAACGAGCTGCGAGAAAGGGCGTCCTCTTGAAGGTTCTGCGACCTTTACTCTAACTTCGCTTTTGGAAATCATGCCGCGGTAGTCACTGCGAATAGGCGTTTGGCGATATCAGGTAAAGTCCTCAAAACGTGGACATAGTATGAACAGATTCTTGCTCGAACCAATTTATGAAAACATCAGGATTGCTTTTTTTTTTTCTAAATTAAGGAAACTGTTTTATATAATATTACCCAGCCATGAACCCTAATGCAAGATTTATCGTCAAGCTTTCACTTGACGATAAATCTTTGTCGACGCCATGGAGTCTTTCTAAAGTGTGGTTCAAAACACAGCTGGGACATAATTCTCTTGTCTTCTCAGGCACGAGACTGCAGTTTCGAGAAGAGATTAGGCTGAGCGTGTAATTGCGTTTCTTCCTCGTACTCTCCGTTTCCTTAAATGGTCTTCATGTCACAGTCAGAAATTGCTGTAAAACCAGACGAGTAATAAAAAAAAAATGCAAACATTTATATTTTATTGTATTTTGACTTTGAGAAGCACCTTCCCTAAAAAAAAATATCGTAAATTTTTTTTTTTTTTAAATATAACTTGGTTTTTTTATTGTTTATGAAATTATAAAGCCCGTTAATTTCGAAAACCTTCAATTGTATTTAGTGCACTTCCAAAAAAACTTTTTGTGTCTATCAGCCTTCCGATATACTCTCCACACTATTGGATAGCGCCGAATTGCGAAAACAGATTAAGGCGGGGTCACATACATCATACGAAAGACAGTCTGCATTCAAATTTGAACGCGAGTCACCGCCAGATCTGTGCTTCGAATGCCGCGTGGCAATGTGTTCATCGAGGAAACTTGGGCACGCGGCATTCGAACCACGGATATTGCGGTGACTCGTGTCTGGAGTCTGTCTTTTGCACGATGTATGAGCAGTGTGGCCCCGGCTTTACTGTTTTCGAAGGCCACAATATATCGTGCCACCTTGAATAAACGAAATTATTAAAAATAAATATTATCATAGGATGCGTGTGAAATGGCCAGATAAAGCAAATTTTTGTTCATATCTGCAATAGCACCCTGAATATTGCGTGTGTGTGTGTGTGTGTGTGTGTGTGTGTGTGTGTTTTTTATTCATCAACTTTCATCGTGCTGCATTTGTTCTGCGCCTGATTTTAGTTAACTGATTAATTTATGTTCTCACCGAACTTTCAAATCTTGTAGGAGTCAGGAACTTGTCAAGCTACATACACTGCTCAGCTTTTTTTCTTTTCCTTCTCCTCGACGATGGAATCAGAAAAAAAGATTGAATGGAAATTGCTTCAATTGAATGTACAGCAAATAACTAAGCTGGAAAAACTTTTTCTTAACAAGAAAAAGAAAAATACTTTTTCATAAAAAAAACAACAAAATGTGGCACTGCGGTGACATTTTACGTGCTCACTTTATACGTATTGTCGCATCGCTGAGTCTATTCCGAAGTTAAAACGCTCTATAACACCATCATTTTCCGAAATGTTTCATTAGATTGTCCCGATCTGCTTTTTGAATGCATTGCAGAAAAGTAGACGCATGGCGTTTTTGAGAGAGCAGTTTCAACATGCTTTTTTGGACCTTGCTGTTCAAGCCTTTTTACACTTTTTTTTTTTTACAGCGGAGCATTTACGGCTAGTTTCCCCTGGATCGTGTGCGATACCAAACAAATGTCGACACCCGTGGTCGACACATCGCTCTGGTTGCCGCCGTCGCTCATAGATGGCGGTAGCTGTCCAGAGTGTTGTGTTTGCCGGTTGTCTGCTTGCCGCCGTCGCTCATAGATCGTGGCAACGTTTTCAGCCTCGGCAACCAGGCAACTAGTGGCTGCCTTCGCTCATAGATGGCGGCAAGATTTCTTCGGAGAAAGAAGAGCGGGAGTGGAACGGGCGGCGATGTGCGCAGCAGCGCGAATGGTTCCGCAACCGCCGCGAGGCTTCTATCGCCTAAAGTTCCCCTGCCTCGAGCGCTTCAGATTCCCTTTCGAGTGAAGAGCATATCACTCGCCTGGAAAGCCACCGCCGAGAACAGAAGCTACAGCTCCGCTGCTCTTCCTTCTTCGCCAGAGTGGAAAGGCTGAAAGTTATTTGTTTTTTTCTTGCCTGTGTCTATGGAACCTCCGCCTAAAATAAAGCTTGAGATTTGCGAGATCTTCCGCTTATGGCGAGCATTTGTTGAAGGTAAATTCGGGTTTTGAACACGGCCCTCACTTTTTACCGATCGTCTTGTTATCAGTCATCTTTGTGTGGAAGCGCATTAAAGTGTTCAACGTGGAAACTTCTAAACGTAAAAAAAAAAATCCTCTAAATAAATTCCTATCTGCCTATGAAGCATAAAACGGTTTATAAATACTGCCGTTGCTACGTCATCCTTTCAATCTATGCCGAAGAGGATTTTCAAAGAAAATGTTAGTTCAAGTGTTCGCGGATCTTCAAGATTCAAGGTCAGCATTACAGACTGCTGACTACCGCGCCCCGTCCCGCTCGAGCGTCTAAATTAGCCAAATTTAGCGTTTACTTCACAGATTCCCATTAAAGCGCTGGCCCTAACTCCGCCCGACTTATGGAGTGCCAAGGTCAAGATCATCTAAACCGGCGAGAAAAAAGAAACGATGACGCCCGTTCAAATACGTTCACGGACCGCCCACACCACTTGCACATCCACACGCACACGTTTTCATCTTCTGGAGCTTGCCGCCGAATATTTGCTCCGGGGATTATCCTCTGAGTGGCTCTTGCTCTGGACGGCGACCGTTTATCCTTCGGAGAGGGTGCGCCCGGGCTTTCAAGTCCACCGGTGCTCTGGATTAGCGCATCTCTGGCCGACCCCTTGGTTAATCCTCTTCTCAGAGAAGCGGCTCTCCTACCCACAGTGATAAGCACTTTCTCGCTCGCCTAGTCCCTATTCGACGAGTCCGGGGGCTGCTGCAAGAAAGGTCGCTTTGCGGGGGCGTCGACACTTGACGACAAGTTGGCGACATTTGCTGGCTCGCGGCACTTGCGGTCGAGCAGTTTTCTCAAAGGGATTTGCCGTGAGGTCCCCAGAGCTGAGTCCCGTTGGGATTATGAGCTCATCAAGAGTTCGCGAGGTGAAGAGTCAGCAAAACGCGGTTGGTCTTTCTTAATGTTTAGGTATTACCTCACCAGTTAATAGGTGCTTCTCTCTCTTTCTTTCTCTATTTTTGTCTCTTTCACTCTCCCTTTGCGCTAGAACAGACTACTCACTAAATGAGGGTGGTGTAGCCGATTCGTTTAAAATGCAATACTTGGTCGCCATTTTCGGCTATAGTGCAATTTTCTGCAACGAATGAATTCCGTAATCGGAAGACATGACGTCGTGCATCCATGTCTCGTGGAAAGTGGCCGTCTTCTGGCGGCATTGAGATGGTAGTCGACGGGGCCTTCTCCATAAACGAAGTTCTCTTCGCAGAAGGGCAATCGCATTACGCTGTACCTTCGCTCTTTCCAATGAGAAGATTCCATTGTGACCATTATGATCCCTGACAACGTGCCACTCCATTCCACAGAGCGTCATGATACTTTCGTCACGGTCTCTATTCGGTATCATCTTTACAACAAACGTTTTCTCGCTGAACGCCTGGGGGAAAAATCACGTTAGTGAACTTGTAGTATGATATATAGTTATTTCTGTAGTATTTTGTAAGTCTTTTCCTAAAAACGATGATGACGATGACGCGTCGACGTGCTAAACTGGATCCTCAGCTCGGGCCTCGGGACACAAAAAGGCGGCTGGTCGCTGGCATCGCGGAAGCCGTCCATTCAGACATACACGCCGCTATCTTGGCCCTTTGTGCGACTCCCCGGCGAATTCTGAAACCGCCTACGACGCGGCGAAAATCACACGGCCGTGGGAGGGACGTCTTCTCCTCTCTTCTTTCCTCTCTCGTTCTCTCTCTCTCTTTCTCTTTTGTGCCTCATCATAATGTCAAGCGCTAGTTGTATTGTCGAAAGATGCGCCATACACGCCCACAACCCGTCTGAAACGCACTGGCTTCCTGGGACTCGTGAGATAAGCGTGGCATTCCCTTTTGGTCGCTCGCTCGCTACCTCGGTTTGAAAGCGTTCTGTCGCATACCAAAACTTTCCCTGTCTACTTTTCTTTTCTTTTTTGTCGTAAAATTGCGAGCCGTCAAACGTTTAAAGAGTCACGCGAAAAGTTCGTTCAGTATACAGGCTTTTCGTACAGATTAAATCTGGCGCTCTACAGATCCTGGGCGGTATGAAGATAGCAGACAGTAGTGAAGCAGCCGACGTTTGGAGTCGCAGAACACTATATTTGACAACAAAATGGCGGAACAACAATACCTGACTCTTGGCGCCGGGATGATTCCACCCTTTCGTGAACGGTAAATGCAACTTTCACTGCAACACCAGAGCTGACTGCTTGTGTACAGGTTGATTTATCCTCATCTGGTGATAACTCTGATGGTTTCGAATTCACCTAATCTAGTGAAAGCTCGCCTGGACCACAAACACCGTAAAACACTCATTGCATCAGACAAATACAATTGATACTGCTCTGGAGCAATGGATCCTACCTTTGCAGTAAAAGTGAGCGCTGGACCAACGGCTTTTGTCCCGCTCATTGGCAATATTTTCACAACGATCAATAGGTGTCTTAGCTCCCTGAGCTTTCCCGTCACGTCATGGAACACACTGCACCGGGAACCACGGGGCGATCAATACGTGGCTTGCACACAAAAACACCAAAACAAAACAAACACCAGAAGCTTCTCTTTTTCCCATCGACCCACTTTTCACAGTGTTTTGAAAAACAAAAAAAGGTTACGTCAATAAGTATATATAACGAACGGATAATTTCTCTGAAGTCAAAGATAGCTAAGAGCATCCGTCAGCGCCCTCTGTCGGTGCCATAAACGTTGAACTAAGCGGCTTTATTTTTTTTCTCGCTTTTTTATATTTTTGGGGGCTTTTATTTTTTTATTTTTTGTGCGCGTAGTTTTTTTTTGTTTTTTTTTTGCAGTTTCTCTAGATGCTGCCCCAAACTGTAGCCTCGAGTAGTTCTGTCAACTTCAGACAGAGTTAGCAAAGTTAGCGGTGTTTACGCTGCGCTTTGTTAGAAACCTGCCGCCTCCCGAGCAACTCGGCTGTGGAGTAACTCGGAATCATCAGCGAGGGAGACCCAATCAGGCTCCAACTCCTCCAACTCCGGAGGCTAAAGAGCAGGAGCCGGGCGCCTACTGGGCTAATTACACTCGGGCCTACACGACGAGTAAAGAAACAAATAAAACGCGGAAGACAGAGAACAAGGTGATTCTCGAGCTCCGTTTAGTTCAAGTGCCCTTTTTCTCTGCCTGCTCGATTTCTAGCAAGCGCTGCGAACTCCCGATGGAGACGGACACTTCCCGTTTGATTGGGTTGTAATGCGCGCCACTCTTGGACGCTTTTGTTTGCTGTTGATGTTGTTAGGGGGAACTGCTTGTTTAAGAGAAGTTCTTATCTTCGAAATTCGTACTTGCAACAAGTATTTTCTTCTTTTTTATAACTAGTTATTGCAAATTAGCTGGTTGCCTTCAACTTCAACTTTATTATTTCTCTTCAGGGGAGAGGGGGAGGGAGAAAAAAAAAGCAGGCTGTTGTCGCTTGACAGAGTTTCTTGACAGAGAAGCTATTTTGCATACTAGTGACCCGTAAAACATGGTTTACATAGGAACAATACACAGAGCATTAAAAAAAAAAAAAAATCTGGCATACATCACGAACATTTCTTGCAGCTCGGAGGTCCCATCGAGAATTGGCACAAATAACACTAGAGAAACAATGAACGAATATCCTTTCTGCTCAAACTCGTCAAATTCGTGCCAAATCTATGTGTACTATTTCTAACATTAGGCAACGAGTAGTGCAGCATCTGGAGGCCGTAGCACTAGTCCTCGAGCGAGGCGTTGACCATGTGTCAACACAACGGCCTGCATATGCAGCCACCCTCCGCTTCATATTGGCGATTGATGAAAAAACAAGTTGATTTTACCTTACAAACATTTGATATGTTCATAGATGTTTATAATTAATTAGCTCTCAGAAAGGTTTTGCTTCGCAATTTTATCGGGCGTGGACGCGAAACGCGGGTCTTGTCATTTCGCGTTCCCATTTTTTCCTGCGCACCCGTTAAATCAGTGAGTTTACTTGCCTTCACGTGAACCGAGTGTGATATTTCCGATGCACTGTCCATTGTTCACCAGTGTTCGGCGTATCGGAAAAGGTGAACTGAATTGACAGCGCGTGTCTGTAAATTCGGGTTTATACTTACTCGTCCAAGTCGTTGTATCTCGCCGAGAATAATATTTATTCCAACGAATGAACCACCGATTTCTGTGCCTATAAAAATTTACGTACACGGGCATTAGTGAGCGCCCCCTTTCCTCGTATGACAGCATTAGGGAGTTTTAGTAGACCGTGTTTCCCCCTCCGCTAGCCCTCCACTACGAAGAAACCGCCCCTGCACCTGCTTGCCGATGGCCTTGTCTGTAGAGTTCAAGGTAGCGGAGGCGCTTAGCGGTGAGGGAAACACGGTCTACTAAAACTCGCTATTAGGGAGTTTTAGTAGACAGTGTTTCCCCCTCCGCTAGCCATCCGCTACGAAGAAACCGCCACTGCGCCTGCTTGCCGATGGCCTTGGCTGCAGAGTTCTAGGTAGCGGAGGGGCTTAGCGGAGGGGGAAACACGGTCTACTAAAACTCGCTATTAGGGAGTTTTAGTAGACCGTGTTTCCCCCTCCGCTAGCCTTCCGCTACGAAGAAACCGCCACTGCGCCTGCTTGCCGATGGCCTTGGCTGCAGAGTTCTAGGTAGCGGAGGGGCTTAGCGGTGAGGGAAACACGGTCTACTAAAACTCGCTATTAGGGAGTTTTAGTAGACCGTGTTTCCCCCTCCGCTAGCCTTCCGCTACGAAGAAACCGCCACTGCGCCTGCTTGCCGATGGCCTTGGCTGCAGAGTTCTAGGTAGCGGAGGGGCTTAGCGGTGAGGGAAACACGGTCTACTAAAACTCGCTATTAGGGAGTTTTAGTAGACCGTGTTTCCCCCTCCGCTAGCCTTCCGCTACGAAGAAACCGCCACTGCGCCTGCTTGCCGATGGCCTTGGCTGCAGAGTTCTAGGTAGCGGAGGGGCTTAGCGGTGAGGGAAACACGGTCTACTAAAACTCGCTATTAGGGAGTTTTAGTAGACCGTGTTTCCCCCTCCGCTAGCCTTCCGCTACGAAGAAACCGCCACTGCGCCTGCTTGCCGATGGCCTTGGCTGCAGAGTTCTAGGTAGCGGAGGGGCTTAGCGGTGAGGGAAACACGGTCTACTAAAACTCGCTATTAGGGAGTTTTAGTAGACCGTGTTTCCCCCTCCGCTAGCCTTCCGCTACGAAGAAACCGCCACTGCGCCTGCTTGCCGATGGCCTTGGCTGCAGAGTTCTAGGTAGCGGAGGGGCTTAGCGGTGAGGGAAACACGGTCTACTAAAACTCGCTATTAGGGAGTTTTAGTAGACCGTGTTTCCCCCTCCGCTAGCCTTCCGCTACGAAGAAACCGCCACTGCGCCTGCTTGCCGATGGCCTTGGCTGCAGAGTTCTAGGTAGCGGAGGGGCTTAGCGGTGAGGGAAACACGGTCTACTAAAACTCGCTATTAGGGAGTTTTAGTAGACCGTGTTTCCCCCTCCGCTAGCCTTCCGCTACGAAGAAACCGCCACTGCGCCTGCTTGCCGATGGCCTTGGCTGCAGAGTTCTAGGTAGCGGAGGGGCTTAGCGGTGAGGGAAACACGGTCTACTAAAACTCGCTATTAGGGAGTTTTAGTAGACCGTGTTTCCCCCTCCGCTAGCCTTCCGCTACGAAGAAACCGCCACTGCGCCTGCTTGCCGATGGCCTTGGCTGCAGAGTTCTAGGTAGCGGAGGGGCTTAGCGGTGAGGGAAACACGGTCTACTAAAACTCGCTATTAGGGAGTTTTAGTAGACCGTGTTTCCCCCTCCGCTAGCCTTCCGCTACGAAGAAACCGCCACTGCGCCTGCTTGCCGATGGCCTTGGCTGCAGAGTTCTAGGTAGCGGAGGGGCTTAGCGGAGGGGGAAACACGGTCTACTAAAACTCGCTATTATCTTCTGCCACTTTTTTTTTCCCCACACTTTTGGTGGTGTGCACACGGCACCACCAGCGTCATAAAACCTCACTGGTCCCTAAAGGCGTGAGGCGCATTGTCTTCATTTGTTGCTGTAAGAGCGGATAAATTGGTCGTCAGATTAACAAGGTCATCAAGAACGATCACATACAGATATTTTCGTTACAACTCTCCGGCATCACCTGTTCGTGGCCCGGCCATAATTCTCCTTTACGTTTGCTTGGGTTTTCATTGCAGGTCGATTGCTGGTTTATTGGCAGTTGTAATCATTCGTTCGAGTTCCCAGTCAGGTTCGGACAGTTCCATTGTAGCCGTCTCCCGGGTTTGGGTATCAAAATATTATAAAATAATATTTGTGGGAGGACGACGAAGTAAAAAAAGGACATTTTACTACGGCTAAATAAAAATTAAAAAAAAAACTTTTGGCTCAACGTCTTCATCATCCTCTTCTCCTTTTTTTTTTTTTTTACTTTTGCCGGCAAAGTTATCATTGACCGTTTTTTTTCCCGTGACTGAGGCAATCTTTAGATTGCTTCAGCGCGGTGGAGCCCACGTTTTTTAACTTTAATGCTTGCATTTAATGCCCTCAGGCACTTTTTGCCTGATTTATATAGAGGCTTCTGAAATGAGTAACTGTATTTTTGTTATTTCATTGGAGTTGCCTGCACATCGAAAGGAAGCATCTTTTTCGAAAAGCGGATAATAAACAATTAAAAAAAAAAAAAACACTCACAGCAATTTCTTTAAAGTTTATTTGTAGACCTTATCCGAGTTATTTTTTGTGTTTAACGGAGCTCTACCTCGTGCACCTGTTTCAACCCAATGCGCACTTCAGTTCTATGCTTCGTTCCCGCACAGGTCTATATAGAACAGCGCATTTGGGACATTCTCTTCGTCAACCAACTGTCAGCCTTCTCTTAGTCACTCAACGCGCAGCTCGCTGCCGCTGTGCGCTCAACTGGGAAATGAACAAAGTAACGACATCGTCATGTGTGAGTCACCCGTAAGGCTGAGAATGACACGTTGTTTGACGCGAGTGTGAACTTTACGTGTTTTTGGTTTTGTCTCTCACTCTGAAATGTCGGAAGGTTATATATTCACTCAGTTGGAAGTGTCTGCCTGATGCTTTAATCTGAAAGGTCGCAATGTCCGGGTGTTTTTACATTTCAGTATTTCATACAAGCAGAAGAGTCCCTCTGTTTTCCACAGGCCATGAATACTTGAGCTTGAAAATCGCACTGATTATAATAGAGAATTTACGTTTTTATTTGTAATTCGCGTTTCATCGTCGACTATATCACATAGCAGACTGTGAAAAAAAAAAGTCTGAAATCAGGCCAGTTGAAGTACACGTTATACACGACAAATTTTAACATCGCTTATTAAAACTAAGAAAACGTATTTGTCTTTTTGTTCTCTCGAATTGTATAGAATTTTTCACCATAAATTAATGTCGTAATAATGGAAATTGTTTTCTTCACATGTGGCAGAGATCGACTGGAGAAACGCTGACTAAGAAAAAAATAAATAAAAACGCGCAAGAAAGAAAAAAAAAAGTCTCTTACGGAGCTTTCTAGTCAAGTTCGTGCTGTCTCCTCGACAGCAAAAACTTGACTAGAAGATGCCGTAACGTACTTTTTTTCCCCCCTCTCTTGCTCTCTCTCGCCTGCCTTCTGTAGTCAGCGTTTCTTCAGTCGAACCCTGCCGCCTAAGAATAAAACAATTTTAAGAATATCTTGTAATGTATGTGTACGTGAATTATTAAATTTCTGAATAGCCCCAGATAAACTGGATTCTACCAACGGTATTTCCAGACAAAATATCTCTACGACTCTGTGAACTTGGTGTAATTTTAATTTGCGTGAGTAAAACGAGAAACAAAATAAGAAAAAGTATGAGTGAAAAAAAAAGTATAATGAGCAGATCGTCCTCGACTTTGAATGCGGTGCAACTATTATGGCCCGTTCACACTCTTGCAACCGAGTGCGACCGAGAGAGACCAAACCGGTTTTTAAGCCTCTTGCGATCTCTTAGGACCAGCTCCACTCAGTGCATCCGGTCCCAAGAAGTCTTTCTCGGTCGTACTCGGTTGCAAGAGTGTTAACGCGCCTTTAGACAAAAAAGAAAAAAAAAATCTTTGCATCGGGTTCACACCAAAAAGGGTCGAAAGCTCATAGAGGCTCTCACGCTTGTCTCGGTAGGACGACCACACACCCTAGCAGACTGCAACTGGAGTCGTCGCACCCGCCTTCAGAGCGGGACATTAATCGAGCGATCAAACATTATTCTGTTACGATGGTGTGTGGTACCGCGTAGAAGACTGTTATGCAGTAAAGTCATCCTAAATTGTGTGACTGTTTTATGTTAGTTCGACTTCCAACAGCAGTAAAGAGCACAACGTTCGCCATCTCAAGATTCTGAAAGCCAAGTTACCTCACTCTTGTTACAGGAGCGCGTTGGAAAAAGGCTGCTAATAAATACAAAAACGAAATATATACATATATATTTTGTTGTTTAATTTAATTTATTTATTTCTTGTCTTTAGACAGCAGCTCCGGCTCGGTTGCGTTCCTTTTACTGGGCACTTCACGCAGGCCGTGTCTTTGAAGAACAGTATTGGGAATGGGGAGGTCGTGCTGCCACTTTGAGGCATTCTTTGTTGCAGGTGCCTTAAGTGGCGTCCGGTATTTGGAAACATTTTGCTATAAAGTGTTTAATATGTATGTTCAGCAAATGCAGAGATTCCTCAGCGTCGAGTATGCACGAGGCGCTCACGCGCAGACCCACAGAACAGCCGAGTGCATGTGCACGTTCTCGCTTGAAACGATTGTACCTTATCCCCGTAAAAACCGAGACTCTCCGTGACTTCTTGACTTTTGCGATCACTTCTAGGTCACAAATCACTTTCCCTACCCTGTCTCACACAAATACAAAAAGAGACACGAACAAAACAGAAAGAAAAAAGTATTCCAAAGATGTTCGAGTAAAATGATCGAAGCCCAGTCGTCAGGAAGCGTACAGAGCGGAACAACGATGAGAATCGTTACGCCCCAGCGGCGATGACAGTGGAGCCCGATTTTCTCGGAAACTCTTGGCACTGGATACACGGCCACACGCCTCCCGTGCTTCACAGGGGATCCTTCGTTCTCGCAATCGTTGGTCTCCTTTTTTTCTTTCCCTTCCGATCGGCGGGGAGCGCCCTAAGCAGCGAAACGTGCGTCTTTCGTCTGCTAGGCGTCGGAACTGCCCTCCTAACCGCAGCGTCCCCAGCCGTTTCCTTACAAGCAACACGTATACATACCGTGGTTGAGACGTCGCCCGAATAAGCCCGTATAATCGGTCAGTGCAATCCCGACAGCGCACGGCCCTACGGCCACCAATTACAATAATAGCATTGGGTTTGTGTATAATGGTTAGACAAGGGAAAGTTAGCCAGCATCAATAGGCGAAAGGTGTCTTCGCAGTATATGAGTGTAGTACCACTGTTAGCCTGGGGTCTTTAACCTGCATTACGCAGTGGTGATACATGACCGCTCACCGGTACGATACTCATCCTGATCGAAACGGGCAGGGGTAAGGATTTAGCCCAGGATCGCTAAGCTGTGCAGCACGAGATTTCGCTTCACGTACTCCGATCTACGGTGAGCCAACGCACTCCCATAAGTAAATGTAATGCTGAGTTACAACTTACGGCCCTAGCCGCGCAAAGTCATGAACCCGAGCTTTTTTTTATTTATTTTTTTTAAAGAAAAAACGTCGTTGTAATTGTCTATTGTTACTTTTATGGTGCGATCGGTTGCCGTCTGCCAAAGAAATAACTTGCACGAGTGCAGCTTCTGAGCTCAGCCTCATAGAAAAGGCGTTTATTGCCGCAATTATAACGTATATATCATCCAACGCAAGGCACTCAGCTCACTGACCTCTCTTGGCACAGTAGTCACGTCATTCCAGGGGCAGGCGCGAGAGCGTGGCTTCGCAAATGTTTGCACCGGCGCTAGTGCGTGTTTATACACGGCGCTTTCAAGACATACCAACTCGCCCCCGTGCTCTCGGCAACGCCGTATACAAAGCTCTTCGCGTTGATTACATTCGACGCTATCCAAAACACCTCGCTCAGAATCGAGTTTCACTATAGACAAAACGTACAATCGGATAGCTTTCCTCGCAGATCTGACAAGGTTCGCTATAGCCTTTATGACGACGTCTTTCGCCGGCAACCCACAACCAGGGATCGAAGAAGCGCCATCGCTGAAGCATGACTATATACTCCGCTTCGCCTGCGGTTGGAACGCAGATGACTCTATGAGGCAATGCAGCCAATTGGATGCCGCGTGAGCGTCACGTACGTGACCTTCGGGAGGGGCGGGACACGTAGTAGTTAACACGACACGATTCTCGCTGCGTGATTGGTTCTTTCTTCGGCGCTCTCATCGGCTCATTCTACAGTCTCACTGGCTGCGGAACAATAATAAGATGCCGCGCAATCCCCATGCCCCGTGTTTCTTTCGCTGCCGGTGACTGTAACAGGCTGAAAGCTAATATGCCTCCCCGCAACGCTTGTGGGTCGCTTAAAGGGATAATGAAATGACCTTTTTACTTTTGCCCAGATAACTTTTACATTAAACCTTCAACATTCACTGAATGCCGAACTGGCATCTGTTTTCATCTCTGTTTATTAACTTCTACACAAAAAAAAATGAAATATCGACCTTTTCTTTCTCTCCAACTGACCACAAAACAAGTTGTGGCGTAATTTTGACGGTCGTGACGTACTCTGGCACACGAACCGGGAGTTCTCTCGGCTGTAGGAGAAGGGGAACGTTAGCGGCGGCGAGTTGCGGGTGCGCCGGTAGGTTTTACTGCACTGATGGCGCTGATGTCACCGACGTATTTACTGAATCGGCGCCTCTTATCGCCGCGATAGCCTTGGACACATCGCAGCTGAGCGAAATTCAATGAGATATGTTGCGCTACAGCGACAGCATGGACTAGTCCCATACACCGGTATGCCTGTTGGGAAGTGCGGCGAGTCTTCCAGTGAAGACTCCAGCAGTCAACCCAAATGTCATTGTTGGTGTCAGTGGTTTGCAAAGCGACGTAGATGGAAACAAATTGCCGCAGTGTTTTTCTCGGCATTGGAGATGCAGGAGGGAGCCGACGTTAAAAAAGATACGTTTGAACTACGACAGTGTCAGCAAGAGACGCGTAAATATCTGTTCACACTCGGCAGCACTTCCATCGTTTGATGGAAGTGCTGTATTCGCGCTGTTGGAAAGCGGTTCGGGACCGACCTTTTAAGATTGCAACTCAATACTAACGTGACACTTGGCAAAGGAAGGTTGGACCGGCATTGCACGCAGCTCCCACGAACTGTTATAGCTCGACAGTGACGTGCAGTCGTGTCAGAATAAAAATGGCATACTAATAACAAATTGTACATACCGTGTTACGAAGGTAATCCATACGGCGTTTATTTGAGCTCTATATCACACAAAACAAGAAGATAGAATTGACGAGAGTCCCTTTTCGACGACAGTGTTCGTCAACACTGCCTCGGAAAAAAGGGGGAAGAGATTGACCTCACCTCTTAATCTAAAATTGGGGTCAGCGATCAAGCTATAATACGGGAAGGGTCCAGAAGGGTCGCGCGGGAATATTCTATTCAGCACGCCAGCCGGTCGTGGGCAGACGGTCTTGGACAAGTACCGTTGAAGCAACGCTGCGCCGAGTTGGAGTGCTTGCAAAACCTATCTGCCGAGTTCGCTTGGTCGGGGTCGGTGGATTCGTGGCCGTTGTCGCTTTTCTCGGGTGTTTGTGGATCCGGCGTTCTTGTTATTCGTGGTCTGTTTCAAGTACTTTTTTCTTGCTGCTTGAAGTCGGGACGCGCGAGGAGAACACGTAGAAACATAAGCGTTCGTTGGTTGTCGCGACCAGTAACTGAGCGACGCTGCCGGTCCTACTGCGCACGCGCAGTAGTTGCTTCGCTTACCACACGATAGATGGCACTTGGCTCTCAGCATTATCAAATTTGTCAATTTTCGTCACATCTCTAATTTTGCTACAAAATTTAAATCTGAATATTATGTAACGAAACTTCTAGGAAACATTCGCCTGCTATTTATTGTTTACGATCGCGGTGCTGGTGAGGTAGGCCCAATAAGCGTCGTGGATTCGGTGACGTGCTGCGATTCCGCGGTTGCATCGCAGTGAAAAGGCAGAAAGTTTTCGAAGGGAAAAAGGCGCAAAAGAGTCCTGTTTTTTTTTAACAGTTCTATAGCAAAGAAATTTTTTTTGAATCCCTATCTTTGTGTTTTTGTGTTTCTTTTCACACTTTTTACGACGATCGGTGGATGAAATTCGATTTCAAAATCGTTTCATGGTCCCGTTAAAGCGAAGCGAAAAACCACGAGGATCTTTCTGGATCATCCCGTTTTCTCGTCGAAGGACATTATCGAAACTGACCACACCCAGCTGCGTCCTTCCTAGCGGGTTGCGTTTTCTTGCGTAGTCCTTCGTGTACCCCGAGTTGCAGCGGCCGTGTGTGTTTTTCTCTAGAGCCCCTTGTCACGACAAGGCACAACTTTCTTCTTGGAGGCATCTGAGTAGAGTGACCGCTCCGCGGGACGACGATACCCGGCGGAATCTCGTAATGGCTGTTACGCCCTTTTCGAGTGGCAGTTTGGTCGATTGCATCGGCCGGGGCCGTTGTTGCGGAAGGGTCAGCCGCGCCTGTTCCCGTGGCGCAGCCGAAAGCGATTTGGACGGAGCGGACGAGGACCTCTCAGAGCCGTGCCGTACGCGCCATGGGGCGACCGGGCGTGTTCTGAATGGCCGAGGAACTATCCAATGTCTACCGAAATAAACAGCACGTGCGAGCGCTCTGTGCCGAAAGAATGAGGAAAAGGTTACGAGCTGTTACGCGTGATGGACACTTGAGTTACGGTACTCGCTCCGATACACGAAGGGTCTGTTTGTTCCTCAGAGAGTCGTGTAGCACGGTATGTTCTTTAGGATCAACTTAATGTCTCTTACGAAATGCGAGTGAAAGGAGATGCGCACCAAGTGTAAGATATTTGAAAAATGGCCTGTATTTGCCTAATCTCGGTTTACGCCGAAGATTTCTCGTTTATGTTTCTTTAAAAAATAAAAGTGTTCTTTTTATCACAGCGCAGTTTTGAAATCTGAATTTCTGCTGTACCCATTCCACATACCACCACGCATCGAGTACCCAGATGAAGTCGGGATTGCATGGTGTCACACTAATCCCCACTTTAGATCATTCGTACCTCGTACATCTACTGACTAGAATCATCTCCCCACATCCATTGCCACAATTCTTAATCTGTTGATTAAAAAAATGCTGTAATCGAACTATACTAAGACCCGTTTCATCATTTTCTTGTTCCTTTTAAAAAAAATTTTTTTATTTTATTTAATTTAATGCACATTGCCAACTCACCCTCCTCTGTAATTCTTTCGGGCCCTGAGGTCACAAATAAATGAAAAGGAAATGGAATGCAACTAGTTTTCTTTGACAAATTATAAACGTTGAAAGGAATCTGAATGGCAGCAGAGTTTTTATTAGAGGCAGACACCTCGGCAAAACACTTCCCTTCGTCAAATGCATAAAAACACCCAGTGTTTTCACATTTGAAAAAGGGGAGTCTTTTCCCGAAATAGCTGTGCCTAGTAAAATATCGTTTGCTATTGAAATTGCTCTCAAAATTCATTATCATTAGTGAGGGCTACGAGATGGAGCAGAGGTGTCCCCTTGACTGAACATTACGAGCTTATGATCGTCGGAAGGCAAGTCAAGAAAAAGTAAATCAGATGGTCAGGAATTGGGACATTTAACTCCCGGCATGACCTCGTGTTATCTTGACATGGGGTGACACGTTTGGGCCTTTACCTGCTATTTCTCTCGTTAATATCTCTATACCCCGACTCATACAGAAAAAGTGTCATTTTTGTTCACTCGAACTGCACACTATAGAACTCTGAGCGTGCAGACAACGGCGCCCACTTTCACCCGAATGGTCCTATATGTACGCGCATTCAAGCCGAGTGTGAGACAACGAAATAGCACACGTCGTCTCGTTTTAAGAAACCTACCGGCAGTCATTGCTACGGCACTTTTAAGTCACTGCACAATACTAAAGGTGCATAATTTAGTAAAGGGGGAATTGCAACGGGGCCGTTCTCCGCCATGTGTATATATTTAACGTACAGAGGCGAGCGCTAAGGCAGGCGGCGCTGTCCGTCGTCTGTTTACTCAGGGGATCGCTATGGAGTTGGAAACACGGACACGTTTCCTAGCAGCTGCAGCACCTTTAATCGCGTATTTGTTGTTCCCGTCAATTAACAACCTGTCGACTATTTACCTTAATTTAAGAGTTTTCTCTCTTTTTTTTTTTTTTTAAGAAAGACAGGCTTGTGGTACGGCTATGTTTGCAGCGGCAATAAAGTTAGTCCGGCTTGAAATCTCGCGTCGTATGCAGAGACGCCTTGTGCAACATTTCATTCTTATAGTATTTTTTTTCACGTTTAACTACTAAAAAACAGTCTGCCGTGTCACTGTGTCCATTTCTCTTTTTCTAGTTATACAAGTCTAATGTTTTTTTTTTATTTTTTTTTTAATCTGCAATAAAAGATGCTATTGATCGTAAGTTTAACGCACACTTCGACGGTTTCTGTGTTTTGAGAGAATATTTGCCGCGTGCACTTGACGAGTTGTATTGTCCCTTGTATTTACGCAGTGTTGCGTTCTATAATACGCGAGACGCCATCGTCGCGAAGGTCACTAGTAGAGCACGTCGTCCATTCAAAGTGTACTGTGCTGTGCGTAACACTGGACGATACTGCATGTACATTTCCTCGCGATATTTTTTTGTCATCAAAGAAAGAGACCGATTGACTTACGCACGTGTCCCCCTTTTGTGTGTTTCAGTTCTTCGTCGACCGATCTTGCTGCAAGAAGGGGAGTTTTCAGCAGACGACACTATGGTTCGGTGGAAATGGTGAGCGTCTTTTTCCTAAGCAATCCTCCTTCGGTTCCTAGGCCTAAAAAGGCTTCGTGACGTCCGGATATTTATTTCGACTGACACCAAACATCATTATGATGTCCATAATATAGAACAGGGGTGGCCAAGCTGAGGCTCGCGAGCCGCATGCGGCTCTTTGCGTGTTAAAGTGCGGCTCGCGGCTCCCTCCCTACCCCCCTCCCCCACCCCCCCCCCCCCCCTTTACCCCCCAAACTTCCCCCCAAAAAAAGAATTGCAACGCGTTTTAAATCAAAAGACAGGTTGCGGTTTGGTGGTCTTGTGCCACTCCTACCTTACGTACAGATGGACTGCTTTTGACTCGGATAGATTGAAAGTACTTTAAGTTTCGTTTATTGCTCTAAACGAAAGCTTGTTCCCCACGGCTCTTGGAAGTTTCGTGGTTTTGTTTGCGGCTCTTAGGCTGGGTTAGCCTGGCCACCCTTGATATAGAATATATTTTTTTTTAATCTGCAGTGACACTGCTACAACATCGACAAAAACACTGTGTGAGGCGTGTTTATTCTTCGTAAGGGGGGGGGGGGGGGACGGTCACACTGGCCATATAAAATCTCTCTACAGACATTTTCAAAGCATGTATGAATCCGTCAAGCTTCGGGGCGTGTCTACAGAAAATACTGTCCTCGTGTGGACAGCGAAACAGCGTGTCTCTTGTATGACGCATGAGCAGCGTGATTGCGGCTTTGGTGTCCAAATTTCACGTCGCATGAAAAATTTGAAAAAAAGAAAACGAAACGTGGAGAAAATATAAACAGCGTCTCCTTACGCAACTTTGGGTCAGGATGCACGAGTTCTTTAGAGACGAACTCCCTAGTACCCCTAGTGTATACCGTCAACGTTCCTTGAACCGACTGCGCGAACCGCAAAAGAAATGAGAGACAGCACTAATGATATCACTGTAATGAAATTACAGTAAGGAAATTACTTTTTGTTGTAATGAGTCATGTCATGCATTACTTTTCTAGCCTGGTAATATGGTAATGCAATGAATTACTTTCAGGCAGTAATTTCGAGAAAATTACACGTTACTTTTTCAATTTCTTTTGTCCCCCCCCCCCCCTCCCCAAAAAAAAAAAAGTTCGTTTGCGAGATTTAAAAAGAAAGAGCAAAATTATTTTGCATGGTAAGATGTCGGGAAAGTGGCATCTAAGCCAATAAACGACGGCCATCTGAGGCTCTGAGCGAAGAGCCTCGTACTAAGAACTTGGCAGACGCACAAAGGCGCGCTGGAAAAGCGAATGAGAAAAAAACTCACGTGCAAAGACATCGCTGGAAGGCCACGACTCACGAACTCCAGGAAAGACAGATTCACGGCTCCACGTCATCATGACGGTACCCTGCTTCGTTCATCCCTAAGCTGACAGGGCGGCGGGACCTACGAGCTCACCAGAACCAACCAACCACCTTCCTTTCATGACCCGACCCCTTCTCTGCGCATGGGTATGAACGAGAGCGCGGTTACGTGGCGAAGGATAGACACGTGGCTGTTCCAACGAGCACGTAGCTTCCACCGCACTGTCAGCTTAGGGAGGAACGGCTTATAGTCTACAAGGCGAAGGGTATACATCACCAGTGAGGTCCACACGCTTTAAAACGTGAGAGAACAGGGCAAACAAGTCCCTATCCATCTTGCTCCTCCGTCAAGGAAGGTCAAACCGTAAACTTTGGCCATTGTGAGCGAGAAACTACCGGAATAAATAGTAAATCGCAAATGCCTTGCCAAGGTCCCAGAACGTTTCGAGCGTGCCCCTGGCCTTGTTAAGTGAATGTGCCTTTTGTAGTCGGAAAAGACGGGAATCGAACAAGGCTGGTGTCACTAGTGGTATTCTTCGCTGCCATTCCTTGGGAAATTTATTCGGGAATGAGCCTACGAGCAGATATCGCCACCCGCTTGTGGGAAAAGTATACGCGATTTAGGAAGTTCGCGCCACCACCTATCCTCAATTGACGACGGTTCTGCCTAGCGAATATCCAGGCCCCTTGTGTGACAACGCGCAATAACTTTGACTCTTCGGGCGTTTGGGAACAATACTTCTTGAGAGGAATGACCGGAAATGCGTCAACTAGTGCACTTGTGAGGATAGGACTAGATTGCGTCCGAGACGGAAAGGAAACGTTTACGTGGCGACTTCTTGTAAGAACGAGCTACAATGGCCCGACTTAACATACTGACACGGACTGTAACTTCTTTTTATTTAAAAAAGACGGAAACATATACCCATTGAACTAAGGACCTTCACCGTTGAATTAACAGCGAAGCCGTTAAGTCGACTTTTTTGAGTCGCATCAAAAGCAAAAGCTATTCCTCTTATCACTTATGTCGTGTGCACCAACAAAAAGACTGTTCAGTATTCAATTCATTTTTTTATTTACTCCCATTTGTACATATGGGTGACGGAGACAGGGAAAAAAGCTGCAAAATGTGCAGCTTTTTTCCCTGTCTCAATGGTTTACATTGAGGCGCATAAGGCTGTTGCGGTGTAAACAGGAAGATCTGCTAGTTGGTAAATATACTGTGAATAAAGTGAGCACGAAGCACTGCCTCGAGGCATTAAAAATTAATGTCACAGTAATTTCATTACTGATTGAAAATAATTGTAATGTAATGTCATTACCTTTAGTCTGCAGTTATTTATAATGTAATTTAATTGCGTTGGCAGTTTTCAGAACAGTAATCAGTAATGTAATTTAATTACTTTTTGAAAGTAAATTTGCCATCTCCGCAAGCAATGCATCATGAAACAGAGTATGCCCGTTTATGCGGTAGTGGTGCATGGTGCTGCCATAATCAGTCTTTCGTTTTGTGTATTTATTGCTTTGGTTGCTTCATTTCACTGCCACAATCGTAGAATAGAGAAAAAGAAGTTGTACCGCCTTTGGCGGTACCACTTCTTTTGAATGCGAAACCATTAAATGGCTCATGGAGCGATCGGGCGTTATCTGAGTGAAGCCGGCGTTATCGTTGTCCGTAGCAGCGATATACGGCACCTAAATTCCCCTGAGCGACACGGGACCTTAAATCCCATTGGCTGCGACGCGTCATGTGGTTCCATAGCAACGGCGTCACTGCTGGCGGCGCAGCGGGAGGGGGCGGACGCGGGTATGCGGTGACCTGACGTTAGGCCTAACGTTAGGCCTGTCGTTACGCTTCAAGGTCTGACGTCGTCAACCAGTATGCGCAACTGTTTAACGTGAAAGGGGGGGGGGGAGGACGCGGGTATGCGCTGGTCTGACGTTAGGCCTAACGTTAGGCCTAACGTTTCTAATGGCCTGGTGCTTCTCGTAAAGTCGCAGTCACTCTGCTCGTACATCACACAAAAAACTCGGTGTTTGTTGCAGACATGATGACAGAATTGTGTAGTATCCCTCAAGCATGTTCGAAGGCTTCGTACATAGGAAGAAACAAGGAATAAACATGGCTTAGACGCCGTCTGCAAACTGTTTTCGGTTGATGTATTAGCAGTGTCATCGCAACTTTATGGGCCACGAAAGCCATGGTTCTAGCGTGATGTGTACAAAGACCGTCGATAGTCAAGTTTCCTCACATATTTATCATCTGCGTTCACGACCAAATTATTAAATAGGTACTAAGCTTATATTATCACTATATAAAGTTCTAACGCGTCTTTTTTTTTTTCTTTAGATTGTTGTTCAGTTCAAGTTTTAGAGCTCGGTTTCCTGTCGCAATTCTGGCGGTATCCTTTGTATGTTTACAAGCGCACGGAGACAGCCCACCGCGATGATCGTGACATCGTACAGTAACCTAGTTTCGGTTTACGAGGGTTCTTGCCACCGAGGAGCACCGCCGAGATTTATAGGCCCGTATTTGTGCGGCCTGAGAGCATCTGGGCACTCGTTCGGCGCTGTAGAACATAGCAGAGCGTTCGAAAATAGTTCCCCCCTCAATCAACGTTGGCAGGTGCGGTTGGCCCAGACCTTGATTTTTTTTTCCTCGGCTTTCACTGCTGCTGGTTTTATGTGTAATCTTCAACGTTTCTGAGATTCGACGAGATTCAAAATGGCTAGGAATATACTCTTTTTTTTTTTTTTCAATTCGTCAAGCAATTGTTATTCTCACACTCGCGCACCGTGAGTTTTTCTTTTTTTTTTTTTAATATAGCACTGTTTGCATTCCCCCCCCCCCCCCCCTTTAAAAAGCGATTTCAGCTAAGAAGCTTCTGAAAAGCGTGTGAAACTTTCTTCGTCCGTAGGATTAAAGTAACGGAATGCCTCGTACCTATTGTTTTGCTTTGTTCGCGCTCTGACGTAATCGATTTATGT
Organism: Ixodes scapularis; assembly: GCF_016920785.2. Lineage (NCBI taxonomy): Eukaryota > Metazoa > Arthropoda > Arachnida > Ixodida > Ixodidae > Ixodes > Ixodes scapularis. The sequence goes on along the minus strand of NW_024609868.1, from coordinate 81,315,524 downwards.
CTCTTACCTACATATATGTTCGGAATTTGCTTTTTTTTTCTCACAATTTTTATGACAGTTTTATTTTAATTTTTATCCTTTTTATACGCTTACTGATAATACCCACGCCTCATCTGGTGCCTTAATTATGATTTGTTCTGGGAGCCTTTCAAAATCTCGCCGGTTCTGAGGATTCCGCCGTGCCCTGCAACGATTATCATTAAAAGAAATTGGTCTGCTGAAAAGGAACAATTACATTTTATCCCGGCTTGGAAACGTGCTGTCTAATAACAGTGTTTTTTTTTTACGCAGGCGTTATAGCGGGTTCGCTTTTGAAGTAACGTTCGTTGCTAAGCACTTCAAATGATTGTTTCAGCGGAAAAATTAGTTTCGATAATCGAGCCAAACTATACACTAATTATAGGCGAAGGAGCAGATATTTCGATGTGCAGCCGGGTGTACGCATTTTAAATTTCCCTATCCGATAATGTTAGGTCAATCTTTTTTTTTTCTTTTTTTTAATAAATCCAACGTCTAGGCGCGTATTTTTCCATGTAGAAACAAGTGTTATGTAAAAAAAAAATAATTTAGCATTTTTGTATGCAGCTATTGAGACACAGAGCCATGGAGAGTGAGCACGTATATCATCAGGGCGTATCCTATGATGGTTATGCTTGTTGCTACGTGATGGGTTCTTCCATGTTCCTAATGGATACTGCCGCAATCCCATTGGTCACGTTAAGAAACGCCCTGGATTTCTTAAGTTGTCGATGACTATAGCGATCCTCATGGCTCACCGCATACACGAAATGTGCCGCAAAGACGCAGTAATTTATCCCGAAACAGCCAACGACATGCCATTCTTGCACCAAAACGGGAAAGGACCACCGTCTGCGAAGTGTTTTAAGTTTCGTCTTTTTGTAAGTGCCTATATCGATCGAAGAGTGCGTAATTTCGTAATCTGATTCCAGAGTTGAATCCCCTAAGTGCACTATATGACACGCGTCGGAATACGTCTCGGCGAACTATTGTCCTTTCGTATTCTCGTCAGTCCCTTCTTCCACTGCTCTGTTCACCGCGACGTTTTCTGGGACTTTTTTCCTACTCGTATCTTTCCGAGAATAAAAATGAGAATGAGAGTATATACTGCTTCCATCGCGGTGGCCGTAAAGGCAATTTTCCCGCGCGTTGCCGCCTCGTCAAGTTCTCGCCTTAAAGTTTGAACCCGGGCTGTCGCTGTCACTTTAGGTATGGGGAACAAAACCCGCACCACAGTTTCAAAGATAGCTGACTTTTCGTTTACTTTGTTGTTTTTTTACTTTTTCTTTTGCTGAGAGACGTTGAGCCTTGGCTTTGAGTTTTTCGTTTTCTAGTTTACTGTCTACATATGACACTTACGAAGAGGACATTCATTGGAAGGTTGTCGGGAATCGTAACAAGGCGGTTTTTGTTTTCTGTTTCGTTCTTCAGTATAAATATATCTCTTTTTTTAAAGTTTCAAATAACGCAGAAGGTTGCATGTTTATGCATTCGTGTTACTTTTTCTCGGGCTTGAAGAAAGGTAAATAGAGTTTCCTGACTTATGAGCCTACCACGGTGGAACGGTGGCTCGATCGAGGAAGTCCCGCGTGAGGCGCTTCCATAGCGTTGCAGCGCCCCGTGAGCCCGGCTGTCGGAATCGACCCATCTTGTCGCAGACTTGCACGGTACTCACTACACAAGTAATCAAATTACTTGTAATCGATAACTTTTAGAGTAATTGTGTAATTACACGATTACCTTTATTAGGTACTCCGCAGGAAGGTTATCGTCATTCCCGCTTTTAAGAGCGCCGCAAAGTCCCGAAATAGCCGAGTACATATACTGCTTCTCTAACCATGACGCAAATTCAGTTTTCGAAGCGTTGCTAATACGACGCGGCGATTTTTTTAATTCTTTATTAACTCAGTTTACGTTTATTTATTTTTTTTTTTTTTTGCCGATCGTTTGTTTTTATGGCACGCTTCTTGGCGCTGTTTCTCTCTCTCTCTCTTTCTTTCTTTGTGCACGCACGTTTACAAACTGCAGGTTTTTCGGGTATAGGGAAGATTTGCAAGCGCACGCAGTAAGAAATCTGTTGTGTCTATACGTGCCCATAAAAGCCCCTAATTGGAGAGCCACTCACTCTGCAAGCTACGAATGACCAGGCTGAAAATAGGTGTCGACCTAATTTAACAGTCTGTGCCCTGGCACTAAGCGCGACTTTTCACTCGCTGACGTCATGGAAACTGTCGCAATGCAGACCTTTTTTTTTTTGCTTTTTTTTTTTAGTTCTATACTTTATTGCAGCCGATCGCTACGGTCCGATGAAACCGATCAAGCCGCTTCTAAAGTGCCTCGTCACGGCGCTTGTTGTATTTGTGAGTTTTTTTTTATCATTAGTTAAAGGAATCACACAAAAAGACACAAAAAAAAAAAAAAAAAAAACTGCAAGATCTCGGTGCATTTTCTCGGCGTGATCAGCGGTATCAAAACTCAAAAAGATGGTGAGTGTCTTCACAATGCACTCTTAAAGGGAGCTTCGTGGTGAGCTCCATTCGATCGGTTTCGTGAAAAACAGGTATAAAGTATAGCGAATATCGGATCGTATCGAATAGCCTGGTATCATTCCCCCTAAATATAACGAACAGGGATGGGCAAAATACATGCAAATATGTATCAAAATACAAATACAAAATACTTCGTCAAAAGTGTATTTAATTACAAATCTAATTACATTTGCAAAAAAGCATTTAATTACAAGATACAAATACAACCAAGTGTAATTGGTCTCCTCCAAATACTTTTCCAAATACATTCCTCAAAATTTTCATCAGCGACTTCAGGGCACGTACTACCGGTTTGTGGGTATCTCAATTTAAGTTTGCATCGCACACTCGGGAGTTAGTGTGCGAGGCTCTAGTAACGTAATAGAAATATAATCACAAAAAAAAATGTAAGCAGCTTGGACGTAATGGGTGAAAAAAGTACCAAGCTTCAAGCAGCTTTTTTTGTCGATTACATTTTGGTATAGACCAACAAAGAACCGAGACGACCAAGACGCGCACCACTAGCTAGAGTATTTTGTATTGTTGCAACTCGCAGCAGTCACGGAAATCTGGACGACCCGCGCATTCAGAATGTTCCAGGCAAAAATATGGATGGAAATCAGGCTGGAAAGCACCACAAGTTGTCACAGGCACTTATTTAGCCAGTCTGCCAGTGAACGTCGAGTTCGTCACTATTCCTGCCCTAGACTAGCCCCGTAATCACAAAGTCACTAAACGCTTGTGCTTGATTGAGAGACGCTGCATTTGGTGCAGAACGTAGCTTTCTTCCTGCTCTGGACAGTGACAATAAATTTGAGGGATGTATTTTCGCCCACAAAATTGTATTTAATTACAATTGTATTTGAAATACCCACGTTTTAGTACTTAAATACACACGTCAAATACATTATCCAATTTGTAATTAAATACAAATGCAAAATACACAAAGTATTTGAAATACGTATTTCAAATACTTGTATTTGAAATACTGCCCATCCCTGATAACGAAGTTAAAAAAAAAAGTAAAAGAACACTTGTCGTGGCTTCTGCTGCCAAGGTTATGAATGGCGCAGTGCTATGCGGTGCGCAAGTTCGTCTGCTTCTTTTTGCAGGGGGTCAGGGTGACCTCAGAACGCCGGGCTCTGATTGGCTCCGATAGGAAAAATAGTGGGTAGACCTTAATGGGTATAGCTGCCTCGATGTCTACCCACTGTTCTTTCAATCGGAACCAATCAGAACTCGGTGTTTTGACGTCATCGAAACCTTTGTGCAAGAAGCAGACGAACAGACGAACTTGCGCTTCGCATTCGAATCGAACCGGCGTTTGCACACCTCAACAATAAACATATTTTTAGCATCGCCATTCGCCGACCTCCCCCTTTTTTTTTTTTTTTTAGATTGCATCGATTGGTTTTCCGGGGGGGCTTTGCTGGAAAGTCGGCGCACCAGATTTCCGATAGTAAATACGTGTGAATTGCTACTCACTTTTGTCGAATCGTATCGTGCTTCGTTCTCTTTTCTGGGAGAAAAGTCGTTGGACTTTCTTCGTCACTCGCACCTCCGTCCTCGCGTCGTCTTTGGTTGGCAAAAATGGGTCTCATCGACGATTGTTAAGAATGGAACCTTCGGCGACCTTCTTCCGAGTTTCAACGCTGCGGAAACGAGTCAAGACGAGTCCGGGACCGTCGCCCGCTTGTCGGGGCCTGCGCGAAACGAGTCCCGACGAGTCCGGGACCGTCGCCTGCGTGACGGGGCCTGCGGCAACAAGTCTCAACGCGCCCGTGACGTTAGCGGGACGTGTGTGTGTGCGTGGTGGTTGGTGCGCTCGGGAAAGGGAGAGAGGCATGGCCTAACTGCGGAGAACTTTGGCTACGTCGCACTGGACGGCGGACTTTGCTGCATCGCACTTGACGGCGGGTTGCTGCATCGCACTGGCTGCCCTGGCGGGGAGTGAGGGAGAAACGGACCCTATATAAGGCGGAGCGCGAGGCTGCTCCTTTGTTCTCTCGGATTTGACGACTGTATCGCTACCATGTAATTAAACCGTTCGTTACGTTACCAAGTCTCCCACCTCCACTGAACCCCTGGGTTCTTCACTTCGGGGATTGGACGTCGTCACGAGACAGGAAACCTCCGGACGTGCGGCCTAAACCCCGCCTCGAACAACTGGTTGGCAGCAGTTGGGATCGGACCATGCGACATCGTGCTACATCTGTGGGTGAGCGTTTGGACTTTGCTTTGAGATTCGCCAGGCTTCAGATTATGGGTAATTAATTTTGAACTGCTGGGAATCCTTAGTGTTTGACTCGTGCGCTAGGTTTGTGTACAACCTCGCGACAAGTTTTATAGCAAAGCCAAAGCTAAAGAGCAGCGATCATGGATCTAATGAGGTTACTGAGAACAGATTTACTCTGTTTATGTGAAGAATTGGGTGTGGAGGTGGAGCAAAAGATGAAGAAATCTGAGATCAGTAAAGCAATTTCAGAGAGCGCGGAAGCAGAGAATATTAAAATTGCGTGGGAATTACTTCAGAACGCTAAAAGTGAGGCTGCAGCGAAAGAGGAACGAGAACGAGCGCAAGCTGCAGCGAAAGAGGAACGAGAACAGGAGCAGGCTGCAGCGGCAGAGGAACGAGCGCTAAAAAGGCTAGAGCTCGAAATTGAACAACAGCGATTAAACTCGCAGAACAGTAGAGTTGGGGCTCCGGTACGAGCAAGTGAGGCCGAGTCGTATCAAATGAAGAAGCTCCTGCAGCCGTTTAAAGTTGGGGAAGACGTGGGCCTATTCTTAGTTAACTTTGAGAGGACATGTGAGAAGTTGAGCTTCGCCCCAGAAACGTGGCCGCAACGGCTTTTGACTTTGTTGCCCTGTGAGGCTGCAGAGGTTGTCGCGCGCCTTAGTACTAGAGACGCGGACGACTACGACAAGGTGAAGTCGAGCCTTTTGAAGCGGTATCGCCTTTCTGCCGAGGCGTTCCGTCAAAGGTTTAGAAACGCATCCAAAAAGAGCAGCGAGGGCTACTCGGAATTCGCGTACGCGCTTAAAACCAACTTGATAGAATGGTTGAAGAGCGAGGAAGTGTACGAAAGCCGCGACAAGGTAGTCGAGTGTGTGTGCCTCGAACAGTTCTTTCGTAGCATTCCGCAGTCAGTCAAGCTCTGGGTGCAGGATAGGGTGGGAGTCGACTCTGTCGAAAGGGCTGCTGAGCTAGCCGAAGAGTACGCAACGCGTAGAAAGCTGAGCGGAGAGGACAGCGAACCCGGCCGGAGCGATCAGCGCAAGCCCTTCCAACAGGGAAACGGCTCGCGAAAAAAAAGGCCCGAGAAGCCAGAAACAGGACAAAAGGTCCCAGAAAAGAGCGGAGATCCCTCGAACGGAGATCCCTCGAACGAAGACGAGGCACGGAAAAGCCAAAAAGGGCAGTTCGAGGCAAGGAAGCCGTTTCTGTGCTACAACTGTCAGGAGCCGGGACACACAGCGGCCAGGTGTAACAAACCGCGGGTTGTGTTCTCGTACGTGAGCGGTAGTGACAGGGACCTGGAGCTTCTTCGTCCCTATCTTCACGAGCTCCAGGTAAACGGAAAGCCGTGCAGGGTGCTTCGGGACAGTGCAGCGACGATGGACGTTGTTCATCCGTCGTATGTAACGACATCCGACTTTACTGGAAAGGTAGTTTGGATCAAGCAGCTGCTCGAGAAGCACAGTGTCTGTCTGCCTATGGCGAGAGTAAGGATAACTGGCCCGTTCGGAGAGCTAGTGACAGAGGCGGCTGTCTCGCAAACAGTCCCGTTGGACTATCCCTATTTGTTTTCTAACCGGTCAGATTTCCTGCTGCGCGAAAGGGGTCAACAACTAGGAGGAGGACTAGTTCAGTCGTGTACGAGGTCCAAATCGCGTCAGCTCGCCCCTTTGTTAACGAGTGATCCAGAGCGAAAGGCAGCTGACGGGGAGCAAGCATTCCCAGAGTTGGAGGCAGAGAAACGGGATGAGGGGGTCCGGGTTGTAGAACAGCCCGACCTCGTAGCACCAGAAAGCGTACGCCGTCCCAACGCGCCGGCGAAAAAGGCGGAGGAAGACGGGATCATCAAAGGATCTCTCGTAGCTCCGGCGTCACGTAACTTTGGTCCTCCGTTACGAGTAGACAGAGTGTCTTTGACAGTCGAGCAGAAGAGCAACCCTAGTGTGTCAGGGTTTCGCGGTACAGCTCAGGAGAGTGCTAGGACCAATGTGACGGGGCATGAAAAAGGCGGATTGTTTTATCGGCGCTATAAGGACCGCATTTTCACGTCTAGAAATCACGTGAAAATCGATCACTGTGACTTCAGCGTAAGAAAGAGGAAAGGCAAATTTAACAGCAATGCCGATGGGTTGAGCAGATTTTTCTGATATCACCAAAATGAGTAGGGATGATCTCAGAGGTTTTCGTCATCCACGGGAATGAGGATCAAAGTGGGGACACTTCGTTAAAACCCCAAAATGACCTCACAAATTGCGAAGTTTTGTCTTTTTGTATTTTGTTCATAGTGACCTCTTTGGAAAAATGAGTTTTGCTTCGGCGACAGCGGGTCTCGATACCCGAAATTGTCCTAAGGTTTTAAATTGCATTGTTTTGGCAAATTTTGGTAATCCGTAATCCAGTCTGGCGAGTCTCTGGCGGATTCCGAGCGTTTGACTGCGGTGTGGCGTGGTGTTGTGGGGGACGTTTCCGCTGATGCCTCCGTTGTGAGAGGTTTGGGAGTTTGCTTAGTGCTTGCAGCGTCTTCTCAAGGCCTACTCCAAGCCCACCTCTTCAGGCCAGCGATAGTACCACCGGCCATTCGAGGTTTCCCTGGCCCCGGAGGGGCTGTTAAGAATGGAACCTTCGGCGACCTTCTTCCGAGTTTCAACGCTGCGGAAACGAGTCAAGACGAGTCCGGGACCGTCGCCCGCTTGTCGGGGCCTGCGCGAAACGAGTCCCGACGAGTCCGGGACCGTCGCCTGCGTGACGGGGCCTGCGGCAACAAGTCTCAACGCGCCCGTGACGTTAGCGGGACGTGTGTGTGTGCGTGGTGGTTGGTGCGCTCGGGAAAGGGAGAGAGGCATGGCCTAACTGCGGAGAACTTTGGCTACGTCGCACTGGACGGCGGACTTTGCTGCATCGCACTTGACGGCGGGTTGCTGCATCGCACTGGCTGCCCTGGCGGGGAGTGAGGGAGAAACGGACCCTATATAAGGCGGAGCGCGAGGCTGCTCCTTTGTTCTCTCGGATTTGACGACTGTATCGCTACCATGTAATTAAACCGTTCGTTACGTTTCCAATTCTCCCACCTCCGCTGGACCCCTGGGTTCTTCACTTCGGGGAATGGACGTCGTCTCGAGCCAGGAAGCTTACGGACGTGCGGCCTAAACCCCGCCTCGAACACGATCTATGGCCACGAGAAAAGAGAATTGGCATCTCGAGGTTCGTCGGTCAGTTCCGATTTCCGTCTCGTCTGGTTGCGTTTCTCTCCTGAAAGCATCGATCTCTTGTGTACGCTCCGACCGGTGTATTCACTCTGATTGCACTCTACCCCTATCGCTTTAATAGGGACTTTTTAGGTAACGGTTTGCTAAAACGTCCCCACTACGAAAGGCTGGGTTACCGAATCTAAACCTACCGTTTTCCAGTTTTTAATGATGTCAGTAGTTCTTAGTTTCAAACGATATATTTCCAGCCTCCTGTTTTAAATGAACGATTGGTTTAGTAGACTAAGCAGTCTCAGATTGAGAGCGGTAAAGAGAAACATAACCGGAAATCGGGTTGCTTTAAACCGTGATAATTTCCCTTTCAAGTTACATAGAGGGCTCTTCATCGGTATGCCTACCGGGCTTCATAAACTAGATAAGGGCTCAAACATTTTTTTGTTTAATCACAGCCTTTTTTTTTATTTCGTTGCAATGTTTTGTTTGGTGATCATTTTCTAGCCGATTTTTAATACCAAAGAAAACTTAAACAACGTGCTGGTGTAGCGGGTCAATGTAATTACGATCCATGTTAAAAAAACTGCGTGTGCTCGTGCTATAGACGCGCACTAAACCTGAAATCAATCACGTTCCTAATAACTTAAGCGAGCTCATTTTCTTCCCTTAAGCTCGCGGTTGTACTTTTATCCTCCATAAGCTTGTATTGTTGTTCTTGTTTTTCGAAAGAAAACAATCAGAGGTCGGTAAAAGATCTGTAGTCGACAAAAAAGTGGACTTGTTAAGGTGATTGATGAGCGGTATTATTTTTTAAATGTAGATCTTAGGTAAGAGTGGTTTTATTTTTATTTATTTTTTGTCTCAATAAGAGCAGTATATCTTAAAATCTTTTCAGATAATGTATATGACTGAATTTCCTTTTTGTTGAACTGGTTGATATCTGAATGAAACGTACTTGATCGAATGAGTCAAAGTTTCACGAAACCGCCGAAAGTCATAATAAACGGCACAGCCAGGATTTTAACTCTGGAGCTCTCACTGTCCGTGCGGTATGTTAGCCACTACACCACTGCACCTTGACTTTCTGTCGTTTCCTATCTGTCTTATTAACGCACAAGAAACTAAATGTATTCAATCATAGGTGATTCTGGAAGTGTTATAGACACCGTCTATAAGCGCCGCGTCATGACACTGGCTTTGCTTCACCGCCAAAAATTAAAAAAAAAAAAAAAACTATCCTCGAGGGCATGTCCATAACAATTTTCGAAGCTCATTCTTGACATTTTTGACTGAAAATGTCTGAACTCTTCAGTGATGCGATTAAGAAACGTAACAAGAGAATTAAAATTGAACGAGGGTTTTATGTTCACTTTTATTTTTAATGCTGTTCGCACATTTGCCACAAATTCTGACACCACATCGGTGTAGCCTTTTAAAATTCGCCCGAGGCAAACGGAGAGGCGTATACATTAAAGTAAAAGAGGGCATTTTTGTTTTTATCTTACTTTGGGAATGACATTTAATGAGTTATTTAAATTAATCTGGCGGGGAAAGAACAACCAAAAAAAAAAGGGGGGGGGGGGAGTAATAAAATATAAATTTGACACTTCACGCATTCGGTAATATGGTACGGTGTGCAGTAATCGGGTGCCTTTCAATATGCATTTCCACTGCTTCGTGCTGCTCGTACGCTTTTCGACATGCATATTAATGTCTGGTTCGGCTGCAGTCCGTTTCGTGCTTGATACGAGTCGACAGGAAGAGATGAACCTGGAATGGAACGAGAAATAACGACGCCCTAACTTGCTTCCGGCGTGTCCTTTTTTTTTTTTTTTTTTTTCGTTTTAAATCATTTTTTTTTTCTTATTGCTTTTTGGCTTCCTTCATTTTTTTTCTATGTTTCTCTCTCTGTCTTTATTTGATGTTCCGGAGTCCTTAGTTTCAGATAGAAACTTTTTCTTTCTTTTTTTTTTTTTTATTCGTGCGCCGACGCAGGGCGCCTCGTCCTCCGATTCAATTTATCTTCATCTTGTTCTTGTTCAGTGCAATAAAGCGACACCAATCGGATATGTTCGGAAGAAGCGTGTGCCGACGGTGAGCTTCAATTATTCCGAGATTACACGAGTCCCCGCAATTTCCCGCGTATTCGGGCATCAATTATTTTCCTCGTAATCTCGCCTGTGTGTAAGAGTATACCCTCTACATTATTTATTACTTTCCCGAACAGCGCCGCGCGCGCTCTTTTGAGAGAGAGACGAAGAGAAATAAAGCGAAAAAGAGAGAGAGACAGAAAGTTTTGGAAGGGACTGTTGGCGAGCCGACATTTCTGAAAACGGACCGGACAGCGTGCCTTCGCTCGTCTCTCATTTTTTTTTCTTTTCTTTTACGCACGTCCCGGTGCGACTTCCCGGTTAATGGTACGTCACCTAGTGACTGACAGTCTAAAGCACGATCACGTGGCTAATACATGATACATAAGGGTGTCCTCGGACATTCTCCTTGTATCAGTCGGACATGGTCATGCACAAACTGCCTGCAGATGCGTTCGTACCATAAACTACGCGTGGTGCTATATAATCGTACAACCGCTTCGCAGTTGATGACATTGCGATGCTTGCCGAAGAGAAGGCCGAGAAACGCATTTGCCGAGCGAGAATCATGAAGCCACTCCCTGAGGCTGTCTCCGTGGCATACTGTCGTCCCCGGGCTGTTTCTCCGTGTATTCTTACACGGAGCCCGTCAGCCTCGAATAAACAGCTGACCATGAGTTGAGCTTTGAAACGTGCATGTAACTAATACTGGCCCCCACAACAGAGTGGACGCTCCTCCTACTAAACGTATACGCGTGCGCCTGGAAAAGGCATCAGCGCCATCCAGGAGAGCGCTGTTGTCCAACTTAGGGCCCCTGGGTATGGTGCCTAAAACGCGTCTCCGACCGGGACTTAAGTTTCCTGCGGCCTAAAAAGAAAAAAAAGTGTGTTTTTTTTTAATCTTTACTTATGGCCTTACAGACGTGGCCTGCTGTCACTGGCCGCGGGCCTGTGGCGGTGTCACACCAGCGGTGGCGGGTGTGCAAGACGCCTTTTCTGGCGCAGGTCGCTCTGCAGCTTGATAGACAACGGAAGCTTCAACAGCCGGGAATGGGGCCACCGCGGCGACAGTGACGCTCGGGTTCGCCCGTATAGCTTTCGCTGGGGCTTCTGGCGCCTACCGCCAGGATCGTGACATCCGACAACGTGACACGCCGGCTTCTGTGACGCCATCTGTTGCAACTTCGGGACCACTTTTGATCTACGAGCAGGACAGGAGGTTAGACACACCAGTCGAACGCGCGTTCTAGCCACTGTCCGTCCCCTTGGGCATTATGCACCAAAAAAAAAAAAAAAAAAAGCCCGTGCGCTCACTTTTCCGCACAACACTAGGAGAGCCAATCACCGCAACTAACGGAGGCAGCTCAGCGAATGACGATGCTGAAGCATACGTTTGGACCGAAAAACGCTGAGTTGCGATATTAAGCAATGCAAAACGTCACGCTTGCATTGCTTAACGTCGCAACTGAGACTACGCTTTGTCGTCTAAACATATGTTCGGCATCGTCATTCGCTGACCTGCCTCGGTAAGTTGCGGTGATTGGATCTCCAAGTGTTGTGCGGGAAAGTAGACGCACGGGCACTTTAGAGTGTTGGGCAGCCGGCTTGCGACGCGAGGCGACCTGCACGGGTGGAGGTGGGTTAATATTTTGTAATCAGACATCCGCAAACTGTAGCGGCGAAACGGCGTGAACGGGGAGGGGCGGGGGGGGGGGGGGGGGGGGGGGGGGGGGGGGGGCGACAACACGCGCCAACGCGATAGACCCGCTGTTCCCCACTGCGCTGAGCCGAAGTCGGCACAGGGGACGTCGGTTGCTAGGTGTTGGGTCACCATCCAACCCAGTTCCGCCTCAGTTGCTATGCGTCCTATCGCCAAGCCTCTCGAAATACGCTCCCCGCCGCCATCTGTCGGCGCTTGGAGAAGGTGTTTCCTAGCCAGTTTCCCCAGCCAGTGGGGCTGTGGCGCCATCTTTTGGCGACGTTGACAACGTCCACCCCGCTCCACGGGGTGGACGTTGTCACAGATCTGCGAGCGGAAGATGAGCAACTTGACCAGGATCTGCCAGCGGAAAATGCACGCTCCAAATCTCCGAGCGGAATTCACCATTAGAACCCCAGGACGGTGTCACCGGTGCCATTAGCGCTATGTTTAGGACTCGTTTGATGACATACACTGTTTTCTTGTTTTTTGTGGAACTTTATGTTAGAAACTATTTCCTCGTGAACTGTTTTTTGTCCTTAATTTTCTAACAAGCGTCACATTTTTCTAATGTGATCGCTTTGTACGATTTATTTAATTTTTTCCCGTGATGTTTTCGACCTTTTCAATTTCCTACCGTCTGTGAAAGTGTATTAATTGTATCTCTTAAATGTTATATCTTGTGCTACCACATGAAAACGGCGAGGTTTTTCGAGGGCACGAAGACAAATAAAGAATTAGTATTGTTATTATAGCTTAAAAAAACACTGAGAGGTGAAAATGTTTTTGTTTTTTTATTACTCGGAACAATGGACCTTTTCCGAGAAGCGTTCTGCGCACGCGCGAGCGCCCGATGCCAAGCGGTGGAAGTCGGCACGAAAAAATCGAGGAAATTCGGAATGAGGCTGTAAATCGACGAGTAGAACACGTAATTGCAGCATATATATAATTGTGTTACACAAAAAAAGAAAGCGCAGGTAGGTCACTTCCTTGATTTTTAGTTCGTGCAGCCACCGCCTGGTGCCGTCGGTATTTGGAAAAGGTCCATTGTAAACGATGCCTGGACATTACCCTCAAAATTCGAAACTTGTGAACTCAGTATTTGTGAGGTAAAAATACCGTTTCCAAAAGCCGAATTTGAAGTTCCCACGCAATCCGCGTCAGTGCAGTGACATCAAAGATGAAGTCGTCCCGCAACTCGAGTTTCTCTCACGCTTCCGTACCGTCCCGACCCGAAGTGTCGTGTTCGCCAGCGTCCCGCGATCAACCGCTCTCCTCCGTGCCTCAGCCTATCGCGGTGAGCAGACGACGCTTCACTTTCGAGTTTGAAGTTCTTTTAGGGCCCTTTCAGCTATTTTAAATTCTTTGAGGCGATGTGTGGTCGAAGAGAACTCGCACAAGACTTTTGTAAGCGACGTGAGGAGTCACGTCGCGCCGGTTGGCTGTTGCGCAACCGAAACTTGTGTACACAGACATCAAACCCAGTTGTGTTGACCGTTTGACGATTTCCTTTTCGAAGTCTCCGAGGTCGTCGTCCACGTAAAAAAAAAAAAAAAAAAAAAAGGAAAAAAAAAAAGAACTTTGTGTGATTTTCCGGCTCACCGTTCATCCTCAGTGCTGCATGTGCCGAGCGCCGCGATACCGCCATGTTTTCCGAGGGAGGATAAAAAGCCAGGAGGCGACATCACTACGGTCTCCGATTTTCGGTACTTCAAAAAGAAGGGCCATTGTCCGTTCGCAATCGCGTTAAAAATCATGTTTTAGGAATGCCATTATTAAATATTATAAGAATGTCGCGTACAAAGCTTCTAGATTTTGTAATCGATTACGTCACAAATGAAAGGAAGCGAGGAGACAATAAGGCGAAGAAAAAAACGCAAAAAAAAGCGCGCGCGCGATTTTTTTTTTTTTTTTTTTTGCGTTGTGGTATTATTTTGCGTGCTTACGACTACAAGTGGCAAGAACGAATAACTTCATTATTTGTTCTTCAGTGTCTTTCGGTTCACGCCGCATTCTCATCGATTGAAGATCGATAATGAGATGCTCGCCACTCGAAGCGCCCTGCTCTTTTTAAGCTGCCATTGTCTATTGTGGAAGAAACAGTAGCTCTGGTTGCACGAACGCGACAGTAACGTATGACACGTAGAACAGAAAGAAAGGTTTCTAATATTCGCTGAGTATCGACTCTCTTCTTTGCATCGCACTCATTTTGTTCCCGCGGTCATCGTAAGTCAACCCTTGTTCCAGGCACAATAGCAACAAGAGAGAAAATGAACAGAATCTCCGGGTTTCGGTCAGTACGTTTAACCTTCACCAGTCTGTATGTGTCCTCGCATTTTGTTCGTGAACAACAGCAACTTGACAGTGTCGGCGGCTATGTCGGCCAGAAAATCACTGGTCCTGCAGCTTTCTTAGAAGGAGGGCTTTTCGCTCCCGATTACCGCCCATTCCGACCCCTTGCCTCATCGTCCACAATGGCGCCGATTGTGAAGGGGGACAGAAAAATGTGCTCTAATGAGACCTTTTTATTCTTTGGAAGGTGGCAGCTGGTGCTTTGGATTTCTGCTTTTTCTTCCAAAACGAATCGAAAGTTTTTTTTCTTATAACTTTTTTTTATTGTGCAAATAATGTTTCCCGTCGTGTCGATCTAACGAGCCGTGCCTTAATGGTCTTTATTTCCACTGATTGCTGCGTAAGGAACGGTTGTTCGCCTCTGTATTGTGGTGATTGAAGAGAAGGATCCTTTCTCTTGCGGGACACGATAGACTGGAGACCCACACTTCTTTCCTGCCATTTCTCTTTTTTATATCTGGACTACAATTCTAGAGCAAGAACACCAAAGTTACGAAATACTTTACGCTAACAGGAACGCCGGGCAGCGAGCAGCCAATTTGAATCTAATTTTTTAACCGGAACTTTCTATAGCTTTTTTTTTTGTTCATGATTCGGCGGGCTGTAAGAGTTTTTCTTTTTTTTTTTCAGCCATCATTTGCACACTGCGCCCTTAATTACGTTGCAGTAAGTTGGACTGAGTCCATCGTCTTCTAATAAATCTGCCTTGGATCAACGGAAAAATATATTTGGGACTTTAAAATCTCGAGAAGATGTTTGCACGTTGAACCTTTCTGTGCTCTATGCGCCGAGAAAGCGAGGGAGAGGAGGAGAGGAGAGCGCGCAGGGACGTCAGAACGCCGAACTCTGGTTGGAGTTATTAGGGGGTAGATATAAAGCTAGCAGCCTTTGTCTCCACTGCACTCGCCAACGCGTTAGAACGCGGTGCGTGTTATGAAGTTATGAAGAAAATATCTGGTTTGTGAAACGGGAGCAGGCAGCACATCAATAAGGGCTGTTAAGTTACACATGAAACAGCAAGGTACAAACGAGCTAGTTAAAAATTTAAATCACTTCCTGCAAGTGGTTTCTTCGAGTCTTGCCCACAATGGCACTTGGAAGGGTGGCGTAGTCGTTTCAAACATGTCGTCACTACACGTCGGTAGTGCGCTGTCGGCGCATTCAGCAAGGGCAAGCTGCCGAGAGTGTGACGACATGATTGGAACGACTACGTTACTCATCTAAGCGTCTTTCTGGGTAGGACTTGCGCCGTTTCTCTTCCTCGCAATATTAAAATCCGGGAGAAAAAACGCGAAACCCAATCAATTAATATCTAAAAAACTATGACCTTTTTTGCAAATTTCTTATATTTGTCTCGCCTGTAAGAGTTATTGTTGTTAATAGTTGAACTGCAACATAACCCGTAAACCAAGTAATAAAAAGTTGCTTAACCTATTTTAGTTAATTAGCCAGCCTACCATGAATTCTTCTCTTATCTAACGTCCGCTAAGCCTGGTATAAGTACATAGTGAAAACGACACCGGTGTTACTCCCAAGACGTTGGAGATCTTTTCCAATCAAGTAAGAATAACAGGTGAGCCTACTTCTGTTGAGCGTAGGATTTTGTTTCAACACACTTACAATATCTCCTCTTACCTCGAACCCTGAACCGCACCACCAAAGGAAGGCACCCCCAACGAAATGTCTAGCTGCGTCAGCGACCGTACAAGGTCGAGAACGGGATGTCTTGACTCTTTGGACTCGAATGGATGTTATATGACTCTTTGGATGACTTGACTCACTGGATGTTTCAACCTACTTGGATGTTCTGACCCGTTGGACGCTCTTGCTCGTGTGTCACGTTTTAACTGGTAGAATATTACGACCATAAGCGCGCATCTCATGTAGCTTTAAAATACTCACTTGCCTCCTGGAGAGGGATTCCGCAGCACTATACATTCAAAGTTGTATGAGGTTTTGCGAATTAGTGGCTTTGTGCTCGTATTCTGAATGGTTTTACGCATGAAACTACGCATACGGCGTGTCGTGCTGAACTTTGATAGCTGTAACGCGTCATTGATAACCGCTCTGAACTACCGCACTCAGTGACAACTTTCTGTTGCATTTTCAAAAAGACGAGAAGTACTCGCGCCCAGATCTAACGGGCGCTCAAGCTCACGCACCCCGTACCGGATTGTTTCAGAACTTTGTCTCCGGCACGCGCTCGCAGAATTACCGACCGAAAGGCGATGGTCCAATCCCAATTTGAAATTGGGATTATAACCCCCAGCGGACAGCAGTTGGTTTCTTCGTACCTTTCACTTGCCTCTTGCCTCTTGTTTCAAGTTCAGCAAACAAGTTTATTAGGACAACATGCCGACCAGCTTGGCCCGCAATCGAAGTGCGTCCCATGATTGCGGAACCATAATATAGGCGCTCAACGTGGTATTTCCTGACGGCAAGCTCGGGCGCATGGTGACTTAAACAGTGCAAATAAGGTAAGGAAGGAAGAGACAATATCCTTACCTTGCCTTACCTCATTTGCGCTGTTGAAGTCAACATGTCTAATCAACTCGCCGAGCAACTCATTTCGGGCGCATGGCGCCAGCCGTCACCACAACACCCTTCAACCGCACGCTCGTAGGCCTCTGGGCCCTGGAAACTGTGGTACTGTATGATCATCTGATGTACAACCGTCCGCAGTACCTTTGGACACTCCCGGTGCTGCTGTGGAGTTTGAATATATGTCGCTCTCCTGCTTGACAGGCCAAGCAGGAGCCTCCTCGTTAGCCTCCTTTCTGCTGCCTGATGGACCCCCGCAGCTGCTGTCCATGCGTCATCAGCATCAACTGTGGGTTGCCGCCCTGCCTCCATGCACCCAATACCGCAGGTGGTTTCACTGGCGGTTTCAATCCGAGCCATCCGTCAGTAGCACCTCAACTGATGATGCGCCTGTTGATACCCCAGCAACTGCAGGCACCCAACGTGGTCCAGATCTGAAGTTGCTTGCCCAGACTGAATCTCCCGTCTGGAGTACCGCATCGTCTCGTGCTGACAGTTCAAAACGCATCCTCTGCTGCAACTGTGGGAACTGCCTCTCGCCGCAAAGATCCGGCCGCAGTAGGTCCAGCGCGGTCCTCAGGCGCCGACCCATGAGCATATCCGCCGGGGTAGGCCCGGTGAGGCCATGTGTAGGGGTACGTAAGCAGTACTCTGGCGATCCGACACTCAAGGTCCGTGGGCGGTGACCTCTTGAGTTTCTCCTTCACATTTTCCACAACCCTTTCCACGGCACTATTGCGTGCTGGGTGATGTGGAAGAATCAGTATTGTCTTCACCCCAATAGGAGCCAGGAATGCTTCGTACTGCGCAATTGGAACGCGAGCCATTGTCTCTCACGACCACCTCCGACAACCCATGACTTGCGAAGATGGTCCTCAGGCATGCCACAGTAGCTTCAGCTGGAGGTGATGGCACGCGGACCACTTCCACCCACTTCGAAAGCGCGACCACTAGCACCGAGAAGTGCACACCTTGGAAAGGCCCTCAAAAAATCCACATGAAGCCGAGACCATGCGCGCTCTGGGAATGGCGAATGGGTCTGCTGCACCGCTCACGGAGCCTTCCGATGCGCCTGGCAGACTGCACATCTGCCCGCTCCTGCTTTAATGTCTTAATCAATGGCCGGCCACCATACGTGACTTCGACCCTCCAGTTCCATTTTTTCCACCCCCAAATGACTCCCGTGCAACAGATCCAGCACTGCCGTCCGTAGTGATGTCGGAACTACAACTCGACTCCCTTGGAGCACACAGCCCTTCATTACAGAGAAGGCCTCCATGCTGTTTGCCAATGGCTGCCACTCAGCTCCGGATGGTGGATAGCTTCCAGCTCACAACGCAGTACGGAACGCAGCCAGCACTGTATCTCGGCCGGTCGCCACCTCCATCACTGCAGTGCTGGAGGGGGACAGGACCGTTGGGTATTCCCCCTCCAGCATGAAGACATCCGTACCTGTTGGTTCTTCTAACGTTGAACTTGCAGTGGCAGTCAACTCAATGCTTCCGCATTGCCCAAACATGCTTCTGGTCTGTGGGACAACTTGTGGATGACGCCACTCAGCGTTAAGGCCCGTTCACATACTTGCGACCTCTTAGGACCAGAGAGGCTAAAAACCAGTTTCCAAGCCTTTCGTTACGGCTTATGACCGGCTCCGCCGCAGCGCTGCCGGTCGTAAGCCATCACAAAAACTTGTCTCAGTCGGTCAGAGTGAAACGCAAGTGTGGGAACGGGCCTTTGACGCCCAACGCATCACCCGTGGTGAGCTCTGCATCGGGATGGGGCAATCAGGTTCAATTAAGCTTAACAACGGTTTATGATCAGTAAATAATCCAATGGGCCTTCCCCACATGAACTGATAGAATTTAAGCTCCCCATATATTACAGCCATGACCGCCCTGTCCAGCTGGTTGTAGTTCTTTCTTGCAGCCGTCAAACGCCGTGAAGCAAACACCACCGATCGCTCTGCTCGTGTCTCCACTCGATGTGCTAGTACCCTCCGACGCCGAATAATGATGCATCACACCACAACAGCAACAGCAATTTGGCATCATACTTAACCAATACATCTGCCGACGTCAGCAACTTCTTACTGGCTTCAAACGCAGCCGTCTGCTCGGACCCCTCTTTCACGATGCCCCTCTTTCACTCTTAAAAAAAAAAAGTAGTACTTCGTCCTTTTTGGGGACTAAATCGATGTCACTGAGAGTGATCCCCCAAAAACGGCAAAACCCCGGTTTAGTCCCTCCCCTTTCTTTTAGTCCCTTTCCATTGATCCCTTGGGGCCGAAGTTTTGAACCGTTAAAAGGAGTGCTTTTGATCCCTACAGCAGGGCATCAGGGACTAAGTTTAACTCTTCAGGGGATTATTTATGGTCCCTTGAGCGCCGACTTGTTTATAATTGGGGGAGTAACTTTGATCCCTTTGGGGATCAACAGTGGTGATTGGGGGACTAACTTTTTTTATTGGGGACTAAATTTCGTCCCTTTGGGGATTAATTTTGCCACTTAAAGGGATGATATTTATAGTGACGGGGGAGTAACATTCGGCCCTTTGAGGACCAATTTTGACCCTTTTAGGGATGAATTTTGCAGTACTCAGGGTGTAAATTTCGTCCCTTTGAGGATCAATTTTGATTCTTTTAGGGATTAATTTTATAGTAATGAGAGAGTAATTTTCGTCCTTTTGTGGACGAATTTTGACACTTTTAGAGCCGAAATTACTAGTAATAAGACCCTTCAGCTGTGAACAGGAGTGAAAGGTTTGCGGCATTGAACAGCTTCCTTTTCATAAAAGGCAGATTGTGCAACTTGTTTGAAAAGGTATATCTTCTGAAAAGTCGCACAAAGTGTCTTTTCAGAGCAGGGAGGTATTCAATACCGCAGACCTTTCACTCCCATTCACAACTAAATAGTGCAGTACATATGAAAAGTCGCACACCTTTATTTAGAAAAAGCAAGCCTTTGTTCGTAAAGAAGCTGCGAAGACTGGATATGCGGACAACACTCGTAGAACTTTCAGGCAGGCTTTTTTACAGCTAACATCACCATTTTACGAAACACGTTGCACCAGCTATCTGTAGAAAAAAAAACTAGCACTTTCATTGTGGAAATATATTTATTCTAGAAATACACAACTGATAATGAAAACAATTGCAATCACAAGAAAGTATACAAGAAAATACTGCCATCTTGGCACTGAAGAACTTGCCGAAATTTTACATGACTAGCATATATATAGGAATCTACAATGGTTCTTAGTGCTGCGGATCGAGCCCGAAAAATTGGTGCCTGCACATTAAAAGTTAAAGCATTCACTGAACGGGCATGTTACCTGTTGAAATTGTAAGGAATTTCGCCTCCTTCCTGTGAAAAATTAGACGAACTTCCCAGGGCCTACGGTGGACATGCTTGCAGCGTTAGCAACGCTTGTAAACTGCGACGTCATTTTGTTCTAAGCACGGGAAGCAGAAGGCGATCTCATCTGCTCGTTGTGCCTACCGGGAGTTACAACCATCGCTAACTCCATCATTTGCAGACATGACTGCTATTGACACTGGCCAGTTTATTGGTCTTATTTTTCATGTGAAGGGAGCTAAGCTTTGAAATTTCTGCAAGAAAAATTCACATTTGGTTAAATCTTAATTGAGCTTCCTACATGCAAGATCTAATTGTTCTGGCTCGTTTCACAGCACTAAAACATATTGTAGACACCCTAATATCAATTCAAGAATAAGAAACCTTATAGAGAGAAAAAAAAGCTACCAAGCGACAGCTCTCTTCAATGTCGTTTGTTCCCTTCTATATTGAAAATGACTATAAAAAAAATAGTAAAAGAGCTCCCAATCATAAAATGTGAGGCAGTAAAATTACTAGTATATTTATAAATTAAAAAAAAAAACCTGGGAAGGGTTTTTGGTCTGTAGGAACATATCTGCTCAAGAAATTACTAGTATATAAGATGACTCAAGTCCCCAGGCTCAACCTAAAATGGACCGTAAAAATTAACGCCTGTACGTAGCGATCTAAATTTTTCGTCAAAGGTGTATTTCACAGGTCGGTTTTTTTTAATTACAAAGCGTAGCTCTTTTTCTGTAAATAACAGGGCAAATAAACTTGCCACGGTCTACGACGTGAAGGCGACGATTTTTACGGTTCATTTTTGATCGAGCCCGGTGACTTGGGTCACCTTATATTTATAAATTAAAAAAAAAGAACACAAATTTGGCATGGGTTTTAGACCTTCAGGAATACATGTGCTCAAGAAAGTAACAATAATGGTCACTTTAATGCGAATGCATTCCTTCAATGCATTAGACAAGCCCAGAACAACATTCTTTTAACAACATGTGTGGAAATTTTTTTTTTTTTTTTTAATTTAGGTTGGTCAGCAGCTTTGTGCCCATGCAGCCCAGCTTTGGATATGTGAGACCTACAAGTCTCTAAAAAAAAAACAAATGTGCGAAAATATTTAACGAAGTACTGAAGGTCGAAAACCCATGCCAGGCAGAAACAAAGTGCCACAGCTTCCAGAGGGCCCTCTGTCTCATAAGCCTGATTTACAAAAATCACACTGCAGCGCTCTGTCGAGGTCCTGGGACACACTGCGATGGAATAGACTGCGGGGCACGTCTGAAACAAAGGTTGGGAATTAAAACAAATCATAAAATCGAAGGCTTTCTAACAAAAAGAGAGGCCTGCCCTTAGAGCAGATACAAGTAACTGATGATAAGCAGATGCAGGTAACTGATGATAGACTAGCTGAAACAGGTTCAGGACATACTCCCTAAACCTAACACCCCAAACCAGTTACCCTAATATTGTTCTTGGCAAATCAAAGCTAAATTGGTCATTGGAGCAGCTGGAATATCTTCTCCAGGCTAGGTCATCATCGGGTACCCAAACTTCACCACGTTGTTCGACTGGTGAGCCAAGGAGTAGCACAAACAACGCAAAAGATGAACCATCTCCGGTCAACAGTAAGTTTCGGGAGCACTGCGATATCTAAAACTCCTAGATGCGGTTGATGTATGTGCAAAGGCTCTTAACAAAGATGCATCTAATGCCTTGCATTAAAGCCAGAAAGGTATTTTGTTTCTAACAAAAAATTCAGCCTTCAGGCTCAAAATACAAACGTGAGATTGTCATTTACGGATATTGTTGATCATATTCAGCCTATTTCTGAACACGACGGGTATATTTCAAATTTTGTTAAGTATCCTTTTAAAATATTTTCATACCACATAGCACAGACACTTCAGAATTTTTTTGTCCAACCACCATCTACACTATACTCTGTATCATCTTAGTCAGGGCGCAGCGGATGCTGCGAGCCATCAAAGCAAATTCAAAGCCGTGCGAGTGTCATGTGTCCTTAGAGAGCGGGCGCGGCGACATGTGTTATGTGCTATGTTCAAAGAGCACGATTAAATGGGATTGCTCTTAGCATCCGCTGCATCCGGACATAGGGTGAAACAGTAATACCATGCAGTCAAATCCTACCAGGTGAGAAATAAGGGCCCGATTTTGTTTCCTCATATGCACACAGTTAATAACAGATTAATCACCCATGCTAGTAGATTGTTTTTTAAACTAATCCATTCAATTGTGCTCAGTGCCAAGTGTCACGGCAATTCAACACAAAATATGAAGGCTGCATTTAAGCATCACATCAGTAATGCAAATTTATATTTCTTTTTAAATGCAGTCATTCACCCATTTTTTTTTAATGTTACTCATCACCAGACGGTCACTCACAATTTAAAATTAATGTACAGAAGCATTTGTAATTTCAGATGCCGTACAGCTCACTGTTAGATATCTCGAATTTAATTTACATAGCTTGCACCCACCTATCACATGAACTGAGTCGGCACCAATTCGGTTGCAATAGAAAGCTAGCCGGATTGGGACTTCCGCTAACAGTCAATGAAGGCTAAATTCTAAAGCAGGTATACCTTGTTTCTCCGATTCTTTAACATCATCCATCCTTTCAACAGTCTGGTAGAAAATGTCCGTCTTTGTCTTGCCCTCTGTCAGTTCAAGGACGGTCGCCAGGTTTTCTGAGGCAATTTAAAAAGAGCGTTGCTCGGCATCGATGCTTGTGATGCGATGAAACTCAGCAAAAATCTGAAACAAAAATAGCTGATCTTTAGTGAGCCAATAAATCGTAAACTACCCTGTAGAAAAGCAGGAGATAAGAAAAAAAAGATTCCCAATTTATTATGAGAAAGAGAATCGTAATTGCAAAGATGTCAGTGGGATAATAAAAGACTCGTGGTGCTTGCTTTTTCCATGGAGGAAGTGCCAGTTAATAAGGCTATGGTGTTGTTATCAGTTTTCTGAAAGTGATTCGTTCCAAGCACATCTCATTATGCTTGTGATCACATTTAGTTTTGCCCGTGCTTTGAGAAATGCTGTTAATACTTACTTTAGAATAAACAAAGAAATAAAAACAAGTATGAGGTACCCCAATTTTCCACATAAGCCAACTAATTCAGAATGCGCAGTGTTTTTGGTTGGCCAGTTTCGATCAGATGCATCTCAGCTGCACCGAATCTCGCTCAGCAGGAGGAACCTCCCAAAACATAAAGGTATTTCCTCGGTTTTCTAGCCCTCCAAAAATATAACTAAAACGCAAGTATTTTCTTATAATGCTGCTATAAAAAAGGCAAGCAAGAAATGGCTTATGAGGAGAACTTTTTTTAAAGGCATGATGAACTTGAATAATTCCCACTAAATTGAGCAACAGGGCAAGGACAGTGTGCTTGCTCCTTTGAAAACTTCCAACAGGTTGGCAGGGCAGTGCCATTTTAAACCTTGTTATCACATTGGGTATGCTCTCAGATCCAGCCAGCCGTCTCGATCATAAAACTGGTGACCATGCTTTCTGCACATACTCATGCGCATGAGGGCAGGGTCAGGTAATGAAATACTTGTCCAGAGAGCCCGTAGTTTCTGCCAACCCGTAAGCTGAGCCCTTGGAAGGAAATTAATAGCAAAAGACGAACAACGGCTTCATTTACTGCAAATGGGCTGAAAAAGACAAGTGTAATACAACAAAGGGTAAAGTGCACCTTTTTTTATATCTTCTGCATCATGAGGCCTCAAAATGATATCGCAGAACAGGGCCGGTCTTGGTTCTCCCTCAGTCACCGTGAGAACAGTTGGCAGGTTTTCTGAGGCAACATCCATAAATCGCTCCTTTGCCTTGGCGCCAGTACTAATACAAAAAGACAGTGCAAAGATCTGCAAGAAAAATTATTTTCACACCTTCAGTCTACTTGAAGATATTTGTAAACTGCTCTTTAAAAATAAAAAAAACGAAAAACAATTATGACTTATTAGTTGTAACAAAATCGAAATTGATGTAAGTGGGATAAAAAAGAAGACCCATCATGGTGCCAGACTTCACCATGACAGGACTAACGGCGCATTTATGCCAGGACTGGAGCCGCAACCGCAAAGCAGATCTGTGCGTTGGGGAACATTTTCCCCAACCGCGTCACTGAGCCAATGAGATCTCCCTGCAGGAGCTTCCATTCGCTAGCAGCGCGAATGCACCATAATGGGGGTGGTCGTGGTCTTATCAGGGAACTTACTGCTCCTAAAAGCATGAGCAATATCGTTAGTAAGCAACATATTACCTGGTCTGTGAGCTTTAGGGCTGGATAGTCGTCTACGATGTTGAAGATTGTAGGGTGTATGCTGATGTACCCTCTTCGCCCAAAAAGTCCTCTCCATGGCATCTTTCACCATCTCCATATACGTAGTCGCTCCCTTCCTTTCTCTTTTCATTGCGTCCATGTGGCCGGCTATGAAATTTCAATCTTCAGTCGTGTGCGAGGATGCTTGCAGCTTCCTAAAGGAACGAAGTAAACCAACCTTGAACATAGTAAAAACACTCAGAGATTTCGAAAAAGAAAGGACAGGCAGACACAGTCTTAATTAGCTAGCACCAGCTCGTTTTCGCCCTAAACCTCTCTTCATAAATCAACCCTTTTCCATATGTCTGTTCTCCACCTGTGGTCGAATTTTTTTGCTACATCAAAAGTATTTTTCTAATAACATTCAAGAGGCAAAGAAGCCTACAAGGCCGAAATCAATAGTTTAAGAAGCTGAATAATCAGAGATTACTCAGTTAGTTCAATGCCTCCTAGATCGAAGGGCCTTAGTGTTGCTGGATCCTAACCCCTCTCATAGGTCATCGCAAGGCAGACTGGAAAAAGAGCTGCATTTGCATTCAGCTGGAACACGTATTCTCACCAACTGAACACGAGTTCTAGACCAATGCTAACATAACACTATCCACCATATACCCTGCACTGAAATATGATAATCGAGAAAGAAAATTAAGGGCTAAGGTAATGGTATTTAGGAGGTGCTACGCCAACTCAAAACTAAAGTGCCCTTAAAATGGAGCTATAGCAACATTTTGTGTCGTGATAACAACTGTTCATGGTATGTGCAAATTTATTTTTACGTGACTTGTTTTTATTTTTGATTGCGGCTACTTCTGTTCCAAAATGACGATGCTATGTGGTAATACCCTATGCTATATGTAAGATACTGTCATAAAGCATAGTGTCTGTCATAACCAGAATTTATTTATGCGAAATTGAATCTGTCATAACCAGAATTTATTTATGCGAAATTGAATGACAGTCAAAACAAGAAAATTGCACCCTAAAGGACCCCCGAAAAAAAAATTATTTTAAACAGTTTGTAAGGGACACAAGTGCCAAAAAAAAAATAAAGTTTGCGCAAAAACATTTTTTAGCAATATTGACGGCGCGAGATTAATTTTCTATTCATTCCATGACGTCACGGAATGGTAATACGCAATTTCCTTCCGAATACGATTGGCATACCATTTCTCCACCTCAACGCGATGGCCAAGGCAATCCACCTCTGCTCCCCGCACCCGAGAGAAAACAAGTGGAAAGGACGTGATTACCAACTAAATCGCGTCTCGCGCAATAACTAACTATTTTAGCAGTGACCCTTGACATGTTGTTTTTCTTTGTTGCATATATAATATCGTTCACTTGTTACTATATTACTATCTTTATTTTATGTATGTGCCTCTCCCCCTCTGTAATGCCTTCGGGCTCTGCGGGTACTTTCAATAAATAAATAAAAAATAAATGAATAAATAAATAAATAAATAAATATTGCTCTAATTTTTTTTTTATTCGCGTAAAATTTATTTTTTGACACGCGTGTCCTAACCAGACTGTTTGAAAAGTGCTCAGAGTTCAAAGCAATGAAAATGCTCAGAGCTCAAAGGAAACACAGCTATCAATAACAAGCATAAAAAAAAAGAAAACTTTTGAACGAAGATTACAAGAGCAGCTTTGAAGAATACAAAACACATTTCGCCCTGTGTAACTTGTGCCACGAGCACAAGTTACACAGGGCGAAAGCAAACTCCGAAGTGAGGATCTCAAAAGCAGAAGTATTACAAGACAAAACACCTCCACGCTGGGCTCTATAAACAAGTGCATCGTTACAGCGTTCAAGTTCAATTCCAATTTGGTGATTCCCGACCATGGTTGAAACTATAAACCCTGCCGCAGAGCCGGCCAGCATCGGCCGAAACATATAGGCCGAAAGACACTCGGAAACCCGCAGAGAAAGTAAAAACATAAAATAATGCTTCACTAAACGCGCGCGCGCACGACTTCGCGGCACCGCTCAATTTCGTCGATACGTGCTTCTACAACGTTTCGTGGACTTCGTTTTTTTTTTTTTTTTCACCACGGAATTACATTATTGGTTTAATTTCGTTCGCCCCAAGACTACCTCAACTAAAGCGGACTTGCCCAGGCGACTCTGATACGCCACAAATGAACTGGCGATCGCCGCTTTCAAACCGTCCGCACTATGCGCTGAAACCCTTCGCTCCGCTCGGCGACACTTTAATATTGATCGAGAACATGTTTATTTCCGCATACCGGATACGACCATACCTTTCGCCTAAGAGCGTAAGCGCGAAACTTTACTCTCGAGGCGCGAACTCGCACCAGGCCTCATGCGAACCGCAACGGCTTCGTCAAGCTCGCATCGCCTTGGTCGCCGACCGAGGCGATATATGCGGAGAGACGCTTCCGATGAAGCGTCGCAAGGTTGGTCGATGAAACGAACACGGGTACTTTTCGATGAACCTAAGTGGCATTAAAACGCAGCTGCGTCGACGAAACCATCTGCCGGTGTGACATCGTTTGTTTGATGAACTGATTGCAAGCCGGGTCTAGTTTTGAAGTGCTAGGCCTCGTTTGCACGCTAACATGGACGAGTACGCGCCCGACCGCGTCAGAGAGCGAGCGCCTATCGTACGGGGTAACCCTGCAATTTTATGAAGTACGTTCTGAAATGACTATAACATTTCTGCTGCTCTACAAGTAGCCAAAGCAATCAAAACTCACCGTCCAATCGGTCGCCACTCCGACTGCATCCGACGAGGCTTCCACCGCACCGGCACAGGTCAACTGGGTCAACCTTCACCTCCAGTTCAAACTCGGGCGCGCGCGCGGCAGTCGGAGAGTAGGTAGCCTCGTCTCCGGCGCCTCCGTGTCGCTCGGATTCCGTTCTCATGTTTTTCGCGGCCGGAAACATTCACCAAATATGCGCGCGTAGTCACAATTTCTAAATCCCGGGGCCGAAATCTTGTTTTGCCAAGGCTTCTTTCCAAAATAGCTACTCGAGTGATGCTTCGTCCACTTCATCGAAGGCTTGCGGCAGCCATTATTGACGAGGGGTCTAAAGTATTCGTTAGGGGATCAACTCCAGCGGGAGCAACGAAATGCCCGCGGGACGAACTGCTCGAGTTACCGCTTCTGGATAGGGGGCGCTAGGGTCGCGGGGATGAAAGATGGCGATTGGTCTCTTTGCGCACCCTTTTTTTTAAGAGTGTTCTTGAGTGACAAGTGCAGTCGGTGCAACACAGACGACAAGTTCGGCAAGAACCTTCGGTGAAATTTAAGAAAACTCAAATAGCTTTGTAGCTCACGTGCATCAGTGGATTGGGAAGCTCGGATGATGGCTTCGACATTCTGGGGTGCAGAATGCAGACTGTCCTTGTCGATGAGATAGCCCATGTACTCCAAACTCGACGCCCAGAAGATGCACTTCTGAAGCTTCATTCACAAGCCGACACCACTCAGCCGACGCAACACTCCCTCTAGGTTCTGGCGATTGTCTTCTTCCGTCAATCCCGTCATCAAAATGTTGTCGACGTAAACGACGACCTTGTGACAACCTTGTTTTCCAATTCCCGCTGAAACACTGCAGGTGCCGAAGACAACCCATACGGCAGCCAGTTATACTGGAAGAGGCCTTGCTGAGTGTTGTAACACTTCCCCGATGCACCATCCAGCTCCCCCTGCTTATAAGCGTTCCGGAAATAGAACTTCGAAAATTTTTCTGCCTCCTGCAGCTCGGTCCAAGATTTCCTCTACGCACTACACTGGACAAGTCTCGATGTCCGCAGCCTGGTTCACTGTAACATTGAAGTCCCTACAAAGCCGGACCTTCCCATCCTTTTTTAAAGTGCAACTCTGTTTTATTTTGTTTCTGAAAAAAAAAAAAAAAAAAATCAGTCTTCCTTAGTGTCGCCTCGCAAGACCACACATCAAATATTACGACCTAGTTCTGTCTAAATGTTTCTTAAACGGTCCGGCAAACTTTGCAACTCGCCAAGTGGCCGAATGTTTGCCAAAAAGATTCAGCTCAAGTAAAACAGTATTATGACTACGAAAGGGCTAATGACGAGTCTGTTATTGATTATCTAGAAGAGCATCTAGATGGGTTTGAAGTTCACAGTGGTGTAAATGAAATGTGGTTGAATTTTAAAAGTATTACTGAGCACTGCATCTTAATCTTTATACCGAAGAAAACTAAAACGACAAAACGCCACAATCCATGGATTACAAGAGAAATTTTGCAGGCAAAACGTAAAGTAAAGAGGCTTCGAAAGCATCATTCTCCTGCTGTCTGTGAGCAGAGTGACAAGTTAAAAACATTGATAAAGCTAGCCAAGGAAACCTATTTTACAAAGTCATTGCCAGAATTCATTTTATCCTCCCCTGAAAAGTTTTGGCGTTATCTTACTCCGTCACGGACTAAGATAAGTCAGTTACGTGTTAATAACAACGTTGTGCACGACAGGGCCATAATGTCGTCTCAATTCAATCAATATTTTCAGTCTGTGTTTACAATAGATTCAACTGAATTCAGCAGCATCCCCAACGATGAAGGCTCTGATGTGAGTGGGTTTGTATCGGAACAAGGTATCGTATCCTTATTGTTATCAATTAATACTAGGAAATCGCCAGGACCAGATACTGTACCAAATGAATTTCTAAGAAGATACGCTGAATGGGTTGCGAAATACTTAACAATTATATTCTTCATTTCACTCCGAGACTCTGTTTTACCGGACGATTGGTTATTGGCAAGAGTTGTGCCCGTGAAAAAGAGTGGGAAGGGTGATTCAGTTGATAATTATCGCCCCATTGCTTTGACCTGTACGTCATGTAAGCTACTAGAGCACATTGTGAATAAACAGCTAGTTTCTTTTATGGAGGATAAGGGCATCCTTAGTTCCAATCAGCATGGTTTTCGGAAAGGGTATTCAACAACAACCCAACTACTGGAATGCTATCATGAGATTTCTGGTTATGTTAATAATCGCCTGCAAGTGGATGCCATTTTTATAGATCTGTCTAAAGCGTTCGATCGAGTACCACATTTTAAACTAATTAATGTTTTAATTGACTACGGTGTTCCTTCATTGATTATAAGATGGATTAGCGCATATCTCAGAAATCGCCGGCAGTTCGTCGATGTAAATGGCACCTTTTCGGAATTGTTGGACGTGTACTCAGGGGTTCCACAGGGCTCCGTGTTGGGTCCCTTGCTTTTCTTAATATATGTTAATAGTGTGTTTTCTATCTGTAGTAACGGGCGCGTGAAAGTAAGAATGTTTGCCGATGATTGTATTATATATGCTCCCATTTCGTCAGTAAACGATCAGATAGAAGTAAATGATATTCTATATCGCATCTCGTCATGGTGTAGTAAAAAGAATATGAAAATAAACACCCAGAAAACGCAATACATTCACTTCACGAATAAAAAAAATATATTTTACTTTGACTACGAGCTTGATTATGTCAGGCTTACTAAAGTTGACAGCTATAAATACTTGGGTGTGGTTATTACTAGCGATCTAAAATGGAACAAACATGTGGATTATGTAACAAAAAAGGCAACTAAAAAACTTCGGTATTTACGAAGGAAGTTGTATACGCTCCGTGCGGGAACTATAGGGGGCGCTTTGAAAAACGCGTGTAGCGCCGCTAGCGGAGGAGCTGGCGTTCGACAGTGAGGCGCGTTCAGCAGCCTGCGGCGCCTTTTCGCATGCGAAGCTGTGGCGGCGGAAGCGCGCACGGACGAAACTTTTGCTTTTTGAGCCGATACGTTAAGAGTGACGTTGCATGAGTGCTGGGGCAGACCTAAGAAGGGCATCTAGCTGTTTTTCACTTCTTATATATTGAATTCGAGTCGTTATTAGGGGTGATTTCTCTAGTTGCGGCCGAAAAAGGGGTTGGAGCAATCTTCCGAAAAGCAAGACGGCCGCCACCATAATTGCTCTGAGTGAAAAATTTGTTTCGCTCGTCGCTGTAAACGGGACTGCTGAAACGATGATATTTGGAGGCAAGTGAGATGTTCACTAGATTTGTGCACAAAGTGTGCCAAGTTTCATTGAGACAGCAGGTGTGAAAGTTATGTTTCTAACAAATAAAGAAATAAAGCTGTACGGGATATCTAATATTGAACCCAAAATGTTGTGTTATAAACGGGCTGTGCGAAGTGCAGATTTCTACAAACAGGTTCTGGGACATGACCGTAACTTGACACAACAGTTATTACCAAAAATAGGTGGCATAGGGAAAGCAGGTGGAAATTTGGTTTGTGCGGCGTAACTGAATGGGAAACGGTTTTGACAGCGAAAGGGCGGTCAAGAGAATACCACTCGTCGTGGGAGATAGAGACTTTACAGGTAGGAAGGGACCAGTGCACTGTACTTCCAATTGAAACAACTTTAGGAAAGGTGGCTTCAAAGCCGAGAAAACCAAGTTGCCGGCCAACACACGGTTTGGCCGTCAAAGGCTCTTGCGGTCAGCTGTTGTGTTATAATCTGGTTGTGCGAGGTGCTGATTTTCGGCACACAGGTACTTTGACAACCGTAACTTGACAAAACACTTATTATACCCAAAAGAGGTGGCATAGTTTCACCAGGTAGAAATATTTTTAGGCGGCGTAACTAAATGGGAACCGGTTTTGACCGTCGAAGGCTGTCAAGAGTATACCACTCATCATGGCCGGGTGGTGCTCATTTTACGGGTAGGAAAGGACCAGTGGACGGTACTCCAGTTCGAACAACTTTGCGATAAATGGCTCTAAAGCCGAGAGAAAAAAAAATGTTGTCTACAAGACTCGGGGTGTCAGCGTTTCCACATCCAAAAGGAGGCTGATGAAAGCACACCACATAAACTTACATACTCAAGCATCAATTGTCCAGTGATTCCAAGTTTCATTGTAGTTTTCCTTAGATTCATATTTGTCACTTTTTCTACCGTCCGAATCTTTCTGCATTAAGTACAGACTGCGTGCCATACTGGTCCGGAAATATCATCGACACGTACGATGGGGACGAAGCATCTTTGGAGGGCATTCCTTCAACAAAATTCGCACTGCATACCCGCGAGTGTCGGATGGCATTTCAGTTCGAGTTGAGATGTGTAGGCTTTACTGGTACGAAAACAAACGCAGGGCGTAAAGCGGCAGTGTAGAATATGTCAGCCGTGCCCACACTGTGGCAGACATGATCGGGAGACCAAATTTCTCGCGTCGTACGGCACGGGTCAATCGTTGTCGTTGTCGCTGTCCCACAATACATCGGCGAGGTGAAAAACTGTGAAACTTTGTCCCCACGAGATACGACGCATAACTATTGTAGCACTTAACGACGCAGCAGTTCATGCTGTCAACCCAGCGCAACCGCGCCGCTCCGACTTCAATGCGTACCAATGTACGCGGCGTGGTTTCGTTTCGCCGGGGCTCTCACTGCCTACCTTCGGTAACGGCCGCGCGGCGGCGCGCCGGTCGCGTCGCGCGGAGTGTATAGGACACCTCCCTCGGTTAAGCTTGTTGCCTACAAAGCTCTTGTAAGACCAACACTGGAGTATGCTTCCGAGGTGTGGGATCCTTGGCAGGCCACGCTTTCTAATGAGCTTGAAAAGGTTCAGTCACTTGCGGTGCGTACGATATTTTCTGATTTCAGGACTACGACGTCTGTGACGGAGCTAAAAAAGCAGGCAGACATGCAGCCCTTGAAAAAAAGGAGAATATGTCAACGCCTGAAATTATTTTTTCAAATTTATAATCACCTTCTCAAAATCGACAGCTCTAAATATGTAACACCCAAAAGCCACCGTTCAGAGCGCTTACATCACCCGAAAGTGCTCGAACCCATTCACGCCCGTATAAATATATTTAAACAATCCTTTTTTGTGCAGGCTATCGATTCTTGGAATAAACTTCCAGGTGCTGTTATTGCTCTCGAGTCGATTTCCGATTTCGAGAATGCTCTACGTGTGTTGTTTGAATAAAAAAAAAAAAAAAAAGATATGTATATGTGTGTGTATATATATATATATATGTGTATATATATATATATATATATATATATGTGTATATATATATATGTATATATATATATGTGTTTCTGGCACGCCTCTGTAAGCGGATTTGTAACACCGGCTTTTTTTTTTTGTGTACGTGTGCGATGTACAGAACGCAGTGTACATTCTTTGTTTTTGTATTATCCACTCCTGCTTTGGCCCTTAACAGGGCTGGCAGTATTGTGAAATAAAATAATAAAATAAAAAATCGGCTGACTCGAGCGGGCGAATTGAGGCGCAACCAACAACGCAGTCAAGGCTACGACATGGGCGTAGCCAACATTGAGCTTAACGTCATCACCATTGCCCCTTTTTGCTTCTTTTTACTTCTCCCGGCAAGCGTTACGGGTGACGTCAGCAACGTATCCTCTCGGCGCTCAGCGGTGTCCACGTGATTAGCATAACGCGCCTGCGCAGCGCGCTTCTTGGGAGCCGTCCGGCCCTCACAGTGGTGATTATTGTCTCTCGGAGTTTTGTTCCCACTACGGACAATACGTGCGCAGACTTATTCCGCAGTTGTGCCAACGTCGTCGAATGTCGTTGATACCAAAACGTGCTGAAGAGCGCGGTGCAAACGACACTTGCGCCTGGCACGCGCCCGCCCCAATCCCGTCCGTCGTTGCGTAGAGGATCATGTGACATCTCGTACCACGTGATAGCCATGTTCTTTGCGGCCCGAGGCCAATGTTCCCGGACGGAGCCGAAGTTTCGGTTTCGATTTCTGCCGGTGTTCAAAATTATATTTAACTATAGGCTAGGGCTTTTTAATGCGAAGTCGCTCATTATCCTGAAATCTTAGGAATTGAGCGGAGTTGCCCTTTAAGATTAAACCAACGGTTCTGCCCACTCCGACATGCGCACCGGACTCAGGATGTCTTCGCGTTGCAACCACCGCAGTTTCTGTGCCACCAGATCCTGCAGCGCGAATAATACTGTTCTTGGTCTGAAAAACCTTGGTCTTGCGTCTGCCGGATCTTCTATCCTTGCCCTGACACCACGAAGGGTACCCACTCCCTTCGCAAACAGCTCGGGAAACTTGTCAACCCAGTCCCTTCCACTGTCGATGCGGGGGACGTCGAGCAGGCTATTGAGTGGCGTCCCAAAAGCACTCGTCCAAGTTCTCCAGAAGGGCCCGAGAGCCCCCCCTCAGAGCGAACAAGGGCAGCTGGCCCTTTCTTCCTCCGAATTCGACAGCCACAGTTGCTTTCCTTGCGACCGCCGCCTGATGCCCGAAGTATCCTCTTAACTTGACCTCGGACTGTTGAAGAGCCAGGGTCGGGAAAAGCTTCCGGAACTCCACCTCATCCATCACTGAATTGACGGCTTCCGTGTCGAGTTCCATGCTCACCGTCTGGGCTTCGAGCATCAGTGTGGCACATATGGGCGGCACCAGTGGTTCCGAACGTTAACGCCTTCAATCTGTGCCACGAAAGCATTCACGGACCCAAGTTCTAGCGACACAGGTGCCGACATATGTCACGCAATCGTCTTCGTCGGACGCTGTGTCAACCGCCATCACGGCTCGTCGATTGGTGCGCCCAGCTGGTTCGCCCTTTTGCTGTTACCACTGACCGTCGCGTCCTGAGAACTTCTTCCAGCATTTTGCTTGGACGGCCACTTCCTCGCCAAATGTTTTTTTCTTCTGGCTAGAAAAGCATTGGAGCCTTCGGAATCTGCATGCTAACTCATGATGCCGCCTACCGCAACGATAACAGGCATGAGCATCGGGCGAGCATACGCTCATGCGTAAAGGCCTTTGCTTTTCTGCCTATAGCCTTGCAAACCACCCAGTGCACCTTGCTTCGCAAACAGCAGTCGCCGATTTCCTCCATGTAACTCTCCACTCGATGCAGGGTCGTCTCTGCCGCCTGACCAGCCGCCGCGTGACCAGCAATCTGCTCTGCGTCCTTGGCCGCTGCTTCCACGCTCGTGACAATCTGAATGGCTCGGTTTAGCGTCAGTTCGGCCTCTTCTGACAGACGTCTTCTCATAAGGTCGTTCCTAATGCCGTAGATGGTTTTGTATCTTAAGTTGTTGTCCACTTCCAGACCGAACGCACTGGGATCCGCCAGCTTACGCAGTTCGGCTACAAAATCCTTAACTGCGTCACCTTCCTTCCGCGTCCGGA
Organism: Ixodes scapularis; assembly: GCF_016920785.2. NCBI lineage: Eukaryota > Metazoa > Arthropoda > Arachnida > Ixodida > Ixodidae > Ixodes > Ixodes scapularis. The sequence continues at coordinate 81,280,984 of NW_024609868.1, read as the reverse complement.
AACAGAAGTGCTAGGGTTGCATAATCATAGACGGTCTCGGCGCGTAGTGACTCATGAACAGCTCCAAGCTGTCGCTGAGCGGGACCTCGCTTGGCCGACTGGACGTCAGCAACCTGCGAAGCAAGTAATACGTTGCTCTTCCGCATGAGCTGTGGAATATCGCACATTTCTTGTCCAACAGGTTGTTGTGGGCGACGAAGTGCTGTATCATAACTTCGAATAAATCTTCCCCCGCGTCCCTGCCCTCCCCGGAAAACACCTCCAACTTAGGCATGGAGGTTTTATTCTCTTCGGTTGATAAAAACACTCAAGCTAAGTGACGCAAGGCGCCACCCGATTTAAATGGTTGATCTCGATACTTTAATTCATCGATTCAGCCCTTGTACCCAACAACCGAGTTGTATACATGTCAACCAGCCCAAGTGTACACTCTCTAACCTCAGAAGAGCGCTTTTCGACACACCGGAAATCCGCAGTATTTCGGGGACAGCCTGATTTGGTGCATGTGCTCGAAGCGACCAACGTATCCGTGTTACACTCCGACAAAGACCACGCATAGTTCGTACTGTGGCGATTAGTGTGCAGAAACATTGACACGGCTTTGTTTTCGCGATGAACGCAGCAACTGTGTCCCGTGAGAGATGGTGCTAGAAGCCTAAACCGGAAACAGAACAACGTGCCGGAACTTCGTGGGGACTCGGAAGTCAAACTTGAGAGAGATGGACGGAAGTGAGAAACGTATTTCCAAAATTACCGAGCTGCTTGCTTCCAGACGAACCGCATTAGCGGAGCATCACTCGAGCGTCATAACCGCGGCGGCGCCTGCAGCGCAGAGTCGAGTTCATTTCTCGAATCGTTTTCCGCGGACATAAACGAACCGAAACATGGTGGAGCAGTGAAAGCTTGGAAGCTGCTGACAACTGCGAACGAGGCATTGTTCTAATACAAACAATGGTTGACGAGAGGAGGGAGAAGGAAGGGGATCACGGCCATTTGATCTTCCAAACGCAAGACCTTCATTGGTGCATCGTGCTCGAACGTTTGCAAAAAAAAAAAAAAAAAAAAAAAGAATGAACCAACAACAGAAAAAAAGTGGATGGCCTCTCATTCGGTTCTTATGCTCCCTGAACAATCTACCGGACAGAGGCATCTTGTTGTGGGGCGCCATTTGGTTTTTTTCTATAGACGAATGTGTAATTTTCTTTTCTTTCTGCTGCACACTGTAGCGTGCCCTTTCCTCGTGGACGAACTTTAGTGGTGCCTGATGCTCTCTTGGCACTCATGGTCGCGAGGTGCCGCCAGCGAGCCTCCCCTGTCATCATCGGGTGGCCCATGAAAGAGAGATAAAGAGTACCATTACCTTCTTTCATTTTGTATCTTTAGCGGAAAGGAGGCTCCAGAAAAGAGAGGACGGACGCGTTAGTAAAAGAGTACGTACCTCGGTGCTCCTCCCCTATCTTGTCCCCCCCCCCCCCCCCCCCCCCTTTTCCCTTCCACATGCGGGCACACATACACACCTCGTTCCAAACCTGATATACCATAATAAAACTCAAGCCCTCCCTTTTTCTCTTTCATTTTTTTTTATAATTTTCTTCTATTGATCCCCAACACTTTACGACATGAGGCTTTCGAGATATCGAGCTGACGCTATATACAGAGATATACATCCTACCTTCGATTATCCGATATCTCGACCCTTTTTGGGCTGAGCGGTAGACTTCTTTTGCGTGGGTCTAACTTTCTTCGCTTCTTTTTTTTTTTCTTTTTGTTGTCTCATATATGTATAAATATACTGTTCTTGGGTGCTATCCCTGGAGAAATCAAGGCTCTATTCTTCTTCGATCCGACCACAAAGAAAAGGCGGGGGAGCTTTCTGGGCTTTAGAAGATAGGGGAGGCTCCTACGACTACGTAAGTGAATAACGGCACGAAATGAAAATACCAATAATACAAGCGCACTCAAGCAAGCACGAACGTGGCGGAGGGATCTATAGCCTTCTATCTTTTTTTTTTTTTCTTGTTACCGTCCGCGCTTCGGAAACAGGCAAATATAGTTTTCTCTGATTCCGTTTCGACGCGTTGGCAGATTATATTTTGAATTATCGCTGAACTCAATTCGTTCGCCGCGGAGGCGAAAGGAAGCCGACATACGGCATGATCCAAAGATATCGGTCTTCCTCGTCTCTAGGCTTACGTCTGCGATGAAACTAACTGAATTTCAGCCGAGGTTCGAACTTACATATATATACTCTCAAAGGTTCCCATTTCATGGGAAGCTCTCTTTTTTTAAAAATCTTATTCTTATTTGTATTTCTTTTTCACTCAGTCGAGATAAGGGGTCATTCTACGGCGGGGTTGTATACGTACGGGGAACGCGGGAGACACGTTTTTATTTGACGAGAATTTGCCGATTGAAATCGACGCGAACTTTCCTTCAGTATTGAGTCTTGTATTGTGTAGTGTGGATTTTACCGTCGTCTATCATCTTTGGTTATTGATAGGTTCCTGTCTAGGATGCGAACGTTGAACCCCGCGAATAGCTGCCAGTTTTTACTGAAGGAATAGGGCATTATGCCCCTGTCTCATCGAGGTGTAGCAAGACAAATGGCAATCGCATCTCTTTTTTTTTTTTTTCTTGGCCATGCATTTTTTTTTTTTTTTGCACCGCATACGGAGATTTGTTGCGTTATTTAAATGTGTTTTGAAAAAGATAACACACCGTACAGAACCTTTTTTGTGAAACTTTCTGGAAGGCATTGCAGCGGCGACGTGACTTTTGAATGTGTTGTTATTGTTACGTTTTCTACACGCAGTGCTAGATTAAACAATGCATTTTATGTGGTGACCGTTTCGTCCTGATGGATTTTAACGGTCATTACCTGTTCATATTCAAACTGAGTATACACAATTGGTAACAAGTAAAGGAACGCTTAGATTTATAACAACAGTAACGCCTTTACGATCTGTGTTTACAATACGCCGTTACGCGGTACGGCCCTCCCGTAAGACACCCGATTATTCGCGTTATATACGATCTACAGAAATTTGCGAGCACCTGATTTTCCTTAAAGCGTACTAAGCGCCAATCACCGCAGTCTTGAATGGGAGTCGAAAGAATGGCAAGTTCCTAAAACCTTCCCAGTTAAGGTCGTGAGCTGTGCCTCGACACTGATCATATTAAACTCCGCATCCTGTCTTCAAACGCAGATCGCATGAATCTGTATGTGTGCGTGGCGGGGGTAATCGAGTGTGCTTAACGCTTAGTAGTTCAGAAGCACACGAAGAATAAAGTTCGGTTGTGGTATTTAACGTGCATACCAAAGAAGGGATTTGTTTGGTATGCACGTTAATTGCCCCAGCCGAACTGTCCTTTAAATGACTGAAACAAAAATATAGTCACATTCCAAACCAGACTTCTTACTTTATATAGGGCGGTTTCACGAGGCCTACTTTCACTTTAGGAAAATCCACGTGCCTTTATGCTGGTGCATTTATTTCGCCACTCTACCGATTGGTTTTTATGTAAAGAATTGTTTATTCGCGTCGTTTATTGTTCCTCTAACTATCGTAAGCATGGAAAATGGCTCGGTCTAATAGGAATTCAAGGCGCGTGATCGGGAGCGCTGTTACGTTGCACATGCATTTGTTAACTCTGTTTTTTTTGTTTTTTTTGCGTCCATGTAGTCGTGACCTTATCGCTGGCTCAATTTTGGCCCGCGACAACGCAAACACTCAAGAGCTGTCTCGTCTTCACTCTGAATAACGACTGAAGTTCGCCAGAAATCAAGAACCAGCAAATGCACCTTTGTGTAGCCGTCTTGTAGAAAAGCACTCGAAGAAAAGCATATAGGATGACGGTTCAGCGACTTTTATTCTCAACAGCCTTCGAAATTGCAAATACATCGTGCGGAACCGACATATAGGCATCCATACAAGCAATGTGACCTTTGTTTCAAAGTGCATTCGATTGCTAACGATCACGTGCCGGTTATTGTGCTGTACGCACAAACGAACCGCTGCTTGCGACACCGTTGTGGCGCAACAAGAACTTTTAACCTCCAAACGTACCTCGACCCCCTGACTTAAGGGAACTGCGGAGGCTTTTAAAAACGCGAGTCTACGGGCAGTAGGGGCTAACATGCTGTGTATACGGGTTTCGACAAACAGAATAAAACGTCTGAGTTTTGTTCTGACTTTTTTGTTTCGCGTGAGTTGAATTAAATAGTCATGCTTTTTCTGTGTTTACATGATACAAAGCTCTTAGGTGTCGTGCAACACCTGCTGGTTCTTTGCGTAGTTAGTTCGTCAGTTTTGCTTTAGAAAACATTTTGTCATCGTTTTTTTTTCGTTTTCTTTTTTTTTTTATTTGTTTATTAATTTAAACATTGCCCACTTTTCCTCTCGATCTTACAAGGCATCCGCAAAACTAGGGTTCCCCCATCAGTTAAATACGTTTCTGCAAACACAACAACAATACTTTCTTCTCTTTTTCTTCCCTTCACATCAACGGAGTGAGACAGACTCAAGTGAGCGTCTTGTAAGAAAAAAAAAATGAGATACATTTGATTTATTTCGTTTAAATCAGATTATTTTAATATAAATCGGTGTAGCCACTAGATGTACAAGCTGTTCAAAAATAAAATTACATGTTTCTTTTTTTTTTTCTTTTTTTTTACCGCAAAAATGAAACTACGCATCGCCGAACGTTCATTATCCGCTAAAGTGTAGGGCAAGCTGTCCGTACCAGACGCCAAATCTTCAGAACTGACCGTTCCCCATTCAAAAGAATTAAGTGATTTCCAGAAATTTTTGAGGCAAACGTGGGGCCCGGTTCCGTCCGTTTTCGGTCGTTGGCGGCATTCAGCTCCATGCATTCGAGAGCTCCGCGTCGGTCGCCATTTTCCCGTGGAAACATTCAGAAAATTCATTTCTAACTTTGAGTGAGATGACCGTTAGTTCTGAAACTTTGGCATCTAGTTCGAACCGCTAGCCCTACACTTGGGCAAATAATGACTGTTCGACGATGCGTAGCTAAATCTTGCGGTAAAAAAAAAAACAACAACAAAGATCTGCATTTTTTTAAGATGTGCGCCTGGCATTTTTTAAACTTGGCAGAGGAATCATTTGTTCACTGAAAACAATGCGGAAGAAGAAATTACTGTAATTTTAAAGTGGGTTAATTAACATTTTTGTTGGTGTAAACCCCGTTACATTAAAACAAATGCAGCTTGACTTTTTAGTTGAAAAAAAAAGAAGCTTTATTTGTTTTTTTTTTTTTTTGTTTTTTTGCGTTTTAACTTTCTGCAATAGGGCACTATTTTTTTCTGCATTTTTTTTTCCCTTTTTGATTTACTTGCAGTGGGACATTAGGGACATTACGTACCTGGCGAACGAGGTGGAATGAAGTGGGGAATATTTGAGCGGGAAAAGTTTAATTTAAATCCTTCTTGGAAAACCGGGAAGATTTAAACGATAATATATATCATGATTTAAATCGTCTTGATTTTTATTCTCCCCCCCCCCCCCCCCCCCCCCCCCCCCCGTTGCCAATGGCCTTGCCCGTCGAACATTGTATATTTTGTTAAAATTATATTTTTGACCGTGTCTCGTTTCCTTGCTCGACAAATACTGGAAATGGCTTTTTATACTATGTTACCGTACGGTAGAAATCTCGGCGAAGGTTCTGTAACCGTAAAGTTAGTGCTGGAATTCTCCGAAACAAAAACAAAGAAACAAAGCGGGTTACTTCGTTTTAATTTGGAAGTATCGCCGAACAGTGTATTTGTTTTTATTGTCTGGCCGAGTAATGACTAAAGGTATTGAGCTACATTTCTTTTTTCTCTTATAAGGAACGTAAACAACAGCAGCCCTGGCTTTCTCCCAGTGTTGTGTAAAGTACGAAGTAAATTAAAGGATATGTACTTTGAGTAAAGTAGTAAGTACACCGGGCGCACTGTAGTTTAAGGAAAACACTATACATACAATGCACTTGCGAAGTAAGGGCTTCTTTCTGAAGCCCTTTCATTACTTAATACAGTGATTTCTGAACTGGAATTCATTGCCTAACGGTAAAAAGCATGAAATTGTTTTAACGTACCCCCAATCTCAAAATTTTGTCCTTCCATCCGTCTCTCCCTACATTTCCTGCTAAATTTAACAGGAAAGGTGGCGTCACGTGACGTCACCTGATGTCATGTGAACTACACACCTCTCGTGACCTAGACAACCATTCAGTTTCCCTGCTAAATTTAGCGGGAAAATATACGTCATGTGACACATCACTTTCCTCACCAATTCCCTATAATGCATTTCATGCATCATGCGTTATAAGACTTTAAAAACAAAGGTCGCTGACAATTTTTTTTATTTTTTTTTACTCTCGCTGACGAACTATTGAGCACAATCATAAAGTAAGGCACTTATTTGTATTGGTCTTATAGACTTCACTGAGAGAAATTACCAGATGACGTCTCGAAAGACAATAGCGCAATTTAACGTAACAATACGGCTTCTTTTTTTCCTTCTTTTTTTTTTTTTCTTTTAATATTGGGGATTGTATTTTGAAGTCTTGTCTTGAGTTGTACTTTCCTCGGAAAGTACCAGAAAGAAATACTTCAAGTGAAATACAAGCACACACTCAGAGAATATGCTTCAAGTAAAATGCACGTCTTTTACACTTACTGTAAGTAGTCCTTCAGGTGCAATGTACTTAAAGTACTTTCCAACACTGCTTTCTTCTGACACGTGATACCGTTACGTCACGATTTCGAAGCGCCGCATAGACAAACCGTGTTTGTTGACCCGCCGCAGTTATCGATAAACACGTCGACCCTTTTTCGACGTCTCTGATGATTGCACCTCGAAAGAGTCGAAACAGGCACAAGAAACGAGGCTGATTCGGTTGACCTTTCGGCCGTAATTATTTGCCAGACTTCGTACATGTTGTGTCTCTTGTGGCATATGGCAGAGTTTACCTGGTTCCTCGTTGCTCGTGGGCGGTCATTTCCCCACTGAGAAACATCACATTTCTACTTTTTTTCTTCTTTTGCGAGTCGATTTTTTTTTTTTTTTTTTCGTTTGCGCGTTTAGACGAGAAGGTAATGTGTTGGATACAGTCCTGTACTATATACGGTATACCCTCTCTTCATTTTTTTTCCGTTTGTTTTGTTTTCTCTTTGTTCCAGCTCGCATCCTGCGACGGCGATTCTGAAAACATCGTTCGAAGGTTCAGGGTCGAGACTGGAGAACGATCCGACAAAGAAGAGGTAAGCCGAAACCTCTATTCTTTCTGCCCCGGCTTTGTACCTTAAATCGCAGTTTCGAGCACTATACGTTTGACGAGTGTCTCTTACGCTCACCTACTGCTCTCGAACGCTCCTTAGGCATGTCTATTTAGCAGTTAAAAGCGAAGCACCGTCTTTTGTCGTAGACTGCCGCGCGTTGTTTTCTTTTGTGCCTGTGTGTGGTTTTCGTAAGACAGCATATTTTTAGTTTCGGCATCCATAGATTCCAGCGATCGGCTCTCCCGATTGTTTTACGAAAATGTAGACACACTGGATTTGTTTTTTCCTAGAGTGTTAGGCATGAGAAGAAGCGGGGCAAATACTGCGGTAAAAATTGGTCCGTTTCCAAACCTTGCGGTACTCAGCCGCGTGCGCCGCTTTCCCGAAACAAAGGGCTGCGCGTGGCAAGAGCGTGTGACTCGCTCTCTAAAACTAAACTACGCATCACTAGCGCTCGTTATCCGCCAAAATGTAGTGCTAGTGCTTCAAACCAGGTAACAAACTTTCAAAATTAAGCGTTATCTCATTCAGAAGTTGATAAATGATTTTGCGAATAATTCGGTAAGTCGTGCCTTTTAGCGCTGTGCCTTCGAGACCTCCGTTGGTCTGCATTCTCCGATTGGAAGCTTGAGAAAATAACCAACTTTTGATTAAGATAACGGTTAGTTATAAAAAAAAAATGGCGTATGGCCCTTATCATTTGGACGGAGAAGAGCGTTTGGCAATGCATAGTTTTTGTAGCTGTTTATTTTTTTATTTATTTTTGCATTCAAAACGTTTTACGGAAAATTCAGAATTTATTTATGGGTCAGAAAATATGCCCGGCTTGTCTCATTATTGTCGATAATAATCGCAGCGCTCATTATTAGCATTCCATCCGAGGAAGATAGTTTTGGACCACGGTCTTCACGCGGTCCCTCACACTAAACTATTCAGGATCATGGCAACACCATCATTCGTCATCGCTTCCATGGTTACAAACTGATCGCCTGAAACCTTTTCCGAAATCCATCTTCTTTTTTTCTTTCTTCTTCAACGGATCTCATTCGGGAAAACGATAATGAAAATTTTGCAAAACCTCGTTTCTGGCGTATGTTTAGTAGACCGTTAACTTATCCTCTTTTAATGACGTGTCCATGTTTTACGAACGCTTCTTCTTTCTGATCATTTTCACTCTTCGAAGCCCTTTAATCAGATTTGTAGCGTTTAATGTTTTGTGCGTGCCTTAGATGTGTGTACGCGTGCCGGAGTGTATGGGTTGTCTTTCCAAATCGAGAAATCGGGGAAGAGAAAAGAGAATCGATCGTAAAAATCAGATAAATAGAGAAACAAAATAGGATTGGGGAAAAAAATAAAAGTGTTTTGTGTTTCCCCTGTAATTAGTGCGCGTGTCCACGAACTTATCTCTCTCGATGTTAGCTTTGTGCGAAGACAAGAAGGATTTTCGGAGCGCTCGGTACAGCATACCTTCAATCTTTCTCTCTCTCTCACTCTACATCTCCATTTCAATCAAATTAACAAAAATATCCTTCGGCACTTAAATCACCTCGTTTTTCCTGACAATACAAAGAAGTGGAACGAAGCTATGAGATAGTTTCTTTTTTTTTTTTTTCTTTTTTATGTGTTTGAGTTATACGTAGTTTGCAGCCGGGATATTAACAGCCTTCTTGTTATTAAAAAAAAATGTTAAGAAATTATTAAGCCACTGCCAATAAGAAAATAAAGCGAAAGTTTTAAATTGTAATACATTGCCTCATATTAATATTCAAATCTGTCATAATTTGGCAAAATGGATATGTTTCCCGGTCCACACGCGATCATGCAAGTCAAATCCATTATAGTTAATTTTTAATTAAATGTCAGCAGCGGAGCTTCTCTTTTTTGCTGTTTCTTTTTATTTCGTTGTTTTATTTTTATTTTTACTTCGTTTATGATTGTGTAATTCTGCCCGAAAAAAAAATTAAAAATACTTTAGTTTATGCGCGATTTTTTTATTTTTTATTAATCTGCTGGGCTGTTTTTACCACGACAGGGATAACTTGATTGATACACATCATTCTCCCAGTCTAAACAATCATTCGTTTGTAACATAAACCAAATTTCGTCGTTGAATCACGCCGAGTATTTACCCGGCCTCCTGAAATCTCATATTTCATGCAAAGCTTTGAACCGTTATTTTTTGTTTCCCCTATTTCCTCAGATATGGAATGGAAATCCCGAAAGAATCTTCCTTCGGGATTTCTCCTTTTTTTTTTTTCTTGCTTTACATTTCATTGTGTTTTAGTTCCTATTTTACCCGACGTAGTTTCTGCCATGGTAGCCTACTGTTGAAATTGCCTGCGGGTTTCGTTGACAATAGACGGCGAAGAAAGCAAAATAAGGAATTGTCCCAATCTTCATCTCAACAAAGGCAAATGTAGAACTGAATATACGATAAAAACTAATACAAAGAAATGTGTTTGGGTCAAGTGCGTTTGTTTATTTTAGAGAACCGCACGATCGGTATACGTAAAAAAGTATGCCCTAGTTTTCTTTGCACTTCTGTATTTGCCAAACTTCGGTTTGACTTAGGCAGAAAACGAACGGCATCAACTCTGGGCGGAATATAGTGTTGTTGACACTTACAACGTTCGGATCGATGCCCAATCTTTCCGCTGAGCCTTTTCATTTTTAGTGATTATTCGTTTGTTTCGAATTCTCGATAAAGTGTTCCGGAAAAAAAATTCCCGACTGTTCAAAGCAATCTCCACCGTCGCCCTCAATTGCTGCCACTGAGACGTTTCTTAGATCGCTATTGACGGCCTCTGAAACGGACTCGGAAAAGCAGCATTCGTTCGGTCAACTTGAATGATTTGAATCGTGTTTTTCCATCTTCGCCCTTCATATATTCTCGTCTCTTCAAACTTCCCTTCAACGAAGCCTTTTTAAAATCATTAATATTATTATTATCTTCTTGTCGTACCAGCAACGCGTAAACAAAAAAAAAAAAAGTTCCGCTCTTTTACGGTGCCACATCCTCTCATCAGCGCCGCCCTGCGGAGCAGACCGCGGCGGCCATTAGCGAGTCGTCGGCTTAGTGGCTCTGCTGCGACTCGATCTCTGCCCTCTTTATTGACCAGGCGGACGAAAACGAGCTTCGTCCGAATGGGGGATGTACTCCGAAAGGGAACAGCTTTCATTGATGTCGCCATTTTTTTCTGAGCTCTTTCCTACCCTTTCCTCCATTGATCCCCTTCTCTCCTCCCTTCTTTTCGGCACCCGCTTAGAGCTCCGCAAGCCGGCTCACGAGAGTGCCGACCGAGGAAGCCCTCAAAGTAAACATATAGTTTCTCTGTTTGCCGCATCCCGACGCTTCCAGTGGCGCTGCTGGTCTTCCGTCCGAATCGGGCTCGCTTTATGGAGTCTGCTTTGAACAGGCTACCTTTTATTAGAGACTCCCTAACGTCAGCGGAAGTAACAGGAAGAAAGTTGACTTCACTGGCTGCCGAGGGATGCTCCGGTTAGAGTAGTTTGTCGTTAGATACCTTAGTAAAGATTCCTGTGTGTGCGGAAGGGGGGAGGGGGGGAGGGGGGGCGGAGGCTGTGGAATGTGCTCGAAGCACTCGTAGTTTTCGCGGTACAGGTAGCTGGTCCTTAGTTCTTCCGAAGAAGAAAGGAACCTCTTTAGTTCTGTTTGTCGTTGTCGAGAATGTTTGCTCGAAGTAGATGAGATTAGAACTAACCCAAAGCAGAGACAATACAAGTTTGATGTGTTAGACGTCAGTGTTGTGGTTGGAGTAATTATGTTGTCGAATGTTTCGGGGAAAGGAATGCAACTGACACACTTGTTGTTATTGCACAATGCGTCAGCGCCGCCTCCTGCCAAGCACAACCACTATAAGCGCCCGTCCTGCCCGTCTGCGTCGTGCTGATCCGTAGTTGAAAAGGGGTTCAGCCAGAAAGCTGTTCACACAGTCGTGTTTTTTTTTTTTTTTTTGTCTTTTCTTGTTTTGCAGCTGTTTGGATCGCCCAGCACGCCTGTTTTGGAGAATCCAGAGTATCAGACGCGCTGGTACTTCAAGTACTTTCTCGGCAAACGTAAGTATTGGCGTCTCTCACTTTTAGGACAAGTCGTGCGCATCTATGCTTAACCGCGTTCTTGCGAGTGTTTTGTCGGCGATTAGGTCAGTTATTTGTCAGTTGTCGCCATTTATTTTTCGGTTTCATGGAAACGGGTGCGGGGTTGATGTCGATTTTACGGGGGATTAAGTCAAGAGGTGAATAAAGGCAACGAAATACTTGACTGGCGTCCTTACAGCCCCCACCATTTCTTTTCTTTTTAGAGCGCAGCTCTTAGGCGCCCATCTCCGCGTAGAATAATAATAATAATTCTTTTTTTTGTGGGATATAGCGGCGTCGGCGTCGCTGTCGGCGTAACCGCGCTCGCTGCATTATGGGACGTCACAGACCTTTACACCGATTCAATTCCCCACTAAATGTAGCAAAGAAACTGAATTGGTGTGTAGGTCTGTGATGTCCCATGATGCGACACTGCGCATTCAGTTTCTCCGCAAATTTTGAGGCAAGACTGACGTCACATGACCCGAACACCAATTGAGTTTCCGTGCTAAATTTAGCGGAGAAGTGAATTGGTGTTGAGGTCATGTGGCATCAGTTTTCCCGCAAAATTCGAGGGGAAACCGACTTTGTGTATAAGTCGCGTGACATGAAGTCGTGTGACATCATTTTTAGAGCGCAGCTCTTAGGGGCCCGTTTCCGGGTTGAGCGGCGTCGGTGTTGCCGTCGGCGTCGGCGTAACCGCGCTGTGCATTATGGGAAATGACCCATAATGCACCGCGCGAGCCCCCCCCCCCCCCGGGGTCACGTGACCTTGAGGGGGGGGGGGGGCACATGATCCTTCCGGGGTCACGTGACTCCCCCCTCCCCGAGGTCACGTGACCCCCGAAGTCACGTGACTCCCCTGAGGTCACGTGACCCCCCAAGGTCACGTGACCCCCCAAGGTCACGTGACCCCCCAAGGTCACGTGACCCCCCGATGACTTCATCGTCACTGATGACGTCACCGGCATCCGCATCGTCATCATCACTGATGACGTCATCAGTGACGTCACTGATGACGTCACCTGCATCCGCATCGTCATCGTCATCATCACTGATGACATCATCAGTGACGTCACTGATGGCGTCACCGGCATCCGCATCTTCATCAATGACGTCACTGATGACGTCACCGGTATCCGCATTGTCATCGTCATCATCACTGATGACGTCATCAGTGACGTCGCTGATTACATCATCGGCATTGTCATCATCACGTGACCCCCCCCCCCCCCCCCGGTCAGTTGACCCCCCCAGTACCCTTCCGTCCTCCTCCTCAAGAGCTGCACTCTAATTCGGCGTTACAGGGAGTTGTAAACGGCTTTCACTTTTTTGCTGTTACATTTAGCGGAGAAACTGAATTGGTGTTGAGGTCACGTGACATCAATTTTGCCACTAAATCTAGCGGGGAAACTGAATTTGTTCGTAGGTGACGTGACACGAAGTCATGTGACACCATTTTCCCCGCTAAATTTATACGGGAAATTGAACTGGTGTTGCCGTCGCGCGGCGTCATATTTTTCAGCTATATTTAGCAGGGAAACTGTGACGTCATGTGACGTCACAGGCAACGGCTTCACGAGATGCGGCTTCACGAAACCCGGAGCAATGAGCCAAAAACGTTTCCCGTTGAAACAAACACCGCACGCTTTGCATTATGGGGCTCCCACCGTACCCTCCTCGTCCTCCCTGGCCTACCCTTAAACAAAGAAACACACACACACACATATATACAGGGTGTTTTTTTTAAGCTTAACAAATTTGTTTAAAAGCGACGTAAACGTTACACTTATGCCGCTTGTGGAGGTGAGTTATACGGCCAGAGGGACATATTATAGGGGGCTAATCGTAACGATCAATCGTCTAATTAATTAAAATTTGTTAATTAACTTTTTAATAATGAAAATAGACATATGGTTCCAATTAGAAACTTGCTCACTGTCATCGAAAACCACTAAATCAGTCATTTTCAGAAAGACTTTTGGCGCGTGAGAAGCGTAGTATTGTACCAAATTTACCACTCGTGGAGCATGTACAACCGCTAGCTTTGTACCTGCTCAAAGAGTGGTAACTTTAGTGCACTACTACGCTTCTCACTCGCTGAAAGTCTTTCTAAAAATTACTGATTTAGTGGTTTTCGATGATTCTGAGCAAGTTTCTAATTTGAACCATATGTCTATTATCATTAATTAAAAAGTTAATTAACAAATTTTAATTAGTTAGCCGACTGATCGTTACGATTTGCCCCCTATAATATGTCCCTCTGGCCATATAACTCACCTCCACAAGCGGCATAAGTGTAGCTTTCACGGATTTGTTTGAACAAATCTGTTTAGCTTAAAAAAAACACTCTATATATATATATATATATATATATATATATATATATATATATATATATATATATATATATATATATATATATATATATATAATTTCTCTCAAATTTTCTACCACGGTATAGAGAAGTGTGAACGTCTGTAATTTGTTTTACTGGGAAAAGTAAAAATAAAATAAAACGAAATATCTGATCATGAATATCTTTATTATGTGTGCAAGCAAAACGAAAAGATAGAGTAAAAAACATTTTACAGACACTGTAAGCAAAATGTAAGCTGTTCAGAATTTTGTTTTTAGCCACCTCCTTACCAGCATGTCTTGAGTAGACTTGTATGTAAGGCGTTACAGGTAACGCGTGACTTGTATTTATCTGCAGTTGTTTTTTTTTTTTGGTAAAGAAATAACGGCTCAGTTACTTTTTTTTAAGAAAAGGAGCGAGTAACGTATTTTCGTTATTTTTTTTTTTTTTTTTGGTGAAATAACGAGTAACGGCATTTCGTTACTTTTGAAAGGGAACGTGCTCGACACAAACGCTCAACTTAGTTCTCCCCCATGCCCGCGCTTGTAATTTGCACGACGAGAAAGCGCTGGATAGATCCTACAAGATGTACACAAGGTACGGCACTATGTCACAGTAATTCCTGAATGAACGGGTTAAAAAGTATATTAGTTATTGACGCCGACAAATATTGGAAGCGCGGCTACTGCTTCGGAAGGACGACTCATTCAGAGCAACCAGAAAGCAACGCGTTACTTTCAAACTGAGGTAACGCGTTGCTTTCGAATCGCATTAACGATTACCGTACTTAGCTAATTCTTTGAGTGAGTAGCGAGTTACGGTATTTAGGCAATTTATTTCGGTAACGTGTACACGCATTTGAAATCTTAAGGCATTGTCGCGCTCTTTCTTAGTTTATACTACCTAAGGTTTCCGACATGTGAAGTGAGCCGAAGATAACTCAGGTGCGAGATATCTGTGGCTCCGGTAGCTTCGACGCATGCCACTATCTCGAGAGTTTGAAGCGGCGCCCAGAGATGACCGTCGGACTTTTCTATTCCTATACAGACATACAATCGAAACAAAAAGGTATGTGGGTTAGCTTTCCTGCAGAACACGAGACAACAAATCACGACTAACAATAGGAGGGTCCTAGCAAATAACAAACCTAAAAATGTGATTAGACAAAACAAAAATGCGCAGGGACATTGTGCATAACGGTCGACTGCAGAATGTTTTTTTTTATTTTTTTTTTTTTTTGTCTGGCCGTATTATGAAATTTGTCACTTGCTGGGATCCATCTACTGCTTCTCATGATTTGTTCTCGTTTAGCCTGACTCAAAAGCGAACTCACGCACTGTTTTTTTTTTTTTTTGGATAGTAGGACAGGCGTTTTGTTTCTGAGTCCGCAGAAAACACGGCAGCTTTAATGTGAAACCAAGGTTTCCTGCTTCACATTTATCTGTCCGGTAATTCGTTCCGCTCGATTGTCTTTTTTTCTTCTAACTCGCATTTCTCCCAGACAGCTAAGAAAAAAACTATAACAGCGAAGCATTGCTCAAGCTCGGGATTTTGCGAGACAGAAGAGTTGGCACGACGAGCTCTGCCAAAGCCCCGAAGCATAAAAGATGTCTCAGAAAGATCCCACCGAAGTGCAGTCACGAAAATTGCTTCTCTTAGACCCTTTTTTTCTTTTTTTACTGTCTGTCACTTGACGTAGAAAATGACGATGGAGCTTTAAGAACCCAAGTTATAACGGCTCTTGCACGCGGGCTATCGACTGTAAAGAATCCGCCACACTGGTGACTTGGCTTTGTTTGTTTCTGTTGCTGTCACTGCTACCTCTTTGTTTGTTCCTGGGGATATGAGGTGCGCTCCTCTATTCTCCATGGATCCCTTCAAGACCGTTTGCCCGAGTGTATATGTACTCTCAGAGCCCCCGGTCCTCATTCCTTGCGCAATCCTGGCAGGGAAATGACAGAACGAATGACGAAACGGAAAAGTAATTTTAGGAACGCCTCGGGGTCTCTCTTTATGTACTCCGTTTTCTCCCTCTCCCCCTCTTTCTCTCTCGCTGGAAGCGGCGGGGGTTTTCTGTGTAGGAGCTTTCTTCTGCGGCTGCGTGAGATCTGCTTATGGTGCCAGGCTTACTCTTTTGGGGCGAGTTTATGAGGCGTCATGGGGATCTAAGTTGAACACTCGACGAAAAAGTCGGCGATATCGCCGACTTCCTCGCCCGAGTGTCCAACCTAGATCCCCTGAATATGATACTTTTGCTGCGGCACG
Organism: Ixodes scapularis; assembly: GCF_016920785.2. Classification (NCBI taxonomy): domain Eukaryota; kingdom Metazoa; phylum Arthropoda; class Arachnida; order Ixodida; family Ixodidae; genus Ixodes; species Ixodes scapularis. The sequence goes on along the minus strand of NW_024609868.1, from coordinate 81,264,980 downwards.
TTTCTTTCATTGCCTTTGGAGACAGTAAACGTAGATATTCCCGGAAAATAACTGTGAGGTGGCTCCCTTCGCCATGATTCTTGACGTTATAGATACGGAGCCTCAAAAAAGGCACTTCGAGAAGCGCGATGTAAATAGGCAGGGGATTAGAGGAAAGGCCAATTGAAAAGCAGACAGGTTATTCGGGGCACATAACCGTGGAAAGTAAAGTGTCTTCTCTGTTAAACCCCATAAATCAGTTCCCGGGAATGCTAACAAAACGGGAAACCTTAATATGTTTAACTTTTAAATCGAACGACTGTGTAGTTTGCTGCAAAACACGTGGGGCATCATAATTTTACCGCTCGAGTGACCACTGGGCGAAGTCTAATTTTTGATTTTTTTTGTTGGTGTTTTGTTATTTTAGTTACTATTTTGTATGGTCGAGCGTAATGTATTACTGACCCCCTCACCTCACGCCTGGGTAAGCTGTTTCGCTTAAAATAAAAAAAAAAAAAAAGCCTGGAACGCTATTGGGTTCGAATGTTGCTCACTGCGTATTGTGCTCTAGAACACGAAAGATGTTGTCCAAAGAAGCTGTCGGAAGGCAAGAACCCAGAACTGAAATTTCTGCTGTATATATATATATATATATATATATATTATATATATATATCAGGGTGTCGAACCGGAACCGAACCGAACCGAAAACCGGAACCGAACCGGTATTTTTTCCGGAACTGAACCCGAACCCGAACCGTTATATTGTTATCGCGATGAACACGAACCGGAACTGAACCGGAAAAAAAATAACGGTTACCGGCTCATGTCAAAACGGTTCGGCCACACGCTGTTGACAATGAATGTGCTATCAATGCCATTTGTTTTTTAAGTGCCGTCAACTGACACACACCTCGCTTACATATTTTTCTTCTCCACTCAGTCTTAGGAGTATAAGCGCTGCATCCATGAATCTTGACATAGGAACCAGTATTGCGCCGGTCGCGGCTTGCACGGAAGAAAAAGAATTTGAAGGCTGTGCAAAAAAAAATAAAAAATCGCGTCACAGGATTTCATTATCCTACAATCTCGTAAATCCTAAATGCTGCTGTGTGCTCATTTCATAACACGTTTCTAAAACGCGCGTGTTCTCGAAGCTTGCTTCCATCGGAATGAGAAAAGAAAAGGCTGTGGAGTTTGATAATAATGCATCCGGTTTCGTATAAGCACTTAGAAGCTAACATATTTGTGAGACAGCGAACTCTTCTATTTTAATATTTATCCTATTACGTCCTTCTGGCGTTGCGTTCGGTGAAGTGTTTTTCATATTCCGTATCTTGTTTAATGAAAACTTCTTTAAGGGTCTAATTTGAGTTACCGAAGGCTAGTTCAAATAAAGAAAGCTGCATTTTCTCCCCACTGTTCCTTCAATTGCTTACACGCCGAGGTGGCGGGATAGTTAGCGAGTTCTACTTGTAAGTGGGTTTGTAAGGAGGTCGCGTATTTTACAGCTACTGCGTCGGACTCAATTAGATGAAGTCCGAATGCGTAAACGTCGGTGAGGTAACCTTTGAGTGCACATAAAGAAACCATTCCTGGTAGAAATCACTGAGCCTTACAGTACGATGTATCCCGTTTCGTATGCGCTGATTTCAGATGTTTTATTTGTAATTTATTTTCATGTTGCAATTTGTCATTTATAATTTCCGAACCGGTTCGCGAACCGGTTCAGCGCCCCGAACTGGTTCGCGAACTGGTTCGCGAACCGGTTCGCGGATCGAATTAATCGAACCGGAACTGAACCGGAACAAAATAAATTTACCTGAACCTGAACCGTAACCGAACCCGTATTTTTTTTCGGTTCGACACACTGATATATATATATATATATATATATATTAAATAAAAGCGAATTATATTGACTTTGTCGCGCTACACCCGATTTCAAACTTATCGGACTCTCCTTATATAATAATAAATGGACTTATCGCTCTCCCTTTTCCCAAACTTTGCTAAGAGCGTCACGGCCGATACCGGTTTATAAATTGAACGCGAGATTACGTTACCGGTTGGCCTGCGTTCGGCGACAATCAATAGCTCGTTGAATATTCGGGCTCGTTTTTGTGGTCCTTTAGTGCATCGACAGAAATTGCTGAACCGTAACCATTCACGGCGTACATATGTGTGCTACTTTAAACCCATGTACACTCATTAACACTGTTAACGCAAACAAACAATCGCCGTTTTTTTTTTTTCGGTATTGATCAGGACTGTCATTAAAACTACTAGAGTGGTGGAAAGGGCTCAGTTGGAGTACTTTACTTAAGTGTTAAATTTTGATGCTTATTAGTACACTTTCAAAGTAAAATGAAAAAAAAAAAGGAAGCCCCGAAGTTGTGTTTTCCCTAACAGTGTCGCGACGTTGGCACTGTTAGAAACTTTGATGAACATTGTCTGCATGAACCGGCGAGATAACACCTGAAAGCTTGCACTTGCGATTCAACGTTTCCGTGCGAGTGAAACAAACTTTAAGATGTGCTAAAAATAGATGCTCGGAATTTCTCGGCAGTATCTAAGGGCTCAAGCTTCCATTCTTCTGGAAGCTACTACCCCCGTGGCGTCGGTTGTCCCACATTGGCCTCCAGAAAGCAAAATCTATCGAATTTAAACTCTGAAAAGTCGGAAAGTCCTCGAGCCTACGCTTGCAGCCTGAGTTACAATCAGACATAAAGCTGCCACATTGTCGTTTGCTTTCGCGTTTCCCTGCAGAGAATACGTCGGCATGAATCCAAACTATAGGAACAGCATGGCGTCATGCTGGCTGTCCCAGCACTTGCGGCATTTCCGGTCTAAAACTTACCATGGTATCGTCGTTTTCTGAGGGGGGGCTTTTCTTTTGTAGGTTCAATAGTCGTACCGCGAAAGTATATCGTCGCTTTTTGCGCGAACGCCTCTTTGGAGCGGAGCGCGTTAGAGGGGAAACTCGTGATCCCTGCTGGCCCTATCTCGGAAGGCGATGGGGCCCAAGGAACGGAGGCAGCATCGCGCTTCGGCGAGGGTCGACGCGTTCACCTTTTGTTGGTCTCGCCAAGATGCCGGTACCCGCCGTCGTTTTCCAAAGCGCATTTCCGACCAACAATAGAAAGCCGGCCAAGGAGGCGGACCATAATGCCGCCCATCCATGCGACGGTGCTCGTGCGAGGTGCTCCAGATGTCAGTTCTTTGTGTTCAAGGGCTTCAGTTTTAGAAGCTTTCGTTGTGTTTTTACACAGCGGCACCTCGGAAGGCATTCTGGTTCCGTTAGCTACACACAAAAAGAATCGTCTTGTTTGGTATACAATGCCGCTGATTTTGTGTCTGTTGAATGGTGTTTTCAGTGCGGCGAGCTTCCACTTCGGCTTATGCGGTTGAGTTTCTGTAATGCTTATCAAACGAGACTGGACAGAAGTTCCTGCTTTACTAGGGGGTCTTTCTGAAAAGTGCCTTCGTTTAAATAACGTTGAAGACAGCGGTAACTTAAAGATCGGCAACCGACGGCTTTACAAACCCGGTCATTGTTACTTCTGTATGATGAGCTTGTCAACCCTGCAGGAACGGCTGCTTTGCAAATCTTTTTGTTTTAATTTTATCTCCATATGAATTTTTTTTTTTTATATTTCTAGTATACCATAAAAAAAACAATCTTCTGCGAGGGAAGACCACCAAGGCTAGAAGACTTTCAAAACCATACGCCCCTAAGTACACGGTCTACTTTTCCGAAAAGAGCCAATCGCAGCAGTATATATGAAGAACGCTGGGGAAATGGTGAAGCTGAAAAATACGTTTTGATTGAAGATTGAAAAGAAAAGTTTGTGTTGTGGCACTGAGCATGATGTAAGCACATAAAACGTCGCGCTCATTTCACAGCGTACCCCCCCCCCCCCCCCCCCCTTTTTTTTGTTTAAAAAAAAAAAAAAAGTTTATATTTCTTGAAGTGATCTGCAAGAAATTAGAGGCGCCTGTTTTTGTTTTTGTTTTTGTTTTTTGTTTCTTTTTATAGGATACAAGGTCTTAAAATATTCCTCTGATTTATTTTTACGAGGATAAGGTTATGCCTGGGTTTTTTAGGCACCAACGATGCAATACTTGAGCCACCACAAGACTTGTGTAATGTCGGTCTTTTCGCTTACCAGGCACATCAATTTGAGAATCGCAAGTTTAGAGGATTCTCAGACCCGTGTATTAACATAAAAACACCCGAGAAAATAACAATGCGAGTATATCAGAAGTCTAAGCCTTTGTGCTCTTAAAAGACTGAGATCAAGTTTACCTGACGCGCTGTACCCTATCTCCGCAATGTTTGGAGAGTCACTAATTGTTGCCTTTATGTTTCTCGTGTTTTTAAATGTTCTAAAGAGATACTTGAACGAAACTTAAAATATACCCGTCGTGTTCAGAAATAGGTTGAACATGATCCACAATACCCGTAAATGACAATCGAACGTTTGTATTTCGAGCCTGATAGCTCTGTCTTTCGTTATAAACGGCCCACTCTGGCAAGCGCTCGGAGAGCAGCCAGTGGAGAGCACGTCACAGCCGGTGCAATCGTGACGTAGTTTGTCTCGGGATGAGCAAACCTGCGGCAAGGCTGATGTCGTCAGGATGCCCTAGATGTCCAGCCACCGAAGCGGTCGAAGCAAGTCAGCGATCGGACCGCCGCAGCCATTCTGGCCCAACTATACTCGCACAGACCGCCATTGATTCAGGAGCTTCTTTGTCGCGGAGGAATGGCGAGGATAAAAGGGGACTTTTTTTCAGTCTTGCCTTTGCAAAGCTTGATGACGTAATTGTGAGATCGAAACCACCCGCCTGACGGCAGTCAAGCGCGGCTGACGGATTGGAGACGAAAACTGCGTGAGCACTTGACTTCGGCTCGTAACGATCAATGCATCGGCGGACCCTCGAAGTACCGGCTTCTGTCCAATCACTGCGGTGATGGGAGTAGCCGAACTTTAACCATGGCTGGAGCCCCAGCTCACGTTTTCTACTTTTCCGACCCCAGCGCGTGGGTGTGATTAACGTTGGCGACATAGGATAGGCACTTGGCCGCTTGTTTAGGCTCCGAGTTGAGGGGATAAACGATGCTCATATTTCTCGATTTTTTTTTTGGCGACTGCCACTGTCTAGCAAGCAATAAATACTAAGGCAAGTTTGTTGAGTCATTAGCGTTAGAGAGTGATTCTAAGTAGCATTTAGCGAAAGCAGAAAAATCGTTTCATGACCCCTTTTAAGGGCGAACGGAGTATATACGATAACGTCTGTCCCACAAACGTATCTCCTTCGTCACGGGATCACACTCATACCCACGCACGGACAGTGCGTTGGGCAATGAAATGAAGGCGTTTGATTGGTCCGGCGGGTGCGTACACTTCATGCCACACAGTCAGCTGAGGGATTGAACGATGTGTTGCACTCACTGCTCCACGTAGGCGACTGTCGAGCAGAGGCGGACGTGAGATGAGTCGTATGTGCTATGTAACGGAATTACGGGGGAAGGAGTGTGGCCCTTGAGAAAATGGACGACCTCGCGGTCTCTGACGGGTCGAAAAAAGCGAGCGCGGAGTGCTGCGAATTAAACCCACCGTTTATTGAAACTGAGCATTTGTGTATCCTTCGGTGGTCGAAAAAAAGCGCAGTCCTTGTGGTACGATAGATAAAAACAAAACTAAATTAAACATGTTCACCGAACACGGGGACCCGGATGGTCCTACGATAGATAAAAACCAATATAAATTAAACATGATCACCGAATACCCGGACGGTTTTTTCTTGTCCCGGAAAATTGATCGGTGACGGAGCACTTTGATGTTCATAACCTGAGCCCATATTCTTAGCACTGAGTGCACACCCGAAAGCCTCGTCGTTTGCTGCAGACATTTTATATACTATACTGTATATATTGCTGTTTCGCACAAAGAGCGGTAAATTCGAATAAAGATTTTGTTTTGTTTCTCTTTTACTTTTTTAATGCGAAAGCATTAACTGGGTGGGTCCCAAGGTGCAAACCGGCGTTATCAGCTTTTGAAGCCGCGCGCCAAACGTCACGTAAATTTTCATGTTCCAATGGAGCGAAGTCTGTAGTCGAAAGCAACGATTTGATGGATAGGCTCCCGTTGGCTGGCGCGCGTCATAGTTTCACGGAACGGCACTCCATGGCGCTGCGGGCCCCGCGCCGGCAGAGCCATGCAGCGTCTTTTTTTTTTATTCCGTTTTTGATTTTTGCTTTTACTGGCGTGTCTTACAAGACTCTCGATACAAAGAGATTGCGCCGCAAATATACATACATACCAGGGATGGGCAGTATTTCAAATACAAGTATTTGAAATACGTATTTTAAATACTTTGTGTATTTTGCCTTTGTATTTAATTACAAATTTGGTAATGTATTTGACGTGTGTATTTAAATACTAAAACGTGGGTATTTCAAATACAATTGTAATTAAATACAATTTTGCAGGCGAAAATACATCTTGTTTTTATGCATGTGGTTGTAAGATATTGTCTCCATTCGTTATTCGGCCATGTGGCTATTTTCCTTTTCGCCTCCGACTTTGTTTTAAAGGCACTGTCCAGAGCAGGAAGAAAACTACGTTCTGCACCGAATGCGGTGTCTCTCAATCAAGCACAAGCGTTTAGTGACTTTGTGATTACGGTGCTAGTCCAGGGCAGACTGGCTAAATAAGTGCCTGTGACAACTCGTGATGCTTTCCAGCCTGATTTCCATCCATATTTTTTCCTGGAACATTCTATATGTGCGGGTCTCGTCCAGATTTTCGTAACTGGTGCGAGTTGCAGCAATAAAAAATTCTCTAGCTAGTGATGCGCGTCTTGGTCGTCTCGGTTCTTTGTTGGTCTATACCAATATGTAATCGAGAAAAAAAAGCTACTTGAAGCTCTGTACTTTTTAACCTATTACGTCCAAGCTGATTACATATTTTTGTGATTACATTTCTATTACGTTACTAGAACCTCGCACACTACCGAGTGTGGGATGCAAAATTAAAATGAGATACCCAGAAACCCGTTGCAGGTGGCCTGAAGTGGCTGACGCAAATTTTGAGGAATGTATTTGGAGAAGTATTTGGAGGAGACCAAATACATTGGGATGTATTTGTATCTTGTACTTAAATGCTTTTTTGGAAATGTAATTAGATTTGTAATTAAATACATTTTTGACGAATTATTTTGTATTTGTATTTAGATACATATTTGTATGTATTTTGCCCATCCCTGATACATACATACATACATACGGCAGCGCGACAGTAAAAGGAACACGGCGAGACACGCTCGGCCGCATTTGCCCCTCTGGACCCCGACGAACATGGCGGCGCCTCAAGCATCTACATCGTCGACGGCCCCAACCTCGGCAGTAGCGAAACCTGCCCGTTCACGTGACGCAAGTACACCGCAGACGAACTAAGAGAGCGGACCAACGCAACACAACGAGCGAGGAAGCAGACAGCGAAAACCACCATCTTTGTCAAGTCTCCGAATACACGGCGGGCTGAACGAGCAGCGGCGCAACGCGCTAGGGTACAGAACAAAGCCTTTCGAAGGCGTGAGGCGCAAGCGGATTGCAATTTAAAGCGTCTCAGGTGGCAAGAGGACGAGGCCCTTTGACAACGCGAGGCGGAAGCAATACTTCGCAGGCGGCATGCTTTCACATTCACAACTCATAAGAAGTACTTATGTGTACTCGATACTTTTTCTTCGCCGGCATCATATATTTTGGGAAGACAAAAGCTTCCACCTTATTTCTTTTTTACATACATTGAAACACATTTCTGAACAGCAATTTCGGGTTCTGAAATTAACGGGTTGTCAGACGCGTTGCAACTTGCAATTGGTCAGACTAAAGAGCGATTCACGCACTTGCGTTGAGCCCAACGGAATGCGAGGGTTGCTATGGCAACAGCTGAGTCGGCTCCAACAAAACGGGGTAAAATCCGGTTTTGTTGGAGCCGACGCAGCTGTTGCATAGCAACCCTCGTACTCGGTCGGGCTCAACTCAAGTGCGTGAGTCGTTCCTTATACTTCTCAGACTACTTGCACAAAGAATACTCTATTTGATTTATCGCATTCCTGTGAGAGTAACCCCAAATATTAATCTGTATTAACTTTTAAGAGCATGAAAATATTATAGTCGAAGAAACGTTAATCAGGCAGCAGAAGCGAGACTTCTCCCTTTGATAACACTTCTACGCAGGCGCAGCCAAAGCATGGCGTAGGATAACGTTCGCGTGCTGGAGGCGAAGCTTTGCATTCTTCCCGTCACCCACTATAGTTATTCATATTTTCACTTCGCATAGATTGCTCGTTGCGCTGCGATTAGGGCTCAAAGGCGGCTGATCCTAACTACCAATGAACCACTTTAGTGTACTGTACGAAATTAGAGAACAAAAAATACTTTTCTGCAAAGCTCTGAGCAAATGGGTTCACGGCCTTTTTGCCCTCTACATCGCCGGAGTGAAAACACTCTCCTTATTTAGTTTAAGAAACGGGAAAGTAATGTTAACTTTTATAATAATGACCCCCAATTACTTTTGGGTCATTAATCTAATATTTCCAATAAATGTCTCCTTTTTGGATTGCGTGTAGATGAAAGATTAATTGATCACATTCCACAGAATACGCCGCTCATGCAAATGTGCGTGTTAAACACGTCATTTCTTTGCAGGCGTAACTCGCTTTCAAACAGAGGAACGTTTAGAGTACATGCAATGCTCTTCGTGCCTATAGCGCACCCTCGTCGATGCCTAGCGCCACGTCCGCCTATAGCCGTTGGCAACGGCGTTAACGTTCGTCGGTCGACAGTCGGGAATGCAGCCGCGCTTCGCCGTGTGCCCAAGCCGGCACGAAGCACATCTCTCCGGAGACAGGCTCCGCGGTACACTCTTGTTCGCTTGCATCGCCACTGCACGCGTCCGTGATTCAATCAGGGGGAAAGCGACTGGAAGCTTTGCCTGGGCACCGCGCTCGCGCGCGCTATAATTGCGTTTTGCCAGCTGTCGTGCCATTGCTCGCTGCCATCGGGAGACGACGGAGAAAAACGAAGCAAGCGAAAAGAACGGGACATTGACCACCCCGCATAGGTTCCCAACAGATAGAGAGATTAGGGGGAAGAGAGAGGAAAGATGGCTGAACTTTTCTTGGCCTGCGCTGCTTCTTTCTGGTGCGTATTTACTCGCCTGTTTGCGGGCCTTTGGCGTCGAAGAAACGTCCCGGTAAGGTCAGGTGTAAGGAGGAGCTTAAATTGCATGACGTCACGGCTATGACGTCACCCCACTGAGGTGGCGGTCCTGAGGGCACGGCACATTGCGCAAACGCTTACCTCTTGCGAATCTGTTTTTTTCGTCCGCGCAGCGTCCGCGCCTTGAGGGGGGGGGGGGGGGGGGGGAAGGGGGGGCTTGTTTGTAGACAGCGCTAATTATTATCAAAAAGTCGAGTTTATTTCTTTAATTTTTTTTTTTTTTTTGTAAGAAGGGTTGCATTTAGAAGTTTGGTTAGTGTATACTGTCCTTATTTTTTTCTTTGCATTGTTTATTTAAAATGGGAATACATAAAAGCCGCCGCACCAAACGTGCGCGACAAGTTTCGCGATACCTTTAAGTCTCGTATACTGACTTGCCTGCAAGGAGTGCTAATGCCAAAGCGTATGTAATACCGACTCTCCTGGATATTCACCATGTTATTCTTTGCTAAAAACGTTAATAAAAGTACGATCGTATTCTTCACGAACGCATTGTGATACTTAAACCATCGATTAGTGATGAGCCAGCTTAACGAAGTTCGCGGTGAAAGTGCACCGGCTTGAAAAATTCAATCACCAGAGTTTACGTGTTTCGTTTGCTTCGCTCTTCGCACCTTATATAAGAAATACAGCTGAACAATGTAAGTGAGTACGAACAAACCACCGGACAGTTCATTTCGTCTACGGACAATCCTAAGAGAGGAAGCAGTCCCGAATTCCACCAACGGCTTCACCCTGGAGTGCCTCAATACGAGTACCCCAAGTAAAAAAAAAAATACTAAAAGTACGTCCAGGACTACCTCTTCAAAAGAATCCAGCGTCTCGAAATCCGAAGCTGCGGCTGCCCACTTTCTGTCACGGATCGCAGTACCACTGCCCAAGTGCCACGATCGGGCGACAAGTATTGCCACGACTGCGTAACTGCACCTTCTCCGTTCCTTGTAAGAACATGATATAGAGGTAAGATGAGTCCGTGCCTCTCGGGCAGCGGTCGCAGTGTCCCCCCTCCTCAAGTAAGACAAGCGGTGATCGTGTTCTTTGTCGGAGGCGTTGGCAGGTTTTTTTGTCCACGTGAATTCACGCGACCGAGCTCGAGTTTCACGTTTCTCCGGCTCTGCCTTTCCCTTCGTCACTCATGGTTCCAGGTCGACAGATGGTATCAGCTCGCTCAGAAAGTACAGCCGTTACTATATGGACATTCACATCTCACGAAGATGCCGACAAGTTCGATACTTGAAGCCAGGCTCCTGAAAATGGCGATGACGAACCCACTCAAAACCGGCGATACAATGTTGTGTGTGTGTGTGTGTGTTTCGTGGATTCGTGTTGACGAAGAAGTTAGAAAGATTGTTAATTCGGTCATTATTACGCGTTGTCCTGAACACTTTGGAAATCCTACGCTTAGTAGGAATTTTAATCCCCGTAATCATGATTGGTGTCTACATCGTCTTCATCTCTATCATTACCATCGTTTTCAGTGTTATAATTATTGTAATCATCTCGGGTATCGTCTAACCATTATCAGTGGCATCGTCAGTGTTACCAACAGGGCAGCAGCGCCTTGGGGAGCGTCGAAGTGCAGTGCGCGTGCCAGTAGTCCATTTAATTACCATTTGGTGGAAAATGACGTGTAACCTCGCGACTAAAATTCTCTGAGTGTCGCCCCTAACATAAAATACCAAAAAAAGGACGCCGAATTCTCTAGAGAATTTCCCTTTAAACTATGACATCAATCACCACATCGTATCCGTTAAAGGCACTCTCTTCTTTTCTGTCTATCGCTCTCTCTCTGTTCTTTTTTTTCTTTTGTTTGCTTTGTGGAATAATCGGTGAGCCTAGAATAATATGATAGTATATTTGTCACCGGGCAATTAGAGCGCGGGTTACATAAACCCGTCACGTACGCGCCGGCGGCATTGATATCCACGAGCGTTGATTTTGGACCACACGGTTGCTTTCTCGGTGTTCAAGAGCCCATCGTGGACTCGATGGACCGCACATACTCCTCGGGCAGGTCTCTGGGACCCGGCTGGAGTATTGTCTGCATCGATTCTAATATTCGGCCGTATATAACTTTTCTTCTTTCTTTTTTCTTCCTTTGGAAGGTGGACATGACGCTGACGCTTCGTTACATTGTTCGTTCGAGTCAAAGTTAGCATGGCAAATGGCAGAAGTATTTCTTAAAAAATTCGTCGTCTCAATTTTTTTTTTTTTTTTACAATTTTGTATTTTTTTTGTACGTTTAGCTTTTTGTGATTATGAACTAGCCGAGGATGTCGCTATCAATTATAAGTAGGAACTAAAGCCGATAGACTCAGGAATTCTAGAAAACTACCAATGTTCTGTGCACTGTAGCTTCTTCTTATTTAAGTTATAGGCAGTACAGTATATATGTCGCCAGCTCGAATTATTCGGACTTGTTTATGTTTATTTTGCAAATTTTTGGCATTTATTTTGTTTTGTGTATGTTTCATGGTCCTGCAGGTTTAAATAACATAAACGTCAATAAATATAGCCTAGCACCTTTTTGCTTCCGTACAAGCCCATGTAACAATAAGCCATTCGATTCATTTCACATCGGATGGCCTTCATTGCCAAAGTCAGTCGTGTGGACGCGTGTTTTCGTTTACCCATTGTTTTATCAGGACTGTGTTGAGGACTGCCTCGCTGGCACAGCACGCAAATGTGAGTCACCCGCGCCACTGAGGTATCGGGCACATAGGGCTCCAACCGCTATCTCTTATTTTTGGAAGCTGCTTCCACCGCACGAGCTAGCTCGCAGGATCATTGCCTTCCGTGGCTTCCACCTCTCATGCTTGTATTTCTTTAAACGTAGTTACGAGTCTCTGTAAAACGAAAACAAATTCCGCTCTTCATCGCAAAACGCGTGAGGGTCGAATCGCATTCCTCATATCGGTCCCACAGTGGCTAAATCTTTATTGCCTGAAGTGCTGGACATATTTGTTTGTCAAACGAAAACCGTTCATTATGCCTAACAGACGTACACGTGTGGTTCAGTGGCTGCAACCTTCTACTATCAAATAAAATGTAATGTTGCCAACAACAAAAAAAAAATACATAAAAAGAAACATTGTATTCTCAAGCATGTCGTGACTATGATTCAGATTTTTGGGCTGAAATTCGGTCGTGCTCGCGAATTCAGTGAACCATTACGTAATGAGGATGTAATTTAGTTATTGTTTATTTGCTTCGCGGGAGTTTTTCTCCCCATTCGGTCCGGATACCTCTCCATTAAAGCCGTTTCATCGAACGCCATCTTAGCTATTTCATCGAACGCCTTTTCATTGAAGCCGTTTCATCGAACGCCGCCTAGTTAAGCAGTATAACTTTTGGATCTAGGAAATAGTTGTTTAAAACCGTAAGAATAGCATACCTTTTTTTTTTTTTCTACAGAGAGGGGAACTAATAATAAGAAACTTCTTTTTTTTTTCCTCCGCTACATGTTTTGTCTTTCATAGTAACTGATGAGTTGTGCTGCTGATGTAGCCAATAATAAACAGAAGCACCGCCCTTACATTTGATGAAAACTGTCATCTTCGGGCGCAGTGACGACGCTACGTCTCTTCAAGGGTGTATCCACGTTCTAGAAGAGTCGGATTCTGTTTTAAGCACAAAGTCGTCCTTGAAGCAATGACATGTATCCATGTCGCATAAAACAGAAAAAAAAAAAAATGACGCGTCCTTCTTCTTTGTTAATTGTTATCGCCAGAACCATGGACTTACCGGCTTTTCAACCTTTGCTATTAGAACGAAAGCTTCTCGTAGGATAGAATGAAAACTCCTGTAAATAGATAAATAAAAAGGCGCATAAAAAAATAGTTATAGTCCTTTCCCGATCTACCTATTATGCGTGAACGAATAGACAACATAGTATGTGGTGGAGTACAGCCGCTCCTCCTACACTATTTACTACCCACTCAAGTTTTATGTTTTATGATTCAGTAGCCAAACGTCTGGCGAAATAGTGACCAGGGGTAGTAATTTTATTTTTGGTGATTCGACAGCAGCGTGAAAACAACTCAAACGAAAGAGTGTAAATAATCTAAAACGCACTATAATGCTCCGAAATTCGGTGAAGTAAAAGTCGATGAAACGGCGTCAAGCGATTCGATCAAAGGGCGTTCGATGAATCGGCGTTCGATGAAAGGTCTGCTTATTCGATGAAACGGCGTTCGATGAAATGTACGGTACCCTCTCCCTATACATGTTATTAATTGTTAGGTCGTATACACAAATTTAAGGGTGTGGCTACGCTGCTTAAAGGAGCACAAGTCATAACTGTAAAAATAAAAGTGAACGAAAATATTATTCCGTTTTATTTGATGACTGAAATTTCAAATATATATATATATATATATATATATATATATATATATATATATATATATATATGTATATATTCGTGAGACATCATTTAAAAAATAGACAGTCAGGAGCTCTTCTAACCATGTTAAAAAGTTGGGGGAAAAAAAACAGACATGACATTTGTAGCAACGGAAGTAATGTTCCTAGCTGATGATTTCTTTCCCAGTCGCCCGAAACTTTCTTTCCTCTCAAGACAATCAAGTAGACGTAAAAGCAAAAGAGGAACGCGTAAACGTACAAACGAAGCCTCAAACGCTCAAGCGCATCGTGGAAACTGTCGACGACTAAGGCAATTTTCGGTGGTTCCCTAGCCCTGCCATTAAAGAGTTTCGCACTCCGTCAATGGGCGTCAAAGGGGACGAAGAAACAAAATCCACAACAATAAGATAGAAGTGCGCCCGCGGGTGCTTTTTGAGTTCCTCGCATGACTCCGCCAATGGCGTGCAAACTGCGCAAAGTATATATCCTCAGGCCAGGGTAGGGGAGCGGGGGCGACTTCCTTCTCTTTTTTTATTTTTATTTATTTTTTTTTTGTAGAAGTTGTTGTGACTGTCGTGCCGTCGTCACCATCGTGGTGGCAAGTTTAGGGAATCGCGTGTGTAATCTCGTTGAAGACCGATGGGCGGACTCGAAAGCGGTCGCGACGCGCGTTCTGTCAGATTGGCAATCGGCGTGATCCGTGCTGACGGTTTTGGGGCGTTATTTCGTCGCGTCTTTCGGGGGGCGTAGCAACACTTCGCGAAATGCCGCAGTGACGTTTCGTTGATATCTCTTGCCGCTGAGGCAACGCCTCTAGCTGCACCAGCAGCATTATCAACAACAATACTTGAATGTTTTGCGACGTATATATAGAAAATTCTAAATATCCGTATTCTATTTTATTTTATTTTTTCTCCCGCTCTTGTTTGCTTTTCCGTTTTTTTTTTTCTTTTTTGTTGTGCGTGTGTGACTTTTTCTTTTTCTTTTTTTTTTTTTGTAGAGCGCGCTTTGATTTGAGATTTTTTTTTTTTTTTTTAATATGTCCGTCTGTTTTGCGGTCTCATCAGATTTGAATTCTCTAAGACAGGCCGTAGCGGAAGGATTTGCTTTTTTATTTCCCAGAATGTTGCGGGCGTCTGCTTGGGTTTTGGTCTTTGAATAGGGGCGCTGACAATGGTCGAAATGTTGCGAATGCAACTCTTTTCTTTCGCATCGCGATCGATCTGAAATTGGCGTATGCGTGCGGATGTGTCTCGGTTTTTAGCGGTGCGCTTCTTGCTTTTTGCTTTGTGTCTTCCGTCGACTTCGCCCCTCGAGGTTTTGTAAACATACTCGAAGCCGTTCTGAGCCTGATGACAGATTGAGAGGTGCCCGGGGAAATGTTGGATGGGACGGAACGAATCTTCGACGGAGATGGGAAACATATTGGAATGTGCGTGTGCAAAGAACAAAAAAAAAAAAACAAAAAAAAAACAGAGAGAGGAAAAAATATTTAGAAAGAGAGAACCTTATATCTTTAGGGCGCCAAATACTACTTATATTTGTCTTATATTTGCGAACGTGCCCACATTTTATTCTGGAAAAGTTCGAGACATTTCAGAAGACGGTACGTGCCTTATCTAGTCAGGTACTTTCTGCCAGGGTATTAAAAACGTAAATCTAATGCTTCATGATTTAGTGTAAAAACTATAGACAAGCGCTCGCGCTTAACTCTTCAATGGCCCAGACATAAACTGACATTTCGAAGATGACAACTTTCTGCTGTCCAAACATTCATACAGCTAATTTGTACGTTGCCTCAATGCTTACAGACGAATGACAAAATTTTAAATCCTATACAATAGCGAAGAGGTTTTCGAAAGCGAAGAAGTTACAGATGTATTTATTTTCTTACTCACGTTGTCCGCAGAAACAGTTATCTTGCTACACTCTTCTGTGGCTTCAAAGATATAGGGTCATGCTTCCCTTGCATGTGAGCTCCCTGCTACAGCGGTTGTCGCTGCTCCATACAAAATATGTGTTGAGCGTGCGCAAGCTTTATGGTTCCGTGTCTCTTTCTTCTCTTTCGGACCACAGTGCACCAAAACTACGTGGGTTCAGACGCGGAGAAGACGGTCTTTTTCCTATCCGTCGTACTGGCTGATTCCAACACACAAGGATTGCAGCAGTACCGGGCCATACTGTGGAGGAAAACGGTAAGAAAACGGAATACGAAAGCACATTACATTCATAGCCGTATCTTTCCAATCGAAAGCAAACTCGGCGCTGGAGTTGTCTGCGATATTTGGATTTGTTATCGCGAAGAGTACAGGGAAACAAAACCGCTCCGTCGTGATAAAGTAGATGCTGGAACACAGGACGCCGTATTTTGCTTCGACGCGTAAATTTGTAAGAGCGGCTGTCTCTTTCGCACCTCTGCACTGTGGCGAAGCCTCAACAAACCAGCGGATTTTTGTCGAACGGTTAAAATTTACCTACTATATTTAGCACCCAGTTATGTTAACGTGCCCTGCTCTTTCGTAGCGCTCGCTGCCTCGCTACTTAGTGAGTCTTTGACTTTATATATTTCTATAGCCAATTTCGTAACGAAGGGCGTGTTATTTGGAACAAAACACCTCCTCATAAGATAGGCCAGTGTTTAAAGACCCCGCGCTCGATTTCGGTGCTGGGTACTTATTCGGTAGGGGATGCAGAGGATTCTGCTAGGTCCGATGCCTGTTATATTGAAATAAGAACTGAACCGAAGTTCAGTAGTCGTCTAAAATGGTTTGCTCTCTGAATCACGACGTTGTAGTTGATTGCGACTAAGGTATAATCGACAATACGTCATCTACAAGTTACCACAATGAGACAAAACATATGTATGATATCCACAGAGTGTATGCTAATGTATTCGGACACGTTACTAATATCGTGAGCATAAAACTCTTACGTTTTGTACTTTCAGGGTGCCCAACGGATATGTCTGTCCCACACGCCTAGCAAACCTCTGACGGTGAAGTCCATTCTAAGGTGAGAATTGGCTCAATTTTTATACGGTGTTTTCCGCAAAGCATAAAGGAGGGGAGGGGGGGGGACGGGATTGGAGAAGGAAAGTAGATACAGTCCTAAATTGCATGCACGGACACGTTCCTTGTCCTGTTAGCAGAAGAGCACTTCGTCGCCGCGACCATGTCCAATTTTTTTCGAATAGGTTCCTCTTGGTAGAAGCCCCATAATGACGCCAATAATTATGAGACTGTCTAGTAGGATGAAGAGGTAGACGCTCGCTGGGTAACATGGCGAAATCGTTAACAGGATCTTCAAGGCTGGAGATTCGCGGAATTTTCCTGAGTCTTTACACACTAAAGGGAGGTCCTTGACGCAAAACAAAAATCTATAGATATATATATAGAGAGAGAAAAAAAAGAACGCGATAGGAATAGACGTTAAGCAGTAAAAAAAAAAAAAAAAAAAACGAAGTGCAGAGTGCTTGAGTGGCTAGATTTGGTGTTAGCGGGGAAAAAAATGGAGCGAACTCTCCCATAGTTAAGGAGCGGACCGAACCTCTTCAGAACCACTTGGATCTTCCGTTCTACGTTCTGAACTTATTTTATTTTTGGTTGGTTACCAACTTTCCCCATTTTTTTTTTCTTTCTTTTTTTCCGCCGTCGAGGGCGCGTCCAGCTATCGACCGCTGCTGCACCACTTGTCCCCAAATGTGGAGATGTTTGGCGCAGGCTGCGCATTCTCAACACCTTCCCATTACGCGGTTATGGTCCCAACTGCAAGCTCCAACTTAACTTTTTTTTTTCTTACTAATACTTTACCTTTTTCTTTTTTTGCACGGTCTTTTGCAGCACCCTTGGCGACCGACCTGTTAAGAAACTGTTCACACAGTTGCATTTGACTGCGTTTGATTGCGTTGCGGTGACTTGAGTCAAGATAGGACTGCCATTTACATGGCCTTCCGTGTTTTACTACTCCTTGGATTTGTTACCATGATTCATACGAAGCACGAGTGACCGTGTGATTCGCGACGAAGGCAGGCGTAAGCACCCGTAACATAACGTAATGCAAGCGAGGGGTGCACTCTGCGTGAACTGACCTTACAGATCAGCTGATGCCGCGATCGAGTAGACCCTTTCTAAAATTCAGTCTGGCCACTTCGATAACTACCATTACCTGAGTGTATACGTCTATGTCATTTTTACACGACGACGTTGCTATAACTATAAAGTTGGGAAACTCACGCTTGAAACCCGGACTACAAGCGTCTACCGAGACCGAACTAGGTTAGCGTTCCCGTATAGGCTCCCTACGGGAGCCAGAGTTGCGCGCCTGTTTTTCACGTGCCGCAGCGCCGCTATTTGCCGAGATCCGATCACGTGAGGAGCACACTCAAATGCCTTGCAGGAAAGTAGACGTTGCGCGCGCCCCGGGGTTCCCCTCCTTTTGAGCGCGCCGCGCGCCTCGAACGCGCGGATCTTCTATTCGCCGAATTCAGTCACGTGAGGAGCACATGCTTGCGCTTGTAGCGTCGGCTGCGTCTGGACTTCAGCTGAAACGAAATATTCGCGACTCCAGCGACCCACAGGGGACGCCACTATCGGGCAAATGTGGCGGTCGAATACAGGTCGTGCCGTGCCATGTGCACAGCGCTGCAGCATCAGCAAGCAAGCACTGGACTCAAAATGTTTTGCCCCGCTTCTTATCCTCCACGTTTCGAACCTGCGGCCATATGTTGGCGTAATCGAGCTTCCAGATGCTTAACTTCGTTTGAGGAGGCGATGAAAGGACTGCCTACTGTCCTTCCACGGTGCTGATGGATGAACGCTGATGAACGCGGAATGTCCGGTTCACGCGGTTGCCTATAGGTTGTGCAGAGGAACCTGCAGGAACAAGCTGATGCTGCAGTTACGGCAGAGTCACCGGGACAACTGTTCTATCACGTGAACCACCGACAAGATGTAATCACGGAAACTAGATACGAGCAGAAATCTCGAAAGGACCTGTTTCGGTCAATTCAGTGTTGTTGTTTTTTTTTCGCTAGGTGCCGTTCGTTTCGCTGGGGTTGCAAATAGGCGAGATTGTCACGCGTTGACGCCACCAAGCAGCAAGACTTGCAACAACAGTATCCTTGACCGTGCAGGAACTATTGACGTCACGAGCGCGATATGCATTGCGCTTCTCGCCGGCCGACTTTGAGGCGAGGGGCAGAGAGCTCGCGCTCACATCACTTCTTTTCCGTACCCCTTTAAAACATATTGGAGGTAGCTTGTTTTCATTTGAACAAACCAAAACAAAGACAAAAATTACATGTTACCTCGGTTTGGAGCCGCCGCTGTAAAATCCTGCGCGGATGTAATTATAATAATAATAAGAATAAGAATAGTCTATTTCAGTTTCGTCGGCATTACACTTTATAAATACGTCTTACATAGCACATTTGTGCTTGTGTGTGAGAACGGGCAGTTTATGTGTATTAAGTGCTTATCCCCCTTCCCCTGCAACAGGAAAACGAAGGACAAAACGAGAATAGCACGTGTAACGGCTCGTCTCCTCTCAGACGTTGCGGCAACGCCAATTCAAACCACGTTCTTTTTTTTTTTTTCTTTTTTTTTGCGTTGGGAATATAGCATGTTGCGGGTCATCTTGCATGAGCACCGGACCGCAGCGTTAACAAAAACTCTCGCGTTTCGTAACGAAAACCTGTGTTTACTCAATCCGCATTGGAATCATGCCCTGCTTTCTGGGACACGCTGTTTTATTTCCCAATTCTCACGACACGTGGCGTATCAACCTAAAGCCCCTCTATCTTGGGAAAAGTGGCGCCATTCGTTGTTGTAGAAATGCTCGAGGCACGTGCCGCGCGCCACTTCTGGGAAATTCATGGCGTCTCAAATCTAGCTCAGTGCCGCACTGTGCCGCCATATATTTTTTTTTTCCGCCCAATTCATTTTTTATGCATTTGAAAGCGCGCGCAATCTGGTGTCGCTCAGCTTGGGTAGAGTATACTAGAAAGTACGAGTGGGACGGACGAGCCACAGGCTCCGCTCGTGCTTTCAGTTGGATTTCAAAATGTGGAAAGCGATCAGGTCAGGATTAGATCAGGACCAAGCCACTTCGATCGCAGCGCCACCTTCGCTGCGTGCGATCGAGCAGGGACACAGGTCAAGGTCATATGGGTAATATAGCCCCCTAGGGGCTATAATGTATTTCTTTAATGATTTTGACGTCAGAGGTAATGTCAAAGCAACACGACGCGACGACGTGACGTTACGACGACGCCACGACGCCACCGTCGACTACAGTGTTACGCGACGCCAAGGTGCTCTCAGGAGGCCGTCGTGACATCCCATCGCGTCGAGGACGACGCCGTTTCGCCACATCAAGTCACCGTTGTAACGCCGTCGTGACATCGCGTTGAGGACAACGCCGTTAAGCGACATCGAGTCGCCGTTGTGACACAGTCCTGACATCGCGTTGAGGTCAACGCCGTTACGCGACATCAAGTCGCCGTTGTGACGGAGTCGTGACATCGCGTTGAGGATAACGCCGTTAAGCGACATCAAGTCGTCGTTTTGACGCAGTCGTGACATCGCGTTTGGACAACGCTGTTACGCGACATTAAGTCGCCGTTGTGAAGCAGTCGTGACATCGCGTTGAGGATAACGCCGTTACGCGACATCAAGTCGCCGTTGTGACGCAGTCGTGACATCGCGTTGAGGACAACGCCGTTACGCGACATCAAGTCGCCGTTGTGACGCGGTCGTGACATCGCGTTGAGGACAACGCCGTTACGCGACATTAAGTCGCCGTTGTGACGCAGTCGTGACATCGCGTTGAGGACAACGCCGTTACGCGACATTAAGTCGCCGTTGTGACGCAGTCGTGACATCGCGTTGAGGATAACGCCGTTAAGCGACATCAAGTCGCCGTTGTGACGCAGTCGTGACATCGCGTTGAGGACAACGCTGTTACGCGACATCAAGTCGCCGTTGTGACGGAGTCGTGACATCGCGTTGAGGATAACGCTGTTACGCGACATTAAGTCGCCGTTGTGAAGCAGTCGTGACATCGCGTTGAGGATAACGCCGTTAAGCGACATCGAGTCGCCGTTGTGACACAGTCCTGACATCGCGTTGAGGTCAACGCCGTTACGCGACATCAAGTCACCGTTGTGACACAGTCCTGACATCGCGTTGAGCATAACGCCGTTTCGCGACATCGAGTCGCCGTTGTGACACAGTCCTGACATCGCGTTGAGGTCAACGCCGTTACGCGACATCAAGTCGCCGTTGTGACGGAGTCGTGACATCGCGTTGAGGATAACGCCGTTAAGCGACATCAAGTCGTCGTTTTGACGCAGTCGTGACATCGCGTTTGGACAACGCTGTTACGCGACATTAAGTCGCCGTTGTGAAGCAGTCGTGACATCGCGTTGAGGATAACGCCGTTACGCGACATCAAGTCGCCGTTGTGACGCAGTCGTGACATCGCGTTGAGGACAACGCCGTTACGCGACATCAAGTCGCCGTTGTGACGCGGTCGTGACATCGCGTTGAGGACAACGCCGTTACGCGACATTAAGTCGCCGTTGTGACGCAGTCGTGACATCGCGTTGAGGACAACGCCGTTACGCGACATTAAGTCGCCGTTGTGACGCGGTCGTGACATCGCGTTGAGGACAACGCCGTTACGCGACATTAAGTCGCCGTTGTGACGCAGTCGTGACATCGCGTTGAGGATAACGCCGTTAAGCGACATCAAGTCGCCGTTGTGACGCAGTCGTGACATCGCGTTGAGGACAACGCTGTTACGCGACATTACGTCGCCGTTGTGACGCAGTCGTGACATCGCGTTGTGGATAACGCCGTTACGCGACATCAAGTCGCCGTTGTGACACAGTCCTGACATCGCGTTGAGGTCAACGCCGTTACGCGACATCAAGTCGCCGTTGTGACGCAGTCGTGACATCGCGTTGAGGACAACGCCGTTACGCAACATCAAGTCGCCGTTGTGACGCGGTCGTGACATCGCGTTGAGGACAACGCCGTTACGCGACATTAAGTCGCCGTTGTGACGCAGTCGTGACATCGCGCTGAGGACAACGCCGTTACGCGACATTAAGTCGCCGTTGTGACGCAGTTGTGACATCGCGTTATGACAACGCCGTTACGCGACATCAAGTCGCCGTTGTGACGCAGTCCTGACATCGCGTTGAGGACAACGCCGTTACGCGACATCAAGTCGCCGTTGTGACGCAGTCGTGACATCGCGTTGAGGACAACGCCGTTACGCGACATTAAGTCGCCGTTGTGACGCAGTCCTGACATCGCGTTGAGGACAACGCCGTCACGCGACATTAAGTCACCGTTGTGACGCAGTCATGACATCGCGTTGAAGACAACGCCGTTACGCGACATTAAGTCGCCGTTGTGACGCAGTCGTGACATCGCGTTGAGGATAACGCCGTTAAGCGACATCAAGTCGCCGTTGTGACGCAGTCGTGACATCGCGTTGAGGACAACGCTGTTACGCGACATTACGTCGCCGTTGTGACGCAGTCGTGACATCGCGTTGTGGATAACGCCGTTACGCGACATCAAGTCGCCGTTGTGACACAGTCCTGACATCGCGTTGAGGTCAACGCCGTTACGCGACATCAAGTCGCCGTTGTGACGCAGTCGTGACATCGCGTTGAGGACAACGCCGTTACGCAACATCAAGTCGCCGTTGTGACGCGGTCGTGACATCGCGTTGAGGACAACGCCGTTACGCGACATTAAGTCGCCGTTGTGACGCAGTCGTGACATCGCACTGAGGACAACGCCGTTACGCGACATTAAGTCGCCGTTGTGACGCAGTTGTGACATCGCGTTATGACAACGCCGTTACGCGACATCAAGTCGCCGTTGTGACGCAGTCCTGACATCGCGTTGAGGACAACGCCGTTACGCGACATCAAGTCGCCGTTGTGACGCAGTCGTGACATCGCGTTGAGGACAACGCCGTTACGCGACATTAAGTCGCCGTTGTGACGCAGTCCTGACATCGCGTTGAGGACAACGCCGTCACGCGACATTAAGTCACCGTTGTGACGCAGTCATGACATCGCGTTGAAGACAACGCCGTTACGCGACATTAAGTCGCCGTTGTGACGCAGTCGTGACATCGCGTTGAGGACAACACCATTACGCGACATCAAGTCGCCGTTGTGACGCAGTCCTGACATCGCGTTGAGGACAACGCCGTTACGCGACATCAAGTCGCCGTTGTGACGCAGTCGTGACATCGCGTTGAGGACAACGCCGTTACGCGACATCAAGCCGCCGTTGTGACGCGGTCGTGACATCGCGTTGAGGACAACGCCGTTACGCGGCATTAAGTCGCTGTTGTGACGCAGTCGTGACATTGCGTTGAGGACAACGCCGTTACGCGACATTAAGTCGCCGTTGTGACGCAGTCCTGACATCGCGTTGAGGACAACGCCGTTACGCGACATCAAGTCGCCGTTGTGACGCAGTCGTGACATCGCGTTGAGGATAACGCCGTTACGCGACATCAAGTCGCCGTTGTGACACAGTCCTGACATCGCGTTGAGGTCAACGCTGTTACGTGACATCAAGTCGCCGTTGTGACGCAGTCCTGACATCGCGTTGAGGACAACGCCGTTACGCGACATCAAGTTGCCGTTATGACGCAGTCGTGACATCGCGTTGAGGACAACGCCGTTACGCGACATCAAGTCGCCGTTGTGACGCGGTCGTGACATCGCGTTGAGGACAACGCCATTACGCGACATCAAGTCGCCGTTGTGACGCAGTCGTGACATCGCGTTGAGGACAACGCCGTTGCGCGACATCAAGTCGCCGTTGTGACACGGTGGTGGCATCGCGTTGAGGACAACGCCGTTTCGCGACATCAATTCACCGCTGTAATGCAGTCGTGACATCGCGTTGAGGACAACGCCGTTACGCGACATCAAGTCGCCGTTGTGACGCGGTCGTGACATCGCGTCGCGTTAAGGACGACGCCATTACGCGACATCAAGTCGCTGTTGCAACGCGGTCATTACGTCGCGCGCCGCTTCGAGGACGACGTGGACGTGGTCGTCGATGCCGACGTTGACGTCACGCTAACGTCGTCTTGACGTCATCGCTAACGTCAACGTTGACGTCAACATCCTCAAGTTTTCGGGACGTCTTCGTGACGTCCAGTTGCGTCATGTCGACAACGACGTCGACGAACTGACATCAAGCGTCCTTATGACGTCGCATTGACAAGGACGCCGTCATCTTGACGTCCCGTGACGTTGTCGTCGTCTTCATCAACGTCAACGTTGACATCGTCGTCGTTGTCAACGCAGTATGACGTCAGAACGCAGTCTTGATGTCGTGTAACGCACATTGTCAGCGTCGATGACGACGTTGACGTCAAGGCGTCGTCGTGATGTTGCATGGCGTTGTGACAAGAAGTCAGGTCGCGGTGACTTTATGTACGTGACGACTGACGTCTAGGTTGTATAAAGATATAGTACGGCGTTCTATTGTTTCTATGACCTTGACCAGCGTGCCGGTCGAGCTTGGGATTAAAACGAAAGGCGTTTTTTTTTTTCATATAAAAAAAAACAACGGCCAATCCAAACCATTTCGCTCGTAGCGCCCGAGAGGGCACTACGAGCGAAGTGGCTTGGATTAGCCTGTTTTTTCCACATGCGGAGGTACCTAAGTAGCACTCCGGTGGCCCCACTCCTCCCTTCTAGTACACTCTAGCTTGGGCGCGTAGCTTTAGCTAATGCATAGACGCCATTTTACCGCCCAAGTCACGCACCGAGTGCTCGAGAGCGTCACGCGCTGGCACATTCAGGGCAACAATGGATGTCTTCAAACTCCACAGACAGACATGTAGGCGCCATAGAACAAGATAAACGGAGAATTTGAAACGCGCGACCGCTATTTGAACCTCCTCTCCTATGCATCTCTTCGGCCTCCCACCTTTTAACCGTTCGCGTCTGGCCGAATACTTTTCTAGGGGGAATGCATTCAGCTCCGCCTATTTACATTAGACAGAACGCCTACAGTGCCGAATCCAGCACTGACGGAGGGAAGGTCCGCGCCAAATCTTCTTTTTTTTTTGTGTGTGTGTGTGTGGGGGGGGGGGGGGGGCAATAGGCTATCATCATCATCATCAGTCGCAGACATTTTACGACTGCGCGCTACGCTGCGCCGGCGGTCGGTGCGCGAGTGCAAGCCAGTGTCTCGAAATGTGAAACAACGTCAAATATGTTGTGTGGCGTTTTCGTTTCATACTTTTTCGAAACGATACACGCGATGTACCCCGAGTTTCAGCAAACATTAGTTTAGTCTAGGTTTCTGAATTTGGCTTTTAGAAACAAAAAATCTCCCCCATTATGTGTATTTTCTCGTTTTGCGTTCATGAGACAATCTGTTATTTTCTGTGTTGCGTATGTCACCTCAGTGATGTGCGCCACAAGTATGGTGTAGTTTTGGAATGTGTGCCCTCTAACGAGGAAACACTATTGTTCTTTGTTTTAAGGCGCTACCGGCTGTTGGTCAGCAAAGCATTTTGTCTTTAGTCTTTTGTTTTTAGTCTTTATTTATTTGGCTCTGGTGAGCCGCGGCACCGCGGAAAGGCAGCAGCCCGTACCATGGAGGCCCGCGGTGCCGCGTCTAGTGAACATGATAATGTGATGAGTATATACATGCATGATGACGACGACATAGATTGTTGGTATTGGGGAGGATGGCAGTCCGATTTGCAGAAGTCCAGAGTTTGTAGAGGTGGGTTGGACGGGTCAGCAGCGAGCCATGGGGATCTGGCACGGCGTTCTATCGGTGCATGAAGGAGCCCCAGGAAGATGATGGCGCTGTTGCTCACTGGGGTTCACTGGGATCAAAGGATCAGGCTTCAAGGAGGTAGCCCAGTCAAAGTAGAAGCTGCCGCTTCCGAGGAACCAGGGCTCAGATTGAGGTACCGCCGTCGCCCGGTGTGTAATCGTTTCAACGTCGTCGTCGTTGTGTTCTTTATTTATACGCGTATATATGTATAAATAAAATAAGATAGGCTAAAAAGACACACAATCAAACGGCCAGCGGCGCGCCTTTCTAGTTATATTTCTAGTCATTTTTAGTTATACACGCATGAAAGAATTTCGTTAGTTTGTGTCTGTAACCGAGCTAAAACTTTACGTACACATTCAAAGCAAAATATATACAGTGCAAGTGTTTCTGATCCTACATAATAATTGTTCATATTTGAAATCCAGGGCACAAATTTTGATTGTAAACATCTAATTATTATATAGTCATATTATTACCGCCACATTCTTAGTCAATATGCTGTCACAAGCGCATCGTACAAATTTTTTTT
Source organism: Ixodes scapularis (assembly GCF_016920785.2). Lineage (NCBI taxonomy): Eukaryota > Metazoa > Arthropoda > Arachnida > Ixodida > Ixodidae > Ixodes > Ixodes scapularis. Next base: position 81,238,969 of record NW_024609868.1, on the reverse strand, counting down.
TTTCAATAAGCCTATGTAAAGGTAGCTTGGCCGCAAGCTTCTTGGTGCACGGCGGTGTGCTAACTTTACAGGGGCAAAAAGCGGGCCGAATTTGAAAGTCTCGAGGAATAAAAGGTATTAATTAAACTACCGAAATATTAACTGCGGTGTGTGCTATGAGTAGGCAGCTATTATATTCATCGGGAGCTTTACGATTCTTCATTTTAGTGAGAAGAAATTTAAACTTTTGTCAAAGTGGCCCATAGGACCCAATGCAACAATACTATATCGGGCCCAGGAATAAAAAGTATAGAATCCTGAGGTTCAAGTAGGTAATAATTAAGATCGTAGTAGTGCCCTCTATAGATACTCCGGGGAACTTAAGGATTTCTGCGGTAGTTTGGTTGAAATTATTATTTTACTGCGTTTTGCTGAGAATAGCCAAGAGATGGCCCAAGGAGACCGTGTCTAGGAATGCTGGGGATGAAAAAGGAACTTTCATTTTATATATTTATCTTTTCTGCGTAAGTGTTTGGGAGTTGAGTAGGGGGGACAGTGGTCACGAAAGTTCAATGTTCCCGCTATAAAACTCGGGGTGCGTCTGTTTCTTCGTTTCCACAGCAATTTTGAAAGTCTGGACAGGATCGAGAAGGGTCCCAAGGAGATATTCACACCCGACGTGCAAAAGGTAAGACTATTTTTTTCTCATCATCAATTTAGTTCACTGCATTTCTCTTTTATGGGGTAATTCAAGTGCAGACTGGACCAATCATCGTGCGTCAATAAGTTCCACTCCCGTCAATTTGCACGTTCAGACGGTTTTGACGCACGCTCGTTCGGGTAATCGCTACAACGTTATGCACGCTAAAGACTCGCGGACAGCTGACATACACGTGAAATTACAACCTAGATGGGAGTGTTTGAATGCAAATTACGAGATTATAATTTTATAGTAGATCAATGTCTTGGCTGGTGACATCTTTATTCAAACTCGTCGTTTTTGAGATGCCCGCTGTACAGCGTTCTGTGTGGCTTTCCGCATGCTCCACGAGGAAGTTAACTCGCTGGCATTTTCTTAATGTGCACTCTAAAAAAAGCCCGTGCGTCTAATTTCCGGTGCAACACTCGGAGAGCCAATCAGCGCAACTTACGGCGGCAGCTCAGTGAATGACGACGCCGAAAGATATGTTTAGACCCAAAAACTTAGTCTGAGTAATGACATTAAGGAATGCAAGCGTGACGTTTTTCATTGCTTAAAGGGATGCTGAACCTAAATCTGGATTCCACAAAACACGGTGGCAGAAGTATGCAACGGGACGCTACAAACATTAAAACATCACTCGTACAGCGATATCTCGGACGGATGGTCGTATTTTTCTAAAAAAAAGGAGGCGCATTTGACAGATATGTTGACGTCGTTTCTGCTAGAAGAGTCGAGAAGGAGGGGAAATGGCCTCGCGTCTTCGCCTCGCCGCCTTGAGGTGGCGAAGCGAAGAGAGGAATGTTGACGTCACGCGCCTCATCGGCCTCGTTCAGTCTTGACCTCTTTTCCCAAAGATACGGCCGTTCATTCGAGATAATGCCTTACGAGTGGTGTTGTAGGGATTGTAGTGTCCCGGCCAACTGCTCCTGCATTGTTTTCTGAAACACGAATTTCGGTTCGCCATCCCTTTAATGTCACAACCCAGACTGCGTTTTTGGTGTAAACATATGTTTCGGCATCCTCATTCGCTGAGCTGCCTCCGTAAGTTGCGGTGATTGGCTCTCCGAGTGTTGTGCGGGAAAACAAACGCACGGGCTTTTTTTAGAGTGTACATAACACCGAGTAGATGTTCACAGTGCGTAGCTTTCGAATCTGTTTTAACGGCACGAGTCACAAAGAAGGAGAAGCACCTTCGACGTATTAGACTTCATCAGGACTGTAGTCTTTTCTCGGCTCAAAGTAAAGATAAAACGGGGCATATCTTGGCTTTCTTTACCGACGCGCGCACTAGCTCGTTTCTCGCGTCCGGTAGGGCATGTTCACTTAACTTATAGACCTTTTCCGCTTACTCTCGCCCCCGACCGCCAAGTAGGCACATCCGGTATGGGCGACGAAAAAATATCAGTACGTTTCAACCTGCAAATAGTAAAAAAATAGAGGGGAGATAAAACGAGAATGTGTGACGGCTACGTTTATGTCCTAAATGCCTTCTATTGACGTGGCGACGGCAAAACAATGTTTTCGCCCATACTGGAAGTGACGTCAATTCAAGATGGCGGCGACCTTGCGAAAAAGGTCTATACCCCTGTAAGACGGGAAAGTAAATGTCATTTTGATCGAATGTCATTCATCGCTCGGCGAATCAGCTCATGATACTGGTTCTGCACGTGGCGGGTGCACGTGCAGCGTAGCGTATTAAACTCGCGGATTGGCCGAGCTGTAATGTCATTTTACTTAAATGTCATTGAACGTGCCCGTCTGACAGGGGTATCAATTTGCTCTACCACGTAGAGTCGTGTGTTCTTACGGCGCGTGTTAACACTGCAGTCTTCAGTGGTAGTCTCCCGCCCAGGCCTGGTATATCTCGCTCAACTAAAAGCACGCGCGCTGCAACGCGGGAGCTACTAAACGGCGGGTTGCCATCGCATAAATAACCCTTACGCGCTTTTTTCGTGGGCGCGTGCACCTTACACGCGCCCGTGTTCGCGTCGCGAGCCACTAAAGCTCGCGTCGCGAGGCTCCAAAGAAGAAAGCCATAAATTTCACCGGTGTATGGGGAGTTGTTGGTCCGTCGGGCTCGCCTGCATAATTTTCGAGTTATACCCTGGTCGTTTCAGTGTTACGGCTCGGTGTTTTTGCGCCGATATTTACTTTCCTCCGATAGGCCATCTTGGAGAGACTCGGATATGACCCCCCCCCCCTCCTTTTTCCTTCTCGTTCCTCCTCCTTTTTTTTTTTTTCTGGGCCCGTTACCAAGAAAGAAAAAAGGATCGATACTGCGGGGGAAGTTGCAAAAGGGCGTGTGTATTTCATTTATTTCTGAAAATCCGTTAAAACGCATCAAACCGATCCATCTTACGTGGCGCGCGGACGTCGTCGTCGTACATATATATATATATGTGTGTGTGTGATGGAAGTTTTACAAAAACTTAAGCGGCTTCTAATGCTATTTTTGTTTTTCTTTACTGGGAGACAACAACATATAAATTATAATACGGTGAAGCTGGATAAGAGCCCCTTCAATCATAAAAGAGTATCTACTCTGAACTAGGGGTTGTCCTTTATGAGCGATTCTTGGGAGTATATCTTCGCTGTCACAATGTAAGATCGAAGCACGTTGGCAGGATCAAAAGGCTGTATATTGTCTTCTTGTCGTTTCTAGCTTTTGATAAAGGGCTTAATAACTTACTCGCGTACGTTCAAGTCGTGTGGCTTGTTTGCCATATAGGCAACATATATTTCCAGGCTATGTTCGTCCAACATTGTATCGCGTTATTTAGTGCGTTATTTAAACACCTAGCTTAACTTCTACGCTATGATTGGATAGATTATATACTAGTGTAGCGCTTTGGTCGCGTGGTTCACTTCACGAAGTATAACAAAGTCCTATTCACACAGTTAGCACGAACAGGCTGGCGATTGAATACCTAGTTTAATTTTCACGCTACTTTTTTTGTGTCTTTGCTTTACTAATTCCTCTTTGTGATGCCTCGGCCTTGACAGTAAATAAATAAATAAATGACCGAAATATAACCTGATTGCTCGGGCAAACGTAAAAGAACGGTGCATCGATATTCAGTTGGAATGTGTTTTTTTTTGTTTTTTTTAACTTCACACGACTTTACTGTCACGATAGACGCCTTAAACATGCACCAGAACCAGAGGCTATTGACGACCTTCTCGTATTACCGAGATGCCGAGCCCCTGAAGCGGGCGTTGACGAGCCTCTACAAAGGCATATTTATTATTATTTACTTACATTGTACCTACCTCGCCCTGTGGGCATTATTGTAGGAGGGTTTTAGAAAACATTATGACAAGTGGAAAAAGAAAACGTCATTATCATCAATGGACACAATATCTTCCGAGAGGTCGTTCCACTTTCTCGCGGTTTTGACAAACAATGAATTAGCAAAACTGTCAGTCCTGTAAGCGGGAACAACAACCTTTCTTTAAAATATCACAACGAGAAGAGACGTATGATAGCCCCATAAGATAGGGGGCTTTATCAATTCCTGTTCTGTTTTGAAAGACACGGTGGAAGAATTTTAGTCTTAGTTTTTTTTTTCTTCTACATTTGAGTGTTTCCCATCCCAGCGTAGCTTCTCTCTCTTTAATACTAGCATAAGGGTCACAGTGGATCAGTACAAAACGCGCTGCCTGATTTTGAATTTTTTCTAGTTTATTGATAAGGAATTCGTTATAAGGGTCCCCACACACCGCACGCGTAATCAAGGATCGTTCTTACCAAATAAAAATAAAGTGCTTCTTTAACGTTTCGTGATGCGGATCTAAAATTTCGGCGGATAAAATAAAACATTTTACTAGCCTTTCCGATTGTGCGTTCTATATGGCTGTTTCATTTTAGGGAATCCGCAGATAGCACCTCTAGGTAAACACACTCGAACACAGTACATAAAACGGATGAAGAGAAGGACATAATAACACCTAAAGGGGCAATGACTTGTTTCCTGCTTTAGTAATGATGAAGTGAAGCGGACGGAATAAGAGGAAACAAAAACTGAAGGTCACGGGGACGTCTGACATTTCATAAAAGACGCGCAGACCGCGCGTGCACTGTCGTGATCGGCGCTCAAAATGCGCGAGCGAATACCCATACCTTTGGCTTCATTGTCAAGAAATGTCTCCAAGTATTAGCGGCGAGATAAACGGCTCTGGGCGAGATGTTTCGGTGGCGCCCTCGTTTGTTTACCTTTCGTGACGTCATTACCTTGTGAAGAACAAGTTCAATGGTGTCTGTAATGAGCATGGTGAAAGCCTAAAATGATAGCGCTCTCAAAGTAACACTGCCCACACCGTCAAAATTAAAGTTCTTACATTGTTCTTATTTGCGTCGATTTGATATCTTTTGCTGACGTCATAGTCAGCATTTGGCCAATTGTGGTGGGCCGATCACAGCGACGCTTTCGAACGCTCACGTCGCCAATAGTAGGGCCCAAGTATACTCGCACGCGAAGCCTTTGACCGATGAACCTCTTTGCTGCGGTGTAATTTCAGAAATAAAAGCGAGCGTTTTTCTTCAATCTTTCCTTCGTCGCAAAACTGGATGACGTAGCTCGCAGGTCGCAGTATACCCCAGTGACAATATTTGAATGCGGCTCATAGGTTGGGTTCGAACACTGCGTGAGCAGTCGATTTGAGCTCGCGATAATCAATAACTCGACAAACATTCAGGTAATGAGTCGTGCCCAATCGCGTTAATGACAATCGCCGAACCCTAACGATGTCTGAAACCCAGCGCGTGTCCTGTGCGTCTCCAACCCCAGTGCGTGGCTATGCTAAACATTGGCGGTACATAATAGGCTCCAGATCACGTGGCCGCTTGTTGGGGCTGCGAGTTCAGGGAGGTACCTTTCGCTAAGGTACCTTACGAATGGCGGCGAATCAGTTCGCCAATAGCAAAGGTACCTAAAATAAAAGTACCTTTCTGCTGGCAATGTGAATGGGGTCTAAGATTTGTTTCCCGGCGTAATATTATAAAATGATCCATTTTATGAATTATAACGAATGTATTATACAGAGTTGGACACGGTTAGTGCGAGCAGGCGAGCGTTTGGGCGTTTAGTTTAACTTCCACGTTATGACTGAATAATTACTATATTGCTGTAAAAGCTTCGCGTGGTTCACGTTGTGAGCTTTTACAAAATTCATATCTACAGAGCGCGATACCGTTCGCCCGAACAGGCGAGCGATGGTTTTCCCCTTTATTCTCTCGGGTAAAATGCCTGCCATCGAAATTATTGAAGTAGTAGAATGTGCGTATCTGCGGCACTTGCGCAACTAGTCAAATTGAATGTTTGAAAGCACCCTGTCCCATGGAGCTACGAAAATCTTCCAGTTTCGTATTCTGACATAACTGCGCGCCCATAGCAACGTAAGCACTTAGACGGAAAGCTGTCATGACGACGCACTCGAAACGTCAAGTTGACAAAAGCTCGGTCCCGATCCTGTCGAACGCATAAGCACGAGCCTGCAAATTTAAAAACTGATTTGGCTGCTCATATAAAAAAAAAAAAAAACCCAAAAAACGGGCGTGTTAATTTTAGCATTGCGCATGCGCAGTGGGATGTAAGCAAGACGCGCGTTGTCCCACGCTTGCACGCTCTTCAGAGAACGTGGATGTGGTTGTCGTTCTCGGTGTTAGTGACCATACTGTTTCGGTTTATCTTCCAACGTTTCTTGCCGCATCTACGCATAGTAGGGACCTTTAGCAAACCGTTACCGTGTTCCGCGTACCGCACTACCGGAGCCTTTGAAGCATGCTTTTAAGCACGCGCCCGGGTGGTACCGTGATCACGGGGCGCGCGCTTACAAGCATGCTTCAAATGCTCCTGTATAGTGCGGTACGCCGAACACGGCAGCGGTTTGCTAAAGTTCCTATAGGGAGCATTCACTGGACGCCATATTTGTGGGTGCTGTTTAGAGCGCATGCTCAGAACGAGCTCACATCAATAGGCTGCTAAGACCGACACTCTTGATGGTGCGGAATGCACGTTGCAAAAGAACTGTAGAAGCTCGCCGTCAGCACGCGCTCAGCATTCGCGCACACAGCTATGGCCGCCAGTGAATACTCCCTATTGTGGCCTCCTTTTTTGTATTCTTTGTTGGACTCTTCTGCTTTCGACTTCCGATTGCTTCTGTGCAGTAAGAAAAACAAACGATGCTCAGTAAACGGCGAATCTTTGCGTCGATATCTATAGCTACCCACGTGGATGAAATTCGCAACTTGGACACTGCAAAATAGGCGCTGACCGTCGGTTTTAATATTTTCCGCCGTTTTTCTGACGACTTCTTTTTTTTTTCATATTAAATAAGTATGAACTTCAGTCAAAGCACTGTAGGCGAGCAAAACAACTCAAATGCAATTTAAGCTCAGTGTAGAGTTAGCAGTAATTTTCGACACAAATTAAACACGTGATTTTTTTAATGTTTATTTTTATGTATTGTCGTCACGACTATAAAGCTTGAGCTTCGCTGGACCCATCCTGCGATGTTTTTCCCTCTGGCATCATGAAACAATTTTTTTTTTCAAGACTGGAATTCTGGGCACGTTACCAAAGTGGTACGGGTCATTTAGAAGTACTCCTATATTAATGTCCAATCTTAAACTATAATAAACATCGTCTGAAATCTCTGTAATCTCTTACTGAAATGTATGCCTTCCTTAACTTTCTAGGCAGAACTTTAGACTATGCAGGTCAATTTCATTTTAACGGGAAGGAACTTTTTTAGTAAAAAGTTAAATTCTCCCTTATAACGCTGTGTGTGTGTGTTTTCCTGTTCCCTCCGTGGTTTTTTGGCGAAAGTGACCCGGATGTATGTATGTATGGATGGATGGATGTTAACTACTCTACCGTTTATTACGGGCGGTAGATTTGCGCCACCTACACTCTAAAAAAATCCCGCGTGTCTACTTCCTCGCACAACACTCGGGGAGCCAATCAGCGCAACTTATGGAGGCAGCTCAGCGAATGACGATGCCGAAAGATATGTTTAGACCGAAAAACGCAGTCTGAGTTTTTACATTAAGCTATGGAAAACGTCACGCTTGCACTGCTTAACGCCACAACTCAGACTGCGTTTTTTGTTCTAAACATGTGTTTCGGCATCGTCATTCTCTGAGCTGCATCCGCATCCGTATGTTGTGGTAACTGGCTATCCGAGTGTGGTGCGAGAAAGTGGACGCAAAGGCTTTTTTTAGAGTGTAGCCTGGAAATTAAAAACGAAACATGCGTCTTTTTGTCGCCTTTTATTCCAATTTCCTTCCCCACTGCATTTTGTAACTTTCAACAAGCAGTTTGAGATACCGCCGGTTTGACCTTTGTATGATAAGGGAAAAAATAGAGACACGCACCCTCCGCCTTCCCCTCCCCGGGCGAATGGATCCGCCAATATTCCCGAAAAACAGTGCCCCAATGTTCATGGAGGAGAGCCATAGTATCAATACAACCTAGCCCGAAGGCGCTGGAAGCACCAACACCGTGTCGTGATCGTCTTTACCTTGCAAACTTCTACATCAATCACTCCACAAGGTCTTCATAGTCAAATGATTGCCGCAGACTCGCTCGACGAGTTAAGAACACAGCGATGTAAAAATGTTGGTTCTATTGGTTTTTCTACTTGAAAGTACCATCCTTTTACAAAACAAAAAAAAAAATGTTTTCCAAAATACCGTAGTTTTTGTAATTATTACTGCAATTGTACAACACGTTAACTAAAAAGCACTGCTAATTTTTTTTAGTATTCCTTTGAGAGAAAACAAAAGGCAAGCATTCTCGGCAATGTGCCTTGGCAACTGAAGAGATCAAAGTTTGTTTGACGTCGTTGTTTGTCTGTTAGGTTGGTCGGTTTATTGGTTGGTCGTTTCCTTTTTGGACAGTGTGCGACAGATCGTGCTTTTTCTTCTTTATAACTAACACTGTCAGGCAGTTTGAGAGGCCGATTAAGTCAAGCTGTCTTTATTCAAATGAGAGCCTTTCATTTTAGTAAAGCAGTCCATTACTTCTCGACTCTGTCGTCTCGCACACTGGTTTCAATGCGAACCAATAAACTTCTGCCGGAACCAAATAGCCCCAAGCCAGTTAACTTGTTGACCCCTAAGGGGGTCTTCTTTTTCTCATGTACTTCCGTGCCCAACTTGGGGCTGCTTTGTATCTTTCCATGGGACATACCCTCGGCGCTGCCGACGTTCCCGTCCATGTCCGATGGATTGTGTGCTTCGGGCACATTCAACAACGCTTCAACGGCAGGGAACGCGAAATCGCCAGAGAACTCAAAATTGCCTGTTCCGCCCGACGGCGTCTCGAACCCTAGCCGGCGTGCATACAAGCGTGTAGTTTAGTGCGGGTGGCTCTTGCTCAATGCGCGTTGCTTCCTTTCTATATCTAAAGAACGAAACGACGTTGCTTTATTTGTCTTTTTGTATATTTTTATGATTTGTTTACTTGTTGTTCCCTCGCTCCGATGGGAAATTCCAATCATCAAACTGCAATGCTTTTTTTTTTTGTGTGTGTGTGTATGTGTGTGCCGGCGGCATTCGAACGAAGCTGAAGGAGTGTCGAATTCTAACTTGGGTCGTGTTCGTAGCTCGTCTCGCAAGTGTTCGGCAAAACGACGATCAGAGATTGAGGGCGTCTATACGGCGCGTGGCTTGCGTTGAGAAAAGCGTTTGAGCGAAGAAAGAAAACAAGCGAACAAAACAGTTCGTCCGAATATTTTAGATTTTACTCGTGCTTTTGTGTTCTCGATCGTGCCGTAATAAATTTTTAAGTGATGGAAGGCCCGATTGCATAATGCTTAGTTCACAGGCGGAATGTTGATACTCTTCTTTGAGTAGACAACTGATCGAATGTTTATCGTCATCTTTGTTGATAGGATCTTCTGCTATTGGAGGAACAAGAGGTAAGCTCGTTTTGGGTCTCTCTATAATGTCGTCTAAATATGTAATGAGCACGTCGCGGTTACTTTAGACAGCACCGCATTTCCACCAACTGTGTGCCTCCGTGTACAAGTCTGCATATGTTTTGACTTTTCTTTTTAATTTTCAACGCAGCAGCAAAAATAAAGAAAAAAAAATATTAGGTGTTAGGCTATCATAGATGAGTCCTGACCAGGATTCGCATTCTAATTTATATTTACTTGTAAGTTCCGTTTCTTATACATGGTAAAAAAAAAAAAGAGTAGGAATTTGCGTGCGTAAATTCTAGGTGGTTGCGCTTTAATGACGTGTTATATGCTTTTTTATCATTTAGGGGAAAGAGTTTGCTCATTGTTGACTACGATTTGTTCTAGCTGCGCGATTTTATTATAGGTGCTTGTATCATGCGTAGTAGCACCCTGGGAGTAATCACCTTGCCACCAGGAACCAATTATTGCGATAGTTGTTGAGTTCATTCCTGGCGCTCGTACTTTGATGTGAAAGCCTTGTACGAATTCGTTTGTTTTTATTATTTTTTCGGTTTCAAGAAACAGATACATCAATAATTCACTGACCTTTCATATATATTATCAAACTACAAATCATGCAGCTCACAGAAAAGCTTGTTCCTAGTTGTTACTGTTATGTCTGCAATAACTCTTTCTGACAAGTTTGTGAACAAAATACCTCTAAATATCGGAAAAATATTTTATAAAAAAAATTACAGATAAAATACAAAACATGTACAGCAAATAATATAATTATCCAATACCAACGTGCTCCCTAAAAAAAAACAGTACACTATTTTCAGACCTATGTTTTTGTCACGTCCACTTGACGGAAGATGTGCTGTCCGTGTACTGTGCTTCATGTGTGATTCTTTCATAAAATGTTACCCAATGCCAACGCACTCCCTAAAAAAAAAAAAGAAACAGTAAATATGAGAGACTGAGATATGCTCAATTCAAATCAATTCAAGCTCGTCTAATTAAGTTTATTTGCGTTCATATAACAGCAAGAAATTCAAAGATATATATTTTTACGTGAAATGCTTTGGTGCGGTAGAAGTGAACACTTGACTACTTCTTCACAGGGTTCCGTGAATTTCAAGTTTGGCGTCCTGTATGCCGAAGCCGGCCAGAATACCGATGACGAGATGTTCAGCAATGGTACGATAGTTCTGCATTTGTTGTCACTGTTTGTTTGTTTTATTTCGTGCACCATTACTGAGCGCATGCTTGTTTCACGATCCTGGGATATAGAGTTACGACGGAATGGAAATAGTAGTGTGAGAACGCAGGCAAGCTGGAAGAAAAATACAAAACGGACAGTACGTCCTAAGAGGTTATTGAGACTTTGTACTGTGCTTCCTATTCTTGTCGATTGTTTTTATTGTGGTGCTTACAGGATGTGTCATTGCTGGTGCGTTTGTTTCACTCATAATATATTCAAAGTAAATCAAGTATTGTTTTTTGTTTTATTTTCGTTATTTGTTTACTCTACATACGCAGAACTGGGCAGCCGAGAGTTCGACAGGTTTGTCAATCTTCTCGGGGAGAAGGTACGCTTGAAAGGATGGGACAAGTACAGAGGCGGCCTGGATGTCAAAGGTATCTAGCTTTTTTTTGGTGTTGTCTTTTTTTTTTCGCCGAGTGGCGCGACGATTTAGCGGGCGACAAACCATCCATATACCTCTCGCGCATGAAAGTATGAATCTGTAAAAAAGAAAGCGTCACCCATTTGTTGTTGCCGTTGTTTCTTTTTTTTTTTTCTGTCTCTAGAACAAATTTGTTCTTGGCGCGTTTTTTTACGATGAACACTGCAATATTTATACATTCTTAAATCTTGCTTCGTGTGTCCATATCTAACCTCTTCTTATTGCTGTTTTTTTTTTCACTTCTGTTTTCCTTACTATATATCATGCTCGGTGTTTGTTTGGGCACATTATAGGCTACATTTACATGAATGCGATCGTAGCTCAAAAGATCGAGCAGACACCAATCACACGCAGCCTGTCTTCCTGTTTTTTCCTCTTCTACCTATTTTTCTACCGATCAAAATAGTCGAATCTCGATTCGATGCGCTACGGTCGCATCCCCGTAAATGCAGTCGATGACACACTCTAAGAAATGCCTGCGCGTCTACTTACCCGCAAAACACTCAAAGAGCCAATCTCCGCGATCTATAAAATCAGCTTAGTGAATGATGAGGCGGAACATTCGTTTAGACCTACGAATGAAGTCTGCGCTGTGGGATTATGCAATGCAAATCGTCATGCTTGCGTTGCGTAATGCCACAGCGGAGTCCTAATTTCGAAGTCTAAACGGATGTTCCGCCTCATCATTCGCTGAGCTGATTTAGTTGATCGCTGAGGTTGGCTCTTCGAGTGTTTCGCGGGTAAGTAGACGCGCAGAAATATTTTAGAGTGCTGGCAAAGAGCCCAGTATACGCGCCTCTTCTGGCACAAGCTTTCTGCCTTTGGTAAGACTTCGTGGCACGCGCAGCCAGAGCCCGTCGAAAGGCAGCGAGGGCGTCCTGGAAGTGGAGCAGCTCTAACCTGTCACCGGCTATAAACGAGAAATAAATCGCGATATTACTCACACTACGCTAGGGAGGAATAATAGGGAACGCGAAATAAAACTTGAATCAGGGAATTCTCGTTTCGTCGTTTTAATAAATTGTCAGCTCGCGCATGCATAGTTTTTCCTGTTTGCATCAAACCCACAATGCTACCTTTAAAAAAGAAAAAAAAAAGGCGTACAAAGATGTTTAATGATACGATCACGGTGAGTCACGTGCCCTGCGTTTGTTTATGTTCCCAGCAAGCCCGTCAGTTTCCACGACCTGACGCGCACATTTCGGGCACCGGAGCCAATATCGGCCAGCCGCGGCGCCTTGCCATGTCCAGGTCACAAAACGTTTACGATTTTGGGCGGTGATCCAGGCGTCGACTTGCAGCGACTAATGCCTGGCCTGTGGGCTCCCCATTTTTTTTTTTTTTTTTCTGCGCCGCACAAACGATTTGGGCGTGTCGCGCGAACCAAACCCCACTTTCATAATCAGCGTACACAAAGCTAATGGTTGGTATTTTGCGGGAATTACGGCGATAAAAATAACTAGAGAACGTGATTGTGCACGTGCGCCCTTCCTGTACCCTAAGAGAATTACGTTCGCTGAATTGTATGTTTCATATACATATACATGGTATATGATAGGTCAACATTGATCATTCCGTGTTTGTATGTATGTTGTGTTTGGTAATTCAAACACGCAAGGTGTCGAATAATAGGGCGAAAGGCAGATGAGCGATGCCTGTGGATGCCGCGTCACCCAATCATAGCTTGTCAACCCATCTTCACGTACAGTCCGGGACAATATGTGCTTATTCAGTAGAGAGAGCCGACTGCGCTGATGGTGAAAGACACAGATTGAAAAACTGAAAAGCGGCGATAAATGGCAAGTTGACGGTATTTGTTGAACTAGATTAGGTTGCTCAATACAAACTGAATCAAACTCTTAAAAATCTCTAGAATATAGATTACTGCCTGCTCTGTTCCATTGGCGGCGCAATGTTTGTTTACGCTTACGCCATGACACAGTAGGGGGCTGCGTTTTTTTTTGTTTTTTGTTTTTTTTTTTGTTAGAAACTTTTGCACATAATGTAGTGCAAGAACTTCAGAAATGCATATTCACGCAGCTCCAAGAGCAACACTGATGCCAAAAGTACTGTAAACAGAAAAAAAAAAGTCTTATGCGCAGCCCCTTTCTTCTTAAGAGCCCGCATTTTATATAAATATTTTCCATTTTTATCGCTGGGGCTAGGATTTTGGACACCGGTGTATAGTCGGGCTCAACTTTCTGTGGCAGTTCAATAGTGGAGAGTCCGCGTGTACGGCTCTGATGGGCTCTGGGCGTGGGTGAGCGCACGGGCGCCCGCGAGAACCTTTGACTTAGTTGCCAGAGAAAGCTGTGCGGTCTCCTTTTTGCCTTTCTTGTTCGACTTGTTTTGGCTTCGGGCAAACCCAAATCAAATAAAGCTTCTGACTATTTTGTTTTTACCTGTTCTTTGTTTCAACCAGATCGGTTCTAAAATCCAGTCCCCCGCCGATAATACTGGCGTTCGCACAAAAACCACGCGTTGCCACTCAATCTGCGGAGCTGTAATTGGGTTGTGTGCTTGTTTGGACGGCGGAAAGTTAGACAGCCCCAGCGGACGTCTGGTGTCTCAGCTGTAGATGAGCAATTTAGCCAGTGGAGTACAACCGCTAGCCATGTATCTTTAACGTGCACCACGCAGTAATGATACACGACCGCACGCCGGTACGATGCTCATCCAGATCGAAACGGGCAGGGGTGAGGATTGAACACAGGATTCCTGGTTCGTGCAGCACGAGCTTTAGCCTCCAGATGTTCCGAGAGCTGTAATAAGATGAACGCACTCGGCCACCGATCCCCCGATCCTGGGGAGCAATGTGCGATCATGCGCTCTGAGCTGGTGCGTCGAGAGGTTAAACACACACACTCTTTTTATATTGCTTCAAGGAGGGTATCATCAATGCCACTCTGTTTTTTTTTTTCTTTTCCAGGAGACATGACCGGAAAGTACTCTGTGTACACCATATACGAGGGCCACGAGATTATCTTTCATGTGTCCACGCTGCTGCCTTACTCCAAGGACAACAAGCAGCAGGTAAATTGTTTCTGCGAGTTGGCATTGCGACGCCGCGGAGGGGTGTTCTTGGGAAGACGGCAATTGGCCGACGCCGCGACCCCGCTGCGGCCTTAACAAGGGCTCCCAGTCTTATACGTATTCTTTAACTCTTAACTGTCACGCAATTAAGCCTAAGCTCTATCTCTTAGCTTTCTTTGTACGCTGCATTTTCAAGGAGAAAAAGGCGGTAAACAGAGTTTGCGAATACATGGAAATGAATGGGCGAACGTAACCAGGAAAGCGATCCACTTTCACATTACGAATTTCTGAAAACCGTTCATAGTGACTTAATTAGATAACGCAAAGTTATTATATTTACCATCTTGTTCGGATCGCTATTGTTACATTTGGGGCGGAGATTGTGTGTTCGGCGATGCATAGTTTATTGCTGCGGCGTGAAGAACACCGTTGTTTTTCCTTTTTCTCCCAAACACCCGTTACTTTGTTTCATCGATGATCTACTACGTCGTCAACGCTGCTATAGCACGAGCGTCGGAGTTTATCTAACGTCTCAATTGCACAGGAGCGCGGGCTCAAGTCCGACGTGCTTTTTAAGCCGGTAGCTTTGACATGTCGTTATCTCCCAGTAACGACAAGCTTGATTTGTGTAGAATGCATGTTTAGGCTGGTTCACGCACTCATGCCTCGGTTGTGTCCGCAGCAACCAGGAACGGAAAGCAACGACAAGGTCATCGGGACAAGTGTTTGCCGTACACAACGTGGCTAACGATGCAAGAGGTAGCTGTGCGAAGTAATCATGAGTCACGGTTGTTCGGATGTTCTGGTTGTTTCTGTCGTTTAGGCTGTTGCGAACGCAGCCGTCGCAAATGCGGAAACCAGTCTTTAGACAAACGTTCTGCGAACTCGCCGTTCACACCCGCTTAGGAGTTAAGGGACTCTTTATCATTTACTTAAATTGTAGGCTCAAGAAAATTTGGTTTGAGTGAACGTAAGTGTTCCACGAACGAGCGCAAGCACGCGCCTCTTAAAGGGAAGCTGAGGCTATTCTGTATTTTAGTGAAAACACCTAAATCGTCTTTATTTGGCCTCTAGAAGCACGAACATTGAGATTATTATTTTTTTTTAAATTTTGTGCACGGAGGTTGCTCAGAAAATCATTTTCAAAGTACCGCTGAAGCCCCTCCTTCCTAAAGCTTAACGTTATAAAAGAAGTTTTCGGAATCTCCGCTCTTGCGCGTCTTCAGCCCCCATCAAACCTATGCACGCGCTCTCTTGCTATTATCAAAAAAGTAAAAAAGTAACGTCACGACTAGTGTCAGTGCGGGGTAACACACCTGGCAAGCTTGCAGTTGCACGCGCTTCCCACTCGAGCGACACGCACTTGGCAGTCGAAAGATCATTTTATGACGTAACGACTGGACGGAGGTTTTTCGTGTTTTATCGCCTTTAATTACGTCTTCGGGGAAAACGAACGTGATATTCAGATTCACGGGATAAAAATGCCCTAAAATTCACTCGGACTCGTTTTTCTTTTTTTCTTTTCCAGAACCAATTCATCTTCCTTTTTTTAACATTGAGTGCTCGGTACTACTGTATTTCACCCTCGTAATCCTGTACAAATGAAACTGAGCTTGGCAAATAAGCTGGAAGTTTGAAAACGCCCATTTCTCCTGTTTCACTTCTTTTTTTTTCTGTCCCTGTCTCATCGCGGTAACTCCTCTCTTCGCAGATCTGAAATGGTTAGGATCACTGATCTCTACGACAATTGCTGGATCGCGCTTCCCCGCTTCGAGCCCATTGCGCGATTGAAGCCACCGGTCGGCCATATTACCGGTTCCGCGGAAGCGTTGTCAAGGCGGCGGTTGTCTCTGTTACGTGACCACGTGACCATGGTAACTGTCTAGGCTTGACAGCGCTAGAGCATATCTCGTAAGATGGCCGACGGCGGCTCATTTTCGGTGCGCGGAAGCGCGATTTAGCAATTGTCATAGAGATCAGTGGTTAGGATTATACGTTGCGCGCGAATGTTTCGAAGCTCTCGCGATCATCCTCAACTGCAAGAGAAGCTGCTTTGATATGGGAAATAGACCCTTTCCAGAATTCAGACTGGCAACTTTGGTCACTATCAACATCTGAAAAATGGCATAGGTGCTATACTAATGGCGGCCTTCTGTTTAGTGACGAAAGAAGGAGTTGAAGATGCTCCTGGTGATTCGATGCCTATACATTCTAGATGTTAGCGCGACGTGAAGCAGAAATTGGATGCAAGAGCTGCGTAAGCTTTCATTTCTAATTCGGGCATAGTCAATCTGTTAGCAGCCCACGCACGGCTTCAAAGCCCCTTGATGTATAGAATTTTATCAAGGCGTCTATGTAGGCTGGCGCTTCGTTCTGACTGGTCGCATCTTTTACGCCATCGACACTGAAAGAGATTTAAAAAGAACTGGTCAGTGACGCGCGCATTCTCATTTTCCGTTGACTTGCGAAAGTGACGGTGCCCCATACACTACTGCAGATCATACATTACCGCAGAATTGCACGCGCACTTGATGTCATCGAGTGCGCGTGCAATTGTACTGCATCTTTATACAACCGCGTTCGCAACCGCTTTGCGAACGCGTATCCGCTTCCAGTGTCAATGAGCGGTAAGGGGAAACAAAAATTGAAGGTCAGTTATGGCGGCGCCCATGCACAGCTACTGCAAAGGTGAGCGGCTTTTGGCAACTTCCGGTTCCTTAGGAAATTGTGTTTAGCTGTTGACAAACGACGACGACGATCTGCAAGCCCGTCTAAGCATGGTTCTGAAAACTACAGTCTGGAGGTTTCCAAATTGTGCTTGCACACGCTTGAAGCTCATTGTCGTCGTTTGTCAACAGCGAAACAAAATTTCCTAAAGAACCGGAAGTTGCCAAACGCCGCTCACCTATTCCCCAGTGATACCATTAGTTATCAGCTCGTGGGTTTGCAGCAGTGCGTGGGTGAGTGGATCACATTGTGGTCAATGCAAAACAGTCAGTGCCATCGAAGTCACATCACGAACGGCCGTTCTAAACGTTCATCTCGACCCACCTGAAATCGAACTCCGAGTAATCCACACGTCACCGCATCACGAATTCCTTCGAATCAACATTCCTGTTCGACTCAGGATTCTGTCCCCGGTGCGGCCCTTCAGTTTCCACTCTCAAGCCACGGTCATGACGCTCCGATCGCACCTCTGGCTTCTGGTACTGCTCCTTTCGCATCGAGCAGTTCATGGCGCTCTCCTCAAAGCCAGCTGTCACATGGCCGGCTCGGACGTGGAAGGCCTCATCTTATTCACGGAAGAAACCGGCAAAAAGACCATCGAAATCAATGGCCTCATCGACGGACTGTCGCCCGGAAAACACGGCCTCACCATCAACGAGCACGGCAACATCAGCGAGGGTTGCGATCAAGTCGGTCGTCACTACAACCCGTTAAACGGTTCGCACGGCGTGCCCGACAGCCCCCACTCGCACCTCGGGGACTTGGGGAACGTCGACGCGACCGCTAAACTCCTGGCCGACTTCAGACTGACCAGCAAGGTGCTTCGCATTAGCGGACAGCACAGCATAGTGAATCGATCGTGCGTCGTGTACGAACATCCAGATGACCAGGGTACCAAGACCGACGCCCTCAGCAAGGACACGGGTAACATGGGAAAACCTTTGTGCTGCGGACGCATCAGGAGCTTCGGGAAGGGGGCTGGCGACGCCCGACAAACGCCTCCCGCGCCACTTTTCGTGGCCGCGACGTCGCTCCTGCTGTCGGTGTACTGTCAGCGGAAATCGGTCGCTGACGTGTGACACTAAAAACATAGACCTTATACTGATTCGTACCGGAAATTGTGTAAATGAGAATCGGGAGGTGTGTGAACGAGACTGATATATGATTCGCTCTTGTGATGCCGGGTATTAGCGTTTAAGATATGCTGGCGTTTTTAATTCGCCGCAGAGAGGCTCGGTGAATGACGAGTTTCGGATCGTTTCGGCGTATTAAATACAGCGAGAGTTTGGGTTTCCTGACTGATCATGATGGCTCACCTGTTCTCTGCCAGTTCTCATTTCCCCGAGTTAAAGGTATTTGTACTTCTTGACTGGCAAACTTTTTTTACATCTATCGCAAGGACTGGTGCAGCTTTCTTTGCTAAAAGGAATACGTGAGAGTCTTTTTTTCTTCATCCTTTTTTTTTTTCAACGTGAACGTTTGAGAATTTTTCGCAAAATAAAATAATAAGTTCAAATTCGAGTTCCTTTTTTATTTCACCTTTATTAGTGAATTTCTTTGTATTTTGAAGAGAAGTTTGATACTATCCTTTTGTTGCTTGAGGCCTGGTTCACAGCTTAGTGAGGCCGAAATATATTGTGCATCTTAAGAAACCTTGATCGTAGTTGCGCCATGCGAACGTGTGCACCGCGGTTCCCCTAAAAGTGCCGTTTTACATTTAAATGTAGTAGCGTTTACCTAAAATGGCTGAACGCCTTAAATGGCGTTCAGCCATTTACTTTGCCGGTTTAATTTAGGGGAATACGTCATCTCTTTCAGGTTGAACGCAAGCGCCACATCGGTAACGACATCGTCAACATCATCTTCCTGAACGGGAGCTACGAGGACCACTGCAACTTCAAGCCATCGATGATCAAGTCTCAATTCACCCGTATCCTTTAGTGGGATGCTGATTATTATTAGGCGAGATTGAAACCGGTCCGGTAGGCATTTTCACTCGATTCTTCCAAGAGATTGGAAGGTTTGTGCTCGTGTTTTTTAAACAAATTCGAATTAAATTTGCATATCAGTATTGTTTTTTGTTTAACTCTGACTATTGCTATGACCCGTTTCATGCTTAGTGTAAGCATGTCAAATCTACTGGCGCGACCGTGTGACTTCATATCTATTGCCTCATTTGCACCAGAGAGCGTGCGCATCAAACGGTAACTAAGTCAAGACAACGTTGTGGAAAAAACTCAAGCTCGCGACAGCACCGTTAGCAGCGTTGTGCTCGAGCTCCAAAACAAGGAGCTCTCGCTGGTAATCCTCGAAGCTCGATTATTGTTTGACGAAGTTCAAAGCATAAAAAAAATACAAAAACGAAAAGTACAAAAAGAAAAAAAGATATATGAAGAAGACAAAAAGGCGCTGCACTTCAGTGACGATATTACATCACAAAACCTATCAAACGAATGTTGACATCCAGGAATGTGCTCTGTACTCCGTTCACCCTTAAGCTGAGACCAGAAGCTCCGCCTTCAGCGCGAGCTCGCTGACTTCCGCAGTGTTTTGATAGTGCGTGCCTGCGCGTTCACACTTGCGTTAGCAAGGGCAGAAAGCTCGCGCGGAAGGCGGAGCTTCTAGTTCTATCTTTTAAAAGTGAAAGAGAGAGAGAGAGAGAGAGAGAAGTGTTGAAAAGAAAGGAAGCACTTCTCTCTTTCTCTCTCTTTCCCGGTAACGATAACGAAGCCTCAAGTTGTCTTAACTCTGCTCTTCGTTAAACCTTGACTTCAGCGACAGACATCTTTGCTGTGGTGTCCTACATCCGCGAGGAGGACGCGTACAGGTAATTACTACTCCATGTTTTGAATTTACCATATTTTCAAATAAATAAATCTTATAGGGCTACACAAACGAGCTCATAGCAATCTTACCTGACAAATCCAAAGGTGCGTTTAAAGGGTGAAAACAGCCCAAAAAGACACGGACAGGGAAGATGTACACGCACGAAGCGCTGGAGTACATCTTACCTGTCCATGTATTTTTGCGCTCTTTTTACCCTTTTAAAATGCAACACCAACAAGCCCAATTCACCACTGTACGTCTAAAGACCGATTCAGATAATGGAACTTTAGTAGCGATATTGCTGCGTCAACTTTGCTCTTGCGGCAAAAAAACAAACAAAACATAGTGGAAGCATTGGACGTCTCAACAGCAAAATTGCAAGCAAACTCGCGCCATGCGAATCAGGCACAGTGCACGTCTTTTCAGTTCTTTAGTTGATATCACGTAAAATACTCTTTTGCTTGGGGAAATCTTAGATTAAAGGAAGCTCGGGAACCTCCTTCGCAGCCCATGAATTTGATTTAAAACGTTTGCAGATATGTTTGACTTTTTATGGAAGATGTTGGACATAAACAAATTCCAAATGTGAACTGAGCAAACAAGCATAGTTGAATGTGCTCACAACATCCATGATGAGGCGACTGCGCGGTCAGCTGCCTTACCGCGCTGTATTCAAAGTCTCCTCGTGGAGGCCTCGTGGAGGTGATTGTAGACTGAGCCATACTTAATTTACGTGTCCACCATGGTCGACTGGGTTTCCTGCACTGATGGGCCTTCTTCACATAATGTCATCAAGCGGCGAGAGCTCGAAGTACGGTTGGCCTCCGGAACGGGGCTTGCGCTACCTTTCCTCCTTCCTCCATGACGGAGGAGGCAGGAGAGGTATACGAAACTTAAGTTTTGCAAAGGTAACGCAGATGGTATCGCAACTCCATTTCCGGACGCCAACCTTAGTTCAAACTCCCGTCGCTATGTGAGGCAAGCCTGCGCATGCAAAAAACGCTTCCTGAAAAAAAAAAAGGGAAAAAGGTTTATTCACGCCTAGACTAGCGCCATAAACATTGCACAATGAGAGCAAAACATCGAACCATATATTGGAGTGCGCTTTGCTTGGTGCATGTTCGAAACGAGCTCACATTTAGAGGCTGCAAAGACCTGCAATCTTGATGACGCTGTTGAATGCACGTTGCACATGCACTTTTGAAGCTCGCCGTCAGCTCACTCTGCTACCACGGGCTAAGCTATGGCCGCTGGTGAATACAACTTTAAGAAAAGTGCTGCACAGTAAAGTGCATAAAAGACACCATTGAGATGATTGCAAGGCCACAACTTACATAACGCCCAATTCTAAACAACGGTAAGGGGAATACATATCAGGAGTGTTAAAGGTGGACTGCATCGCCTTCCCGCACAGGATATCGTTGTTCTCTGAAGAGTCGGTACCACTGTTCGGCCCCTCGCTGCCGTGCCCGCCAGTGTTCCAGAACCACCAGGAGTTCAGAGAGTTCGTCCTTGTAAAACGTGAGTGTAAACACTCTTTAATAGTTATCATTTACAAACTGGAATTGCAAGTGTGCTATAAATGCACGCCTGTACTAACGGCATAACATTTCGGGCAAAAACGACAAAACAATAAGGCTTCACGCGTGTATATGAGATTAGGAGCCCTATTTGCCTGAACGCTAGCGGAAAGTTTTCGGTTAAACCTTTAACCAGACTGTGCGAATACTTCCGTAGGCAGTGAACGACTTCTCAGTTGTATACGTTTTTTGAGCGAATGTTTCAGCAAATCTTAGAGCAGACGTTTTGTTTTACTGTAAATTAAACTCTTTTTTTTTTAAACGAAACTTAAGCGGGTTTGTATTTTGGAAAAAAAAAAAGACAGCTAAATTGTCTTCATTTTGGCTCCGGGATCACGAACATCAAAGTTATATTTCGGATTGATATGCGAGGAAGCCACGACAGCCAGCACTTTCAAAATAGAGTTGAAGCCACTTCTTCCGGGCACGTTCGGTGTGAAAAAATCGTGACCCCATAATATACAAATATCTCAACATTTCCGCGCCTTCCGCAAGCCTTACCCAAGCAGTCAGAAAAAACACTGCACACGTTCCCTCACAAGCGGCACGCGCAAGGCAGTTACTTGAAACCTCTGGGTATGACGTCACACCCAGCAGTTGGTTTTTCGGTTTTTTCTCGCGTCTATCGATGCGTCAGAGCATAGCCTCCTCTATACTGACAAAGCCTGTCAGATCGCCACGAGACGCGCCGCCAAAAGTGAAAAGGTAGAGCGGCAGACAACGGATGAGACGAGATGCATGTAACGGGCGCCCCGCTGCGGCGAGACGCCGAAACACACTTGCCCCAAGCGATGGAATGTCCGCTCGTGCTCTTCGCGTTCTTCGCGCTACCGCTTCTTTTCAAGTCGGTTTTGAAAATCATGTTTCGGTTCCTCGCCGCTGCAAAAGCTGAGCGCTGACTACAGGCTCCCCGATAAATGCTCTCTGCCACCGCTCTAAATCTGCGACCGGGCGCTCTACGGCTCCGTCGTCGAACTACCAGGTTTTGTGGGCATAGAGGAGGCTATGGTTCGGGTTAAATGCTTGTGATATGCAAATTCACTGGACGAAAATACGCTAAAATTCAACTCTACAGTCCGTTGCAACTCAAGAAGATAGGGCGAGGGAAAGGAAGGCCGGGGAGGAGGAAGCAGACAAAACGCTAAAAAGAGGAGCAGATTTCACCCTCTCTTCTCCGGCGTTTCATCTGCTTCCTCCCCCCCCCCCCCCCCCCCCCCGGCCGTCCTTTCCCTCGCCCTACCTTGTTGAGTTGCAACGGACTATAACTAGCTGTTTTTTTTTTCAAGAATTTTTTTTAATGTTTTTAACGTGATTACTGGGGGAGGCACGTAACCTCAATAGAAATCATCAAAGTCGGCCGCAATACTCAAAGCGTCAAGGGAGTTTCAGTACGAGGAGGACTCCCTTTTCAAGATATCAGGAATCAACTCGAACTGCTGTGTCCACATGACCGCGGGATGTGGGAGGCGCTGGCATTGAAGTACCGTCAGCGGCAATATGAGCTGGCCCGGTTTAGTGCTAGCTGAAAGGGGTTAAATTCCGCATTGGGAGCCTCCGGCATACTACGCTATTAAACCGACTTCCACGTCGCGACAATATTATACCGGGAAGTCCATTGCAACCTAATGTACCCGGAGCTCTCTGAAAGCTTTTATGCCGCTTCGCTGCCTGAACGCCGCTAGGCTGGCTTATATAGCCGCACCCTGTATTTCACGTAATTATTTTTTTTTTTTTCACGTGACCTTGCACCTTAAATTTTTCTTTCAGCTTTATTTTCTCCTTTTTTTTTTTTTTTTTTCTTCACGGCTGGAAGTTTCCGAGACTTCAAAGACAAAGGGATCGAGTTCACGAAGGGCTCCGTTCATTGCTTCGTCTGCAACTCTGCATAAGTTCCATTCCAGGCTCCCGATCAATTCACTCCGTCGCGGCTCGACACGGCCGAATGGAACCTTTCGCGGGGGGAGCTTCGGTGTTAACCTTTACCAGTTCCTTTCATCTCGAGCGCAACCGCGCCTGCCTCGCATCTCGGGCTCCTTTATTGCGACGCAATCGGGGTGCCAATTGCCTTCTCCAGGACCATCGGGGACGGATGTGCGCCAAAACCCCTTTGAATAATTCATTCAAGTTTCGAAATCAACTCTCTGACTTTTGACCGTGCTGCTGCTGCTCTCGTGGGTCTCGAAAAACGAGTGCTTCCGGACAGCTCCTCGGAATTAAATTTGTCCGTATCGTCTTTGTCGGTCCGCCGAGGAAGTCAATTTCCACCGAGGGAAGAAGACGAAAACAACGTGGCCGCTTGGGAACTGTAACCATCCAGCTGTGTATCGGGGTGTGCGATGCGTGTGTGTGTGCGTATGTGTGTGCGCGCGCGTGTTCTGCGCGTATATTGTGCGGAAAGGGGGACTTCTTCCTTTTTTTCCGGTGGTCCCTAGGCGAGCGCCAGGCCTTAAAAATTTTATGTGTCGCTTTTCGTTGTTGTTTGAAACACCATACACAGCGTTTGATTAAACGTTTTCATTTTCCCGGAGTCGTGCCATGGCAAGCTGGTTTCTGCGCTAAGGTACACTTTTGAAAAATGGGAGAGTAGTTCATCTTGCTTTGGGGCAATTGAACTGGCGAGCAAAGCAGAACTAGAAAACGTATGGGCTCGGCGAAATACACGGGACTATGGACTGCCATTCTTGCAGGTTTTGGACGCGAGCCTTGTGCTGAGAACCTTCGAGAATCCTTAACTAGCTGCAATATGATCTCCATGAACTTTATATGATTTGCCTTAGTTTAAAAATACTATAGTGGCTTATTACGAAAATAACTCATTTTCGGTTTTGGTTACAATTTCATATTTTAGCTTGAGCTTGAACACGGGTCTTGCTCATGGCATGGCACAGTCCGAATGAGTGTTCCTTCATGGTTCTCGCCTTTCTTTCATAACAGAGCTTAAAAAAATTAAAGCATTGAACACATATTTTACACGAGACAGAATGATTCAATCTCATTCAATTAAATTCAATATTTATTTTATCTCGTGACACCAACAGCTCAAACGCCTTTTCGGTAAAACACCCCACAGCAATATCCACACTTGCCAAAATTCACATACAATACATATACATCTATGTGTTAATCTCTTCATAAGACGTGTATTTTCCTGGGATATGAGGTTGTTACAAAATGAATCTCAATCTACAGGCAATTCGACAATAAGAGATATCATAATAAATCAATTAACCGCGTTTTTTTTAATTTTTAAGGGTACATTATTTGGGAGCATGCATCGTTTATAACTTTTACGCAAGGAAGACCGACGAGGTTACGAATACAAAAAAAAAACATCGTATATTCAATGGTAGCGTGTGCATCATTCACACAGTTTAACGAAGTTAAACAGAAGTGTGAGTAAAAGGGATTTTTGTAACGTTCCCATGATACCGCGCAGTCCGGGAACACGCGGCACGAACCCGTCTAGCCCGTTTCCGTTCTTACGGTATATGTAAATGACAACAATGGCGAAGAAGGTAACGAAATTTCAATTGGTCTAGTCCCGTCTGCGCTCCCAGAGGCACGGATCTCAAGCACCATTTTTCAACGGGGTTCACGCGTGTCCGGCAACTCGAAAAGCAAACGAATGGCTTTCCTGTCCCGGGATGGACGCCGCCACGTTAGGCCTAATCCCGCGCGCCGTCCGTCTTTCTTTGCGCATGGACGTGGAAACGAATTCGAACAAAGAGGAAAACCTAGAAGACGAAATAACGGCTCCGCGAATGCCGTATGCCGTACCTTGAATGCTCGCACGCGGCGTGAGCGAAATTCGAGGCACGCGCGTAGACTCGGTACAGGCGCCGAGGATTTTGTTTGAGGTAACGTTGGAAAACGTCTACGGGAATTTGCGGAACGGCCCCCAACACCGAACGTGACCTCAGCAGGACCGTTTGCGGTGATAACCTAGCAGCCCTGTACGGCGATAGGGCACCGCGTTTCCGCCCACGATCCCCGGCTTTTATTCCTTGGTCTTTATGGCTTTGATTTTGCATTCTCGTTATTAGGTTTTTGTTTGTTTTTTGTATTTATTAATTTATATGTACCTCAAAAAATGATTTTACATTTTTATAATTTTCAATATTGTTTTTGTTGCTTTGTTAAACAAAACAAAATATAGTTGTTGTTTTTTTTTTTTTTTTTTTTGCGTTATAGTGATTTTGAGCCTGAAATGTTTTGTTCAAATGCCCTGTGCACACAATATATATTTTTGTTCCGACCTCAACGTGCTTGATCCCACTGGCCTGTGTCTCCTGCATATTTATATATAGTGTCATTTTGCGAAACAGCTAGCTCCTATTTGAACGACACCAGGCCTGATTTTAAGGCTTTTCATTTTGTTTTTGCCGACCGTACCGGCGTGCGGTCATGTATCCTACTGCATGGTGTACATTAAAGACCCCCGACGGTTGCGCTGCACTGGCCGAATTTCTCATCTACAGCTGAGACACCAGACGCCCATTAAGGCGGACTAACTTCTAGCTGAATAAACATTCACACAACACAATCATTATAGTTATATTATATTTTACGTTCCGTTTCTGCAGCTGGCAAGGTAGAAAAAAAAAATTACCTCGGACATTCGTCTGCCCGAGTCTTTTCTAGTTATTGTCATTTTCCCCCGGCTTACATTTCTTTTTGTTATTTTTTATAGATGATAGGATTCCTTCTTATACGGCCACGACGCAGCGTTTGAGGCCATCGATATGTTTGTACTGTTACAGTGATCAACGGCGAAAAGGCTGCCTTCAACACACCCATCTTCGCGCAGAAGAGGGAGCGGACATTAGACATGCTCATCAAGGACCTCTATAACGAGCACATGTCCGACAGCCGGAGTGTGAGTGGAGATTTTTTTTACTGCTTCCTATCCCCACTCCGAATTTCCTATAGTACTGTCCTCGTTGCATCGCTCTTCTCGGTGACAAAAGCGAATACCTGACTATGCAAGCTTACGTATCCTTGGCAAAAATTAATGCACTAATCGTCTACTAATTTTGTACTTTAATTTAGCACTTACGAAAATATACTTAAAATTAAAGTTCTGTTTACTAAGTGTATATCAAAGATGCGCTTCCTCTCTCACCTTTACAAACGTATAGCCAAGAGCCCGAGAGCCCAGCACGCAGGTGTCTTGCGATTCAGAAGCGAGAAAATGGCTTACGAACGCCGAAAACTCTATAGCGACCTGGTTTCAAACGGGACCTGCAACGTTATCAGAAGTACGGGCGCGGAAGCGTGTATTCAGAAAACATTTATCTAACGTGAGCGCTCGTGGATAGATGAAATAAAACGCAATCTTCTGAGTGAAGATTTCGCGCTTGTTCCTTCTCATAGCGCAGCATGCACTTAATGAACTGTGCTGTAAGCAGAGTTTGTGCAGCTTCTCTACGCGTGGCAAGGCAGGTTCGCATAATCATGCATGTGTAGGAACCGACCCTCATGCAAGTCCACGCTGTAGTTGCCACATTGGAACTGAATGGCGGGTTAAGGCCCGTTTACACTCTTGCGACCTCTTTGAATTAGGTGCCTTGAAGCCTCTTACAACGAGAGTAGAGTTCCTGTATAAGCTCCAGCTAGCTATACAGGAACTCTAAACGAGAAGACAGACTGGCGCCATCTATTGGGTAGCAGTGAAAATTTGGCTGTCCGGCATCTTTTCTATTTTGCTCGCGCGTTATCCTTTCTTTCTTTGCTCGAAAATTTTTTGTCAACGTTATAAACGAGCCTTTCTTATAGGTATTACGCACATTAACCTCGGAAATCCCGCAAAACCTTCGCTTTTGTGAAATGCAGTTTCAAGGTCACCGCATAGATGGCGCCAGGATGCTAGTGTGTTCCCTCGTCCTAAGAAATTTAAGAGGTTTCTACAGGCCTCGTCTCTCTTGGTCGTACTAGGTTGCTATAGTGTGAACGGGTTCGTTCACAATGGATGGATAGATAATATTGGCGATGCCGTGGACGGTAGCTTGCGCCACCTACACGTTATGCCCAGTGTTGCCTGAGGGAACGCGCCGCCTTGTGTTATCGGTGGAAAAGAAAGGACGTTGTTGCTTCGCATCGCCACTGTAACTTTATATAAAAGGACCGTTCTTCTCAGCGTGCTCGGGGTTCGCGCTCGCTCGCTTTTAATGTGCATTTTTTTGCTACGACCGAAGCAGTAATGCGGAGAAGCCACACAGCGAGTAAGGCTCGATTTGCACCATGCGATTTTACTTGCGATTTCGCAGTCGCGACATCGCTCGCGTGGCGAAAATTGCGTGCTGGAAGCTGCGGTGCTCAGTGTCACAACTGCGAAATCGCGAGCAAAATAAAATCGCACCATGTGAATCATACTTGAGCACCTTGAACGTATAGCGGCATGGTGCAATACACGCAAATATCATTTACCTCGGAGCAGGAACCCCAGTTGGTCGGATAATAAAGGTTTCACCAAATACGAATCGTAAGCTCTTTGGTAACTAAAAGTTGCATGTATGGCATTACGCCACGCTGAGTCTATTGGCAAAAAAATCGAACAATATTTTTTTTTTTTTACTGTGTTTTATTTTTTTGAACCCAATACCTGTGGGCAGGATTTCTTTGTTATCTTCGTCTATTAAGCCGGGGGGGGGGGGGGGGGGGGGGGGCAACGGCATAGATTGAACAGAAGTGCCGAGGCAGTAGTTTTGCAGGGGGGGGGAGGGGGGGGAAGTCTCCTGTTCAATTGTTCGTTCACTGACTGAATGAGAACTCCAGACGAACGCTGGCGGAGAATTCGGCTACTTTACCCGAGTGGAGCGTCAGAAACACACAAAAAAACATAATTCGTATTGTTGTTGTCCCCGTGGGTTTGATTTATAGCTTCGCCTCTAGGGGCGCGACGGTTGGACCTCCTCCTTAGAGTGCCTGCATTTTAGAGTGTCTGCAACTGCTCGATCGAAGTCGTGCGATTAATGGGCCGCGTTTGCAATACAAGCTGCGAGGCGTCGATCGCCTGCAAGCTCCTCTCCATCACCCACTTTCCTTCTTTCCACGCGACAACGCAACGCATGCGCATTTGCCACCAATCTGCGCAGGAGGCATTCATCATTAAATTGCAAAAGGCTCTCCATGGTTTCAGTTTCTCCCCTTTTTAGATCTAGGCCTACTGCTCCTTTCTAGAGTTACTAAATGTCCCCAGAGTATACCGAATCCCATTCAGTCCGCTTACCGGAATTTAATGCCGCAAATTCAGTTCTGATTGACTGGTTTAGCCCGTGGCGGAAGTTATCAGTCAGCCATTTTGTGAATCGGCCCAAAACAACAATTAAAACGTATATAAAATGTTTTCGCGTTATCGCGGCTACGATGGGTACGCACGGGTGGGGAGCTCTGGGTATACCGATGAGTTAGGACCGAACGGAAAGTGCGTTGATTTTTTTTTCTTTAATTAAGTAGCCGCTGATTTGGTTTGCCAAATGAGATTGCCGCCTCGTTTTCTTGGTCGGATTACGCTGGTGCTGCGTTTCAAACTCTACGCCTCAGACGCTAAGCCTAACACTCGACTTCGATATGTTTCGAGGCGAGGGAGAAAGACGAGACAGCGAGGAGCAAGTCACTCACCGCTCGGAGCGAATGGAAGAACTTTAATAAAAAGAAACCAGCGTCGCCGCAGGTCAGGTACGTGGATTGAAGAGCTCGCACGGTAACGGACGCTAGACTGTACGCGCTTCGGTTCGACCGCACAGTGCAGCGCCATATTGGGGATAGCGACTGGTGCGCCGCGACTCGGTTTTAAAACGAAGCTCGGGAGTTTCGGTACTCTGGGAACATTCAGTGACTCTACTCCTTCCCAATAAGAAGGACCATTCGAACAGCGGCAATGGGTGAGTGAGGCCGCTTATGAAGTTACGAGGCAACCCATACACAGTATATATCTACAACCGTACAGCGTGCAATTATCTGTTAGCTAAAGGTGGTTTTATATTCGAGGCATGTCATTGAGTTTGCGCGTTCAAAGTTTATTTCGTGTGTTTAAATTGTAACCTGAGCAAACAAGTTCATATAGATGAGAGAAGTTAGATATTCGTGTTATTGTTTTCAGAACATGCTCAACAGGCGGGCGTTTAGCGACGTGTTGCCAGAGACGCCCAGAGGCTCTCGGCGGAAAGAAGAAGCCAGACAGGTGGAATTCGTACGGATCGGCCAGGTATGTGACCGAGTTTTTTTCTTTTTTTTTAATACTCGATGCTTTGTTAATTGGCATCAATATTTTTTTTAATGGTTCTTGTTTGTCAGAGTAAGGTTAAAATGTTTGTCAAACCTATTGAGAACTGGTGAAGGAAAGCGGGTTGAACATGAATACATAAAATTGAAAGAATAAAACACATGAAATAAACACATGAAAGAAGAAACACATGAAAGAAAATGGTTGACCTGTGCTTGTCCTCTGTGTTTTATTTTTTTCAATTTTATCTCTTGACAAGGCAGCAGTGAGATCACTGTAATCGAATTACAGAAGCTTTTCTCTTTTTTTTTCTTTTTTTGCTTTTGTAAGCATCAATGCAAGTAGTTACTTTAAAGGTGTTGTAGAATGGGATATTTAGGAATCAAGTAGTGTAATTATGTCGTTAAATATTTTCTAACAGTAATTTTGGTATTTTTACATCATTAATACAGATTTCAATATAATATAGCGCTATCTTTTAGAGCACTTTTTACAACAACACAAAGAAGCCCTCATAAGACTAACATTGATGATATATTGTGTACCTTTATTGCTCGATTCTGGGGTAAACGTAACAATTATTTTTTAAAGCAACTTCGATCGAATAAATTTACCTGGTTATAATGCGCTATATAATTTATTTCCGGTTCTGGTGCTTTAAACGAGTAGTTTTTTACGTAAATATAGTCTAGAAACGATAGTAGTCTGACCGTCTCAGATCCACAATTCTTCCACTTTTTTGTTCCCACTTTCCTTCTATTCATACTTCTACACTTCGTAATTTGCTTCATGCGCATGAACGTACAAAAACGGTTCTGACTCTTTTATATAGCGTGATTCTCCGTAATGCATATTTTACAACAGGTCTGTAAACATTCTGCTCAGAAATTAGGCCCGTCCCCGGGGCACAAACCCATACCCGATTCACCGGTGACCACGACGAAAAAAATAACTTCATAATGGCGATAAAGAAAACTCTGAATATTTGTATTTGTGTCACCATTACTCTGAAATAATATGAAGACTACCACTTAACTAGGCTACAGATTTTACCGACATAATACATGGGTTTACAAGTTTTTTTCTTTAGTTTTTTTTTAATGTTGGCTGGTTTATAGCGCTGGCGTTTGTCGCACGCTGACTACAATCACTGATTATTCCTATTTTTATTTGGAGCATTCGTTCCACCCTAATTCCGTTGTCACGAATAAACGCATTGTAAAAATTATCTTCAAAAGGGACGAGTTACTTTAATGGCACCGATTGTACTTCTCTCAACGTTTATCGCGATCGTGCCTCTTTTCTTACTTCCCAATTCACGTTTTTAACTACACTTTGTAACTAGACTTACTTTTTTTATTATTATTTGTTATTTCCACATCCATGCTATATACAGCATTTGGAAAACGAGCCGTATTGAAAATTACCCACCCTAATATGTTCTCGCTTTTCAGGCTCTCAAGCTTGATACGATCGTCAAGGGTGATGCACCCACTAGTCTTGCCACAACTAGTCTCTTCAAACGAGAAGTAAGCTGCAGCTATTTCTTTTTTTCTTTGTTTTTAATTGGGTTATAACTCATAGTCTGGCTATCACCATCATTATCGTTTATTAAACGTTAACGGCCCATACGGGTATATACAGTGTTGGGAAGTACTTCAAGTACATTGCACTTAAAGTACTACTTCAAGTAGGTTTAGGAAACTTGTACTTTACTTGAAGTACATTCTCTCAGTATGTACTTGTAGTTTATTTAAAGTATTTCTTTCTGGTACTTTCTGAGGAAATTACGATTTCCGACTTCAAAGTACATTCCAAAAATTTGGTTTTGTTAAATGTGTATCACGAAATGATGCTCTGTGAACTCCGAAGAGATACTGGGTGGGATGTTCTACTCTAACCAGAGACGTGAGCAGACGATACATCGCTCCGGTTTTCCTGGGGGCGGCTTCCCCGCAGCTTTTTGAACTCAGGCTACTTTTCAGTCGGTCAGCGCAAGTGAGGAGGTTTAAATTGTTATGAGAGCAAAATGAATCATAGTCTAGCACCTGAAAGTATGGTGCGGAACAATGAGACTTTCAAGTTGAAGAAAACGACAACAGAGGAGAACGTCTCAATGTTTTGAGACATTCCCTTTTTTCTTTTCCTTCGACTCGAAAGTTCCTTAATCTTTTCGCACCCCAATCTCAGGTATCACATTATGGTTAATTGTCACCAGCTGACTTTCACACTCACTATTTTTTTTTTCATTAAAAAGAGGACACTTTTTTTTGAGGGGATTGCTTGCTGGAGCTACGGGGCTGACGTCATGGCGCAACAATCCAGTGCAAGCGGCGCCAAACTCAGAAGAGGGACTTCTGAATTTGGCACCATTCATGAAAATGACTCCTCTGTGGCCACTTGGCTTTGTCGAATATTCGCCGCTGTTTTTCGAAAATATGTCATGCACCCCTGATTACCCCTGGGCAATGCGTACCAGTTCAAAATCACTGTACATGGGAATTAAAGGACATCATGAAAGATTGTGTTAAAATACTTGGACTTTGCTTTTAAGGTATATTTTATTTATAGTACTTTACTCAAGTACATTGCACCTAGTGTACTTTTTACTTTACTTGAAGTACATCACGTTTCATTTACTTTGTACTTTACTTGAAGTGCCTTTTAGATGTACTTTACCCAACACCGGGTATATAGAGATAAGAGCATCTTTTAACATTGCTTTCTTTTCCAGCCTTGGGAACCCCAATGTTTCTATCCCGACTTTCCACATGAAATCATCTGTGGGGACTCGTGGGGTGAGTTACCCAAATTAGCCTCTCTTTTTTTTGTATATTTCTAGATTAGTGTTCACCGAAGTTTTGCTATTCTTATTCATACGCGGCTGTAGGAATTAACATGCTAATTTACCCTCCTGAAGATTCTCACTTTCTAATTTGCATTCAAATCTCTTCTCGTTTCTTTTGGCTATCTTCTGCTTAAATAAAAAAAAAACAAAAAAACAATACTCCTATTTTTTGCGTTGTTTTAATTTTTTAAGCATGCATGACATGAGTTAAATTGCTGGAAGATCCTTCACTGTCTCATTAGCATATCACATAAATATGTAAATACTATAAAACATTATATTTAAATGTCGTTCTTATTAGATAGTTCTACCCTATTAGTCGAAATAAGTCACCATTGCGGAGTTCTATAAAAATTGCGTTTTTTTAACATTTTTTTTCATGCCTAGGAAACAACAAGCTCATCCTAGGAACGGAGGCGGGCATTTTTTTAATCGAAGAAGGACTCACGCACCGGCTCATCTTCGACAAAACCGTTCAAGTGAAGCAGATCAGCGTCGTCGAGGCCCACGGCATTCTGCTCTTCCGAACCGACCGAGGTATGAAGCTTTTCCTTGCGTTTATCCCTAGAGATTAGGAGGACATTCATTATCCTAAAGAGGATGTTTTCTTGTCCGCCCTCATGCTCCCCTGGAGCGAGATAACAAGGTTTATTTAATCTGGGGCAAATCTGAAGTAACAAAACCTAGGTTATTTTTACTTTTTTTTTTTTTTTTTTGACAAGCACCTAAATGATTTAAAAAATTTTTGAAAACAAGGTTGATAATTGAGTATATAAAATATAGTATATAGTATAGTTACAGTATATACTATATACTATGAGCCTATACATGAAAACGCGGGCCAAATCGCTATGCATCTCGCAGAAAAAAAGGCCGATGCCATAGTGGTCAGTGCCAAAGTTCCCATTACGGAACGTTAGTAGCGTTCGGTGTAATTGGGTAATTAATTGCATTTGGTAGGTAAATGTTTAATTATTAATTGAAATGTACTTCTTCAATTAGAAACTTTGCTTTAGTTACTTTAGTTACTAAAAAGTAATTAATCACCCAATTATACTGAACGCTAATAGTTTTCATGAATGTGCCCTTCGGCACACACCACTACAGCATCAACCTTCTTTCTGTGCTATGTGTAGTCTTCGCAGGAGCGATTTTGCCCGCGTTTCCAAAAACACCCGACATATTGAGCAGCTACATGATAGAACCTGGCATTTACATTTCTTTGTTTGATTCCTCTTGCAATTTATTATTATCATGCTCAATGGCTATATACGAGTGCAGGTTCAAAGTTGTATGCCTGAAGATATATTTATTTCAACATGTAGTGTGTTCATTTTTGCTATTCATACCGATTATGCGAACTTCTTGGTAAGCATCCGTTATTCAACACATCTATAAGCATTCCCTGAGGACGGGTTTAACTCTGGTTCGTTGAATGACGCACTCAGAGGATGCTCTCTTTATGGCGACGATGAGCCGAAACTGCACGTATTAATTTCCGATGTCTAAACGACAATTTTGTACCGGCCTGAAGTAAAACGTTTAACCTGGCGATGGCAGTCAAGTATGAATAATACTGCAAAATTTATTGAGAGACGATCAAATGTCTGAGAAGAATGTATCGATCCATAATCCAATAAATACGCTGTACACTGAGAAAACAAATCTGGAGGGGTTACATTTGTAGCACCCTTTGTGGATTGCGATTTGACAATTAGGTACTCTCCTGGCGTCCGCTGTCGTCTTCGAATTTCGAGTTAGAGGAAACAGTGCGTATTTCATTGGCGAACGTAGACATATTCATTATTAGGATTACGTGGTTCACATCTCCACATGTCTGATTGTTGCATGTAATCTTTCAGTGTTGGCGAGCGACTTATTTCCCGTTCTTCTGTGTTAACAACTGTTTCGCTTTGCTACACTATAATAAAAATAGCCCCCCTGTATAATTGCGTAATGTCTATCACTTCCCTTTTCTTGATTGTTTTTTCTTTTTGTTTCAGGAAGAGACAGCAGGGTCCATGTGTTTCGGTTGACTGATTTCGAAGGGGACGCCACGAACGCTCTCGTGAGAAGTCGACCAGACCTAAGAGAACACAAGTTGGAACGCACCAAAGGTCAGTGCAGCTTCATTGAACTTGCGATTTGTCCAAAATATGTTAGGTTCTCTTGGTGGAGTCGTGAAACTGGCTTATCTTTCCTGCGCTGAAAGCCCTGTGTTCTCACTGCCTTCGTAGTTTAATGTCTAGAGCAGAATGCTCTACAATAGAACAGTTTCGTAAGATGTACAAATATGTTGCAAATAACGGTAGTTGATAAAAGAACACTGCAGAAAAGGCTCGCTAAAAATGTCGCAGCAAGGTAACAAAAACGTTTAAAAACCCAAAGCTAGAAAGGTTAATAATAGAAAACGTCCTTTTCGAACCCACGAGTTGCACTTCTTGAACTAAGAGGGAAAGATTGCAATACCGGGATTTCACACAATAGAAAGATTTAGTAGAGCGTTCCGATACCTCCGATGCCCCCGATAACGATGCATGCGCAAAGGCGGCGGTAGAGTATCGAGCATAGTTGTAGGAGTCATCGGAACGACTTACTAAAACTTTCCAATAACCGAAAAGAATGTCCTCGAATTTCTTACGCTACAATTGAATTCAAACTATCTCGTTCGTATATTATCATTCTCTTGGTGTCAACGTCTGTGGCTTAGCGTTCTTTATTTTGCTCTCTTTCAACAAGAACACCGAGACATCTGGACGTTTATCTGCATGAATAGTAGATTACTACTTTTTTAAATAAATTAGCTATACTTCTTTTCACGTGAGAGGATAAATAAATAAAAAAAACAGGCACAGCAGCATTGCCATGCTCATTGCCATGCTCATTGCCCGTACGAGCAGCCGTGCAAAGAATGTCCTCCTTGAAGCCGCGCGTGTACCTACTTTTCCCGCAACGCTGCACGTGGCTTTACAGATTGGAGCATAACCTCCTCTATACTCACAAAGCCTGGAAGTTCGAAGACGGAGCCATAGAGTGCCCAGTCGCAGATTTGGAGCGGGAGGATCTGGTAGCACAGAGAATTTTTCGGGGAGTTTGGTATTCAGCGCACAGCTTTTGCAGTGGCGGGAACCCGAAACAAGGTTTTCAAACCCGACGGCTACAGATGAGCAATTTAGCCAGTGCAGAAGTGGTAACCTGAGGAACGCGAGAAGCACGAGTGGACATTCCATCGCCCGGGACAAGTGTGTTTCGGCGTCTTGCAGCCGCGGGGCGCCAGTTACATGAAGCGTGTTTCACATGCAGCGGTTTTGGCTATAGAGTGGCGCGATTTCTGCCGTCGCGGCGCTCTGGCCAGCACCAGCGGTCGAGCGGCACGAGCGCCGCGACGGCAGAAATCGCGCCGCTCTAGGGCCAAAATCGCTGCATGTGAAACACGCTTATTGACTCTTGTCTGCCGCTCTACCTTTTCACTTTCGGCAGCCGCGTCACATGACGATCTGCCAGGCTCTGTCAGTATAAAAGAGGCTATGATTGGGGTTCATCAGTGTAGGTAGTAATCACTGGACGTCGTATTTCAGCGCGTATTTCACTGCCCATGCTTAGAATGAGCTCTTACTTACTGTCGACCAAGAATGACAATCTTGATAGTGTTGAACGCACGTCGTGGAAGAGCTGTGGAAACTTACCGCCAGCAAGCGATCAGCATTAAAAGTAAACTGAAGTGGTTCTGTATTTAAGGAAGAGCAGGAAAATCATGTTCATTTGGCTTCCAGATCGATTTTTTTTTTTTTAATTTGGTGCATGGAAGTTGCAGATAATCGTTTTCAATGTACCGCTGAGGCTTTCACGGAGCGTAACGTCATATTAGGAGTTTTTGGAATCTCCGCTCTCGCGCATCTTCAGCGCCTATTGAAGCCACGCGCGCGCACCCTTCCTATTTTCAAAAAAAGCGTCAGAAAAGGACGTCTCCACTGGTGTCAGTGCGGGGGAATATATACCTGTCTGGCAAGCTTGCACGCGCTGCCCACACGAGCGACACTCTCTTGGCGGCCGTAAGATCTATAATATGACGTAGCGACTGGTCAGCAGTTTTTCGTGTTTCCTCGCGTTTAGTTACATCTTCTGGGAAAACGAACGTAATATTCAGATTCACGGGATAAAAATACTCTAAAATTCACCTCTAACTCGTTCTTTTTTTTCTTTTTTAATAGCTTTCTTTTTTTAAGGACTCTGCCGCGGCAACCAGTGGATGACACTTTATAGTTACGAACAGGATGTAAAACGGCAAGGAGGAGCCTCATTTGGGTTGCCTCCAGCGCGAGCTTGCTGCATGAGGTGCAGGAGTGCTTCGGCGTTTCGTGCACCTCGTGCTCGCGCAGCCGAAGCACGGCGGAGGGCACGGAGCGCGTGCCGGAGGCCAGGCGTTCGAAAAACACGCCCTGCAGTTTTCATTCTGCCAGCGGTTGATGTCTGCAACACTTGAACAATAAATGGCGTAGGCCTCCTAGATGACGAGGCCGTACTGCCGGATTCTTTTACGTCCCCTATACCTGAGTCTAGCACGGGGCAGATTTGGGGACGTGAAACTTCACGGACTCGTCGTCTGCGAAGTCCCGCGTAGACATGTCCTCAAGGCGCGTGGTCCTTCCAGGGTGCCACCTGTACGCGCTGAGCCGTCCGGGCGGCAGCCACCTGCGCATGGTGGCGGCCGTGGGCCGTCGCCTGCTGGTTCTCCAGTGGCGGCACTCTGCCGCCTGGACCACCTGGTGCGCGGCCTCCGACACGGACACGGTGGAGGGCTTCCAGATGGTGCGCGAGCTACTCGTGTCCGAGGCTCCGGCCGTTGTGAGCCTCGTGGACAGCCCCACGGCGTGCGGCGACAACCACGTGTGCGTCGGCTACCGGCATCAGTTCGACCTGGTCAACGAGAAGACGGGAGACGCGACGCGGCTCCACTCGGTCGACGCCTCCAAGGTGCACCTGGTGGCAGCCGTTGACATCTACGAGGATGACGAGGCGGAGCTCCTCCTCTGCTACAACCGTGAGTGGGCACCCAGTGTGCGCCCCTGCGGCGGCGCTGCTGGCTGCACGTTCGCAGACGTTTCACAAATCTGAGGCCGGATTCACGAAGAGCTTCTTAGTTTACGACAACTTAGCGAAGAAGTTCGTAAGTTAAGAACATCACAAGAAGAGGAGAAATCGGTATTCACGAACGCGTTCTTAAGTGAGAGGAGAAAGCGACGTTCTCGCATAGAAAAACTAGAACTTACCGGTGCCGTTGCTATGGCGACGGCGTCTTCGGCAGCACGAACAACCAATCGGAGAGCTCGGAATGGTTCGGGGCAGTTCGGAGCAAGTTGATTTTTTTTAACAACAAACACAGGCGGTTTTCCACCACCGCTTGCCTGGGGTTCGTGTCCGTGCAGTGATTTGTCGACGCCAACACAATTTAAACGCGCCCGAATGCCGAGACCGGGATACGTAAACCCCTCCGTTGACTGCCACGAACTCGATCGCTACGAAGTCAACACAACTGTCATTGTTGGCAAAAGTCAGTCGTTTGCAAAGCGACGTATGGAAACAAATTGCCGCGGTGTTTTTCGCTGCTTCGGAGATGCAGGAGCGAGCCGACGTTAAAAAAATTCGTTTGAACTACGAGTGTCAGCAAGAGCCACGTAAATACCCGTTCACACTCGGAGCGGACGCGCGCGTTTGATCGAAGTGCTGGATTCGCGCTGTTGAACCCCGAATTGGTAAGCGCTTCGGGACCGCTCTTTTACGATTGCAACTCGATACTGACGTGACACTCGGCAAAGAAAGGTTGGACCGGCAGCGCGTAGCTCCCACGAACTGTTATAGCCCGACAGTGACGTGCAGTCGTGTCAGAATAAAAATGGCATACTAATAACAATGTGTACATACCGTGTTGCGAAGGTAATCCATACGGCCGTTTATTTGAGCTCTATATCAAACTAAACAGAGAGATAGAATCGATGAGAGTTCCTTTTCGACGACAGCGTTTGTCACCGCTGCATCGGAAAGCAAGGAGATGACAAGGGGAACAGATTGACCTCTTAATCTAATGGCGAATTCCACTGGTCGTTTTGGAGCGCGCCGGGATCGACTTTTCTGGAGCGAGCCTATTTCACTGGGCGATCGGGATCGAGACCAACGTGTTTCACTGGTCGTTTTGGATTAGCTCCCGCTCCAGATCTCTATCTGGATCCGAGAAAAGTCGCTCCCACGATTTCGGCGGATTCAACCGGAAGCCAGCCGGGCCAGCCCTCGGCGCACACACGTGACTTCCTTTTCGTGGGGCATCTGGCCTGATGTCGCCTATCTCGCCTCAGAAGAAGAAGCACGTCGCGGGCTGGGCTCCTAGATTGTCTCCACATCAGAAGAATTCGTAATGACCGCTTGCTTACCCCTTGGCTCGACAGCCGGTTCGTTTTCCAGGAAGGAGAAGAGAAGGTATTTGCCGCGCTACGGGCATTCCGGCAATTTTTGCTAAAAACGCCTGAGCCATTCCTGCCGCTCGTGCGTCGAACACGTGTTGAGCGCCGCGATTGCGAAAACGTCTTCGAAACGACCGCGGCGGCCGCGGAAAGGAGATTCCCGGGCAGTTGAATGACGGGAAGGCATCCGCCGATCCCGGAGCAGATGTCATGTTCCACTGGGGATCCGTAGGCGGCCCGACCTTGTTCGGATCGTATGCTCCAGTCCGGATCTTGTCAACTGATCCCGGCGCGCTCCAAAACCCCCAGTGGAATTCGCCATAAAATTGAGATCTGCGATCAAACTATATACGGTAAGGGTCCACAAGGGTCGCGCGGGCATATTGCATTCAGCACGCCAGCCGGTCGTGGGCAGACGGTCTTGGCCAAGGACCGTCGGAGCAGTGCTGCACCGAGTCGGAGTGCCTGCTAGGCTTATCTTCTGCCGAGCTCGCTTGGTCGGGATCGGTGAGATGGAAACGCGAGGCTTTTGCACATCGCAAAGCCTGGCGTTTTCGTCGTGGGATGCGCGTGCCGGGGAGAAATCCCAGGGATTTCTCCCTCGTGTGAATACCCCTTTAGGGGCTAGCCATGTCCGTATGTCCGTCCGTCCTCCGTCCGGCGTGCCCCTGCTCGTGAGCTCACGAGCAAGAGCTCACGAGCTACTGCTCGTGAGTTCAGCAGCGAGAGCAAGAAAATAAAAAAAAAAAACGTCCGGCGCGCCCCTGCTCGTGAGCTCACGAGCAGGAGCTCCCGAGCTCCTGCTGGTGAGTTCAGCAGCGACAGCAAAAAAAAAATTGAAAAAAAAGATAAAAAAAAAAAGAAAAATAGGGGGCTCTGAGATGCCATCCCATCTGTCTTCTTAAAAAAAGAAAAAAAGAAAACCACACATTCTTCTACTGACATGAATGAAAACGGTACCATCAGCACTACCTATGACCAAAATCAGTATCATCAGCACCACCCGAGCTTCGCCCCAATCAACATCATTCACCACGTGGAGATGCGGTTTCTTCTTTCTTTTTTTTTTCTTTTCATCTTGCTGCTTGACGTCGGGACGCGCGAGAAGAGCACGCAGAAAAATAAACGTCCGCTGGTCGTGGCGACCAAGTAACTGAGCGACGCTGTCGGCCATGATGATTTGATCGTAAAAAGTGCGTAAGACAGCTTCGGAGCTGTCGTAGGATTCCGTCGTAACCTGCGAAAAACTTGCGATAATTTCGTTTCGTGAATACGAATTTGTTCTTACGTTTTATCTTACGTACATTGTTGGCGTAAGATCGTTTTGTGAATCTGGCCTCTGGTTCTTGCGCATGTGCACGCACCTGATGTGGCCAAAAGCTGAGCTGTCAGTAAGCAGCGTGTTGGTCTAGACGCCTAGAGAGTGACGGACAGGAGGGGACAAGAGGGAACGTCAAAACGCCGAGCTCTGATTCAAAGGATTAGTGGGTAGACATAAAGCCTTTGTCTCCACTGCACTCGTCGAAGGCGTTCGAGTGCGAGAGCCAAACACCGGCGTTCCGCCTTCTAACGGGCTCAACGAGTGCAGTGGAGACAGAGGCAGGTAGCTTTAGGTCTACCCACTGATCCTTCCCGTCAGAGCTCGACGTTCTGATTTCCCCTCTCTTCTCCTTTCCCTCAGTTTCTCGGCGCACAAGCGCGCGTGTTTTGGAACGTTGCGCCACAACGGCAGAAAACCCGACGACGGACGTTACCATGCAAGGTTGCATGTAACATCCTATAAAAGTGCGCGAAGTGTAGAAGATATTGACATGGTACAAATTTACCTGATTGAGAGCTATGGAAACTTCCTAAATTACTGTATGTTGGACAGTTAGAGTTGAGCGATATGACAATACTTGATCTAGTTCATTTTAATCTATTGTTGTTGTTGTTGTTGGTTCTTGTTCGAGCTCATGAGCAGCCGCGGCCTAGTTTAATAATGCTCATTTTATGGGTATGCACTGCCAACAGTAGTACAAACTTGAAACTTGGTACAAAAACTAGAATGAAGAATATGAACATTGCATTCATTCGTAAAATGATCCAAAGTTCGTCTGCGACATCAGAGGCACTTTTTTTTATTATTATTATTTCGCCATGTGAACCAACCTTAGAAAATAAAATCGTTAAATTAGGGCCCAGAAGTATGTGCTCAAATACAGTACGATTTTGTTTTTTAAATTAAGTTAAGATTATGTGCACCTTTTTGTTACAGATACGACGCACTTTCAGAAGCTGAGTGATGAGAACACCACTGAATTTGATTTTCAGTGGAATGCAGTGCCTGACAACATAGGTACGTCATAAACTTATTTTCGGTTTTGATATACGCAATAATCTATTTTTATCATTAATTTGATTTGCTAATATCCTTGTAAATGGACTTAACGGCTAGTTTCTCACTATTTTCTCGTTCGAATCCTTCGGTCGTAATAATTTCCGTTGAAGAACGGCGGTCCTTGATGTATCATCTTTGTCTTTTCAGTGTGCGTGTTTCCATACATTATGGCATTCACCTATGAGAGCATAGAGATCCGGTTGATCATCAACGGGAACCTTGTGCACAACATGGTCATGCCCAAGCTGAAACTCATCACTTCAAAGGTATGCAATGTAATCCATTGTAATACTCGTTTCAAGGCTGCTAATTTAAGAAAACTTCGTGATTCCAGTTATTTTGTTTTTCATTAACATAAACATTCATTAAACATTACCTAGAGTCTCTTGCCGACATAACCAACAACAGCTTAATGTAACACGTGCAAAGGTAAAAAAATAAAAAGCTTTATAAAAAGTATCGCAGTCTTCTCTTCCGGGTAAGTAACCGAAGTTGGAAGGACTAGCGTCCGTATCTGAAAGCTGTACGACTAAAAGAAGAAAAAAAAAACAGACTAGACACTGAGATTTCGGCAGAAGATAATCTCTCTCAAGTACCTCACTAATTGCGTATGTTTTCTTTTAGTTGAATTGCAACGGGCCACTGTTAGCATTTTTTTGCATAAAGCTGACAAGCTGCCTTTTCCGGAAATTCCAAATGCATCATCATGGCGTTCTTTCGCTTGGTTCTCGCAGAGCGACATCTTCTTTGTGAGCACAGCGCCGGAGTTCTTCCAGGTGCGAAAGGAGCGCGTCAAAGAGGATCGCATGGAACGAGACCCCAGCGTGTCGCCTCCATCCTCGCCACATTGTGAGTTTCCATTGCTGGGCCTAAACATTTTCTCTGTGCCATATATCAAACACCGAGGAACGACCGTGGCTATGCGTCGAACGGCTGTAGCATTTCTAACACGTTGTAGCGTATACATTTTCGCACTTAATTGTTCAGCTTTTATTTTCGATATAGTACTTGGCAAAAAATAAACATAGGATATGTTCTCAAAGTTACCATTACGGCAACTCTTACGTAAGAAGGGCGCAGTGCTGCAGCTTTGATGTCACCTACCAGCGCACGACAGACTGTATTGCCGAATAGTAGAATATTTCGCATATTGTTGGGAAAGCCTAGCTCCAATGGACATATCTGAACTTAATTTCAAGGCACGTAAAATATTATATATGTATAGGATACGTGTATGCCATCTCCTGACGAAGCCGAGCCTCTCGGCGAAACTGTCGTAATACATACAATAAACTCCTAGCATAGCAACTCCGCAAGTACGGATCTCTGACTTTATATATATTAACATACCTCTTACGCTGCATGCGTCCGAAGTGGGTTTCTATTTGTCTCTTAAAGCCATCTCCCCTCCCCCCTCCAAAAAAAAAAAAAAAACTACGATTTGGTTACACAGGATTGTACAGAGTGCTGCGTGGACGTTCTGCTGGTACTCTTTTGTTTGCTCGGCGACAATTCTAAGAACGTGCGAATAATACTTCGAATGGAATGGTACGTTACCATTCCTTTACCTTCTGCTCCGCAGAGAAAGCCGGTACGTCTTGTCTTTTTCTTGCACTGTGGCGGTTACAAAAAAGGCAGTGCTATTTCATTCGAACCATTATCGGAACACCCCTAGCGCCAATACGAGGCGCATGCCGAACTGTGGCGTAGCACTGGTACACGATCTGTGCCCCGCACTGAACTCCGATAGGAGCAGTAGAGAATCCAACAGTAGGGCCTTGTAATCCAGCAGGTGTTCATCATACTCACTGACCATAGTCGGCGTCAACTAGTTCTTGCTGTCATTGCCAAAGCCAGCGTAACGTCCACAGCGCTTAAGCCCCGCGCTGTTGTAAAAGTACTTGGCTTTATCTTGCGTCCCGACCCTACGAGCTGAGGGCATCAATCAGAGAGCGTTGAAAGCGCACCGCATCGTGGTGTTCGTCATGTTTATGTACGTGTTCTATCATCGCATAACCAATCATAAACAGAAAAGGCCCAGCTATTTGCCCTTTTGACGCTGTTTGATTTGTCTCATGAGCTCGTAGCGTCGGCTGCCTCTGGACGTAAAGGAGCCGTGAGACAAGTTTTCTACTTTCGCTGAATACTACTTTGAATCACCCTCTAACCTTAATAACTGAATAAACTTGCCTAAGAGGTTATTTGTAGGCTATGGCAGTCGCCAAAAAAAGTGGGAAAAATTAGCATCGTTCATTCCCTCTACTCCGAGCTAGAACAAGCGGCCACGTGACCTGGTGCCAGTCGCCGCCAGCAGAAGTTTGACAACCCCATGCGCTGGGGTTGTCAAAGTGGGCTGTTCCCGATTGGCTATTCTCGAAACCGCAGCGGTTGAACACGAGCCGCTCCCTGAGTGTCCACCGAGGCATTGATTGTTAGGAGCCGAGTTCCAACACTCACGCAGTTCCCGTGTCCAATCCACGAGCCGCGCTCGACTCTCGTTAGGCGGGCGGTTTCGATTCCACACGTACGTCATCAAGCTTTGCGAAAGCAAGACTGACAGAAATTGTCCCTTTTATCTTCGCAGTTTTCACGCGACAAAGTAGCCTCTGAATCAGTGGCGGTCTGTGTGAGTACACTTGGGCCAGACAAGGACCAGTACGCCTCTGCAAAATCATAAACATTCCAGCCCCGTATCGTTTTGTGACCCTTTTAAGCTGAAACGAAGTATAGCTTTGACAAAGTTGTAGCACTGTGGAAGCTATACTCTAGCCTTGGTGACGTAGCAAAAGACGCCGAGAATAGCTTCGACACAGTTGGAGCACAACGGATGCAGGCTGGCCTTGACAATGTAGCACGAAGTAGTCGACGCCGAGCATAGAGAGTCAGTACATGGCCACACCTCATCATAAACGATCTCCGGATCGGAATACGCGATCGCGGCACGCTTCCTCCGGTGCTTGAGCCGTCCATCGCTATAGCATTCAGTGTTGCCTTCGGCTAGATTACGCCTCGCCGGAAAGCCAGGCCGGCAGGAGTGTTGAGAGCCCGACTGACGGAGTCGCCCCGCCTGCAGCCACGGGCAGTACGGGCTCCAACGACGGCACGAAGCCTCTCCGGGTGTACCGCATCTCGTTCAGCTGCCTGACGGGCAACTCGCCGTGCGAGCGGCGTGTGCCCACACCTTCGCTGCCGTCGCCACAGCCCCTGCTCACCACCCCGTCTTTCGGATCGTCGTACCTGTCGCCCGACTTCCAGGTGAATGCTCCCATCCCAGCCTTCTGCCTGGGACAATGGTAGATTAATCGGCCACACGGCGAAGTCAATTTAATTTCTATCGAATGACATTATGTTTTTTTTCGGCCAATCAGCGCGTGCGACGTATATGCACGCGCGGCGCTCTTAATCGAGATAGCAAGCTGATTCCGTCGACTACATTAACTTGGCAATCTGGCAGAGATAAAAA
This sequence comes from Ixodes scapularis, assembly GCF_016920785.2. NCBI lineage: Eukaryota > Metazoa > Arthropoda > Arachnida > Ixodida > Ixodidae > Ixodes > Ixodes scapularis. The sequence goes on along the minus strand of NW_024609868.1, from coordinate 81,194,156 downwards.
AATTACTTTTCTGCACTTTTATATGAATGATGCCTAAGTAGTTAAATGTCAAAGGAAGTGATGTTAACGTTCGCGAAACAGCGCATGTTCGGGCGATTTCGGAAAATTTTGTTGAATCGTTGCTTTCGGGCTAGCAAATGACGCTCGTTTTACCTTGTCATTATTATAGCGGGAATGCAAGTCGCTATATACATTATGGCTACAATTAAGAACTATGGTTTTAATCCTGATGCGATGAGCTCTAAGACGTGAGATGGACCTACGGGCCCAGTGAGCGTACACATCGCGACACTGTTAGGGCGAACACGACATCGGCGCATTTTCGCATTTTACTTGTAAATGGTATTAGTGAGCACGAAATTTTATCGATTACAATATAGAACTTAATGAGCTCTTTTCGTAGCAATGATAACTTTAATGACACCCCTTGGTTTCACAGAGAAAAACTGGAAAAACCGGCGATCGCTTGTTCGCGCTAACAGTGTCGCGCTCTGTACTTGCATTCGAAAAAATCACTCGTTTTATAAAAAGTCAGAAGTTGAAATATCGGCTGGACCGCTTTCATGGGCTGCCGGGCAAATCGTAAAGTGAAAAACACCTGGGCTTGTCCGCTTCCCTAAGGCTCACTTACTGTGAAACTTCCAACTTGTTCCAAGCGTTTGAACGTACCCCTAATTTTATTGAATTTCGCGATTCTATGAATTCTTAAACATAAGCTATTCGGCAGCCCTCGAATAAATATCATGCTCTAAAATGGTGGACATTTTTTAGTGAAGATTATCTCTTTATTACTACACCGTTCGTGAAGATAGGTATACTCGTAGCTGCCGACGCCCAATTGTGCATTACTTCGGGTAAGCTTGTGTGTCGCACGGCTTCTGGGTATCATTATCTTTTTTTAGCTTTATTTATTTGTCTATTTATTTGCGGAAAAAAACGCATGTCTCTTTCTTAATGTAAAATTAGATTTGGGCTACGTACAAATGGCCATATTTTATTAAAGTTTATTTTTATTGAACGTGAATTAATTTAAGCACCATAAGAATTTAACAAGTAAAAAATATTGAAAAAAAATACTTATATATCTTTCTTCTTTCTTTTCTTTTTCTTTTTTTTTTTTTTGTAATCTGGATTACTGTGAGGAACATGAATTGACTCCGAATTTCAGAGCTGAGAGTTGAACTTGCACGATTCAGAAAGGTGACGAAAAGCGTGCTTAAAGGGGTACTCCGCCGATTTTTGAGCTACCTTAACTAACTATATTTTCTGACTCCCAGGCCTTTACCCTTTCTGGTATGCTATTTAGTATCGTGAAATTCATAATAGTTATTGCGAAATCGGCAAATGAAAATGATGCAAAAACAGACATTCAAATATACCCGCCCTTTTCAGGGCCGTGACGTCAGTGGAAGTTCAGCTTGCCAGTCGGGCGAGCAGTCTAAAAAATAGAATATGCCAATCGTTTGTTCCGTGCTGGAGCGCGGGGACTGGAGCGAGCTTCCAAGGCATTCATTTGACACCATGAAACTGCTTCGAATCAGTTGGGAACAAATTCTACAGTCCAAAGAGTGAACCCCTGCACTTCCAATGACGTCACTTTTTCATTGTTGCCAGTAGAGACTCAGTTTGAAAAACACGGTGAGGACCAAAATTGTAAATTCAATAACTTCGTGGAAAAAAATTATTTTGACCTAATATTTGGGATACTATTTTGGCGATGTTGTTTGGCGAGTTTAGCAAAATTTCAAGCAAATCGGGGACCATGAAGAAATCGGCGGAGTACCCCTTTAACTGATCACGTCGCCTCTGAGCCAGCGTCGTTGGCCTAGATTTCGCTCTGCCCTTCTAGGGCCTAACAGCCACCCGTTGTTCCCCCCCGACCCGCGCGGCCACCTGATCCCCGGTGAAACCCAGGAGGGCTCCCGCCTGCGGCCGGACCCGCGGCCGAGTCGAAGTGCCACCGCGTCGCCGGTGCCGCAGATGCCCCTCCTGCTGCCAGGCTGCCGCTCGGTGTCGCCCAAGCGCCAGGGACTCCACAAGGACCACACGCACTCCGCGAGCTCGGACTCGGGGCTCGGCAAGAGCGTCAGCTCTAGCCCGCCCCCTAGTCCCTACAACCACGTCTAGCACTGTGATGGCTCCCCCGCAAGGGCCCGGAGGCGTATGGGCGTCTTCCACGACGCGACGCGCCTATTCGTGCAACGCTCTTCCTTTTTCTTTTTCTCTTGTATGGAAATGCAAGGTATGCCCTCCGCTTTGACATGTACATATGCGACGTCGATGGCGCAAACGAGATATAGAGAGAACAGAAAAGCGCACCCTTCGCGATTCGCTGCGATATCTTCTTCGTAGTGACTGTTTGATATCCCCTCGCATTGATACGTTTTACTTTCTTTTTTTTCCCCTTGTGTATACTACTCTATTATTTCGAAGGAGGTGTACAAATCTGCCTACGGTCCGCGAAAATTAGTGGGCTGAGGCCAAAAACAAGTTACGCGGATGCTACAGATTTTAAGGTCCTTGAATTATCTTGCGTGCAAGGGGTGCACATGCTTGCGCCTTTTTTTTTTGCGATATTTTGTCGGATGTGGTATGCTGAATGCTGATACGATTTTCTGTTGGTGGTGTTGTGTCACTAATTACAGTGACGTCACTAGGGTCAGCGGCACCCAAGGGTGGCCCGCGGCGACACCCCCCACCTCCCCCCCCCCGGCTTGTCGCCCGCTGCAACACCTACCCCCCCCCCCCCTCCCCTCCGCTCGTCGCCCGCCGCGACACCCCCCGGAGCGCTGCACCCGGGGCGGTCCGCCTCCCCCCCCCCCTTCCCCCCCGCACCCCCTTTGTGACGCCACTGACTAATTATTTATATGTTTTGATTAGAAAAGGGGAAGGAAGGTCAAAATAAGTTTGCCAGACACTGACCAACCGTCACCCTTATCTTTTTGGCATTGGGGAGATACGATTCTTTTAATTGCAAATGTGTAAAGTTGTGTTACCCTTTACTGTGCATCATTTATTCGTTGGCACTTTATCAGAAGTGCTCGCGACATAAACCAAAGAATCTGATGTAGAAGTGATTGTGTATATTTGTGTGAAGATTTTTTTTTTCAGACTTCTTAGACTTACATAAGCGTACTGGGGTCAAGATACTGCAAAAGTCAACCTCGACTTAGTTTGTCCAGTACGCTGGTCAAAGTAAGGTCGTATTTTTAGTGCAAGTTCAAATTCACATATTTCCCTACATTGCGAGCTCTTGTTGCTGGCTCCTCTGGAGCTTGTTTTAACAGCAACTGGAAGTTAGAGCAGCTGCGACCTCGGTACTTTGTATGTTGTATTATGGAACGGTCATAATTAAAAGCCATGGCCATTGATGAGTAGGATGAGATACTTTAAAATTAAATTAAAAGATTATTTCTCACTGACTTCAACTGTTCATACTTCGTTATTTTTTATTGGTGAATCTAAAATTTTCAAAAGCTTATTTTAATAATGTGTTTAAATACTACCTAATTGTAAGTCAATTTCGAATAGGAAAATTTTGCAGGACTTTCGGTAATGGGAAGTCGCGTGAAATGTCATTTTTTCAAAGGCAAAAGTTTGGTGATTCGCTTAAATATATTCTCATTTAAAGGGACCCTGTAATCATTTTGGGCTGATTCCAAATTTGCGAAGACACCAATTTCAAGGAAAAATATTCTTTTTGTAAAATTGTTGATTATAGAGAGTTGTTGCAAGTTTCAATTTACAAATACGAAAAGTTGAATTGTGTTATGTCGTTTGGGAACCTCCGAGCAGCCAACGATGGGAGCGAAGCGACACCCATGATCTGCATGCGAGCGCTGTGGTGGTCCTTTCGAGGCTATGCAGCTCATGTAGGATTACTCCCGAGAAAAGCAAAGCTGGAAATCACTCGAGTCGAAGAAAAGTTAAAACTCTCACGAAGAACCCGGACATTGGGAGAGGGGGGAGGTAATTTGTGTTGAATTTTTGTTTCCTGTTTCAATTTCTTTAGTGTTTTCTGTTTGTACACTGCGCTACACAAATAGAAAGAACATGACGACGGTGCTTTTGTTTCAAATTAATTGGGACGAGAAATCGACGAGCAATGAATTTGGCCTTAAAGTTGGGTGACCACTCTCCACAATGCTAGTTGTTTTAGTGACAGCGATTAAATTCTAGGAGCAAAGTAACAACAAAAAAGGCGATCGTGCTAATATTGACGGACAGCATATGACGTGTCTAGCATTTCAGGTCCCATGGTAGTTGAGCACACCTTTCAGCATACCACGGCTTTGCATGACGGCAGACTGGTTACTTTATTTGCTGAAGAAAAAGAGCAGTAGGCTTCTTTCTAGAACTTACACTATGGTTCTTTAAAAGCGTTTTCTATATAATAATGAGTAATACATCAAATTTATTGCAGGGTCCCTTTAATGTGCATGAAGGATATCTAACTAAAAGTGATGTGATAAATCAGTTTGGTGATGAAGCACAAAAGATCTAGCCATATAACTTAGGCACTAATGTTAGCATCTAGCATAGTTGACGATTCTGCGATTAACTTGTATTTACTTCATATAATATTACAACCTAAGTTTGAGAAACAACCTTAGTTAAAATGTATATGAAAGTGTCAGGCAAGCAAAAAATAAAAAGAGGTTCCGCCTTAGTATGTTGCATGTATGTCGGGTGTAAAAGTCATCGCGGCAACATTCACAGCAGCGTTTATGCACATGTTCACATTCTTGTACAACTCTGCAGCACTATTGTAGTATGGACAAATGTTTTATTGTCATGCCTTCTCTTCGTATTATTTTCATTTACCAGACCCTTGTAATATGAACCGTTTGCGTACAACTTGAGCTCATACAGTGTAAGCCTTACCTGTACCATAACAAACTACATGACCCATCAAGAACTAGCCCAACATGATACCCTTCTAAGCATGAAATGAAACATGATTGCCTTCCTTAGCACATAGAACCATGTTACCTGTTTGCAACTGTCTTTCCTGTATCTATCTATTTTAGTAGTTGTACATTACCTAAAATTAGTTCAGCTAACAGAGCTTCAGTGCTTCATTAATCCTAAAACTTAATGCTGGGAGTAGGACCGAGCATAATTTACTGGCCTAAAAGCTATATAATTCTAGTTTTGATTTGAATGGACCGATCACTGAATTATGATGCTGATGGAACTTGCTATGCTATATTTTCTAGTCATGATTTATGCATTGCACATTGTCATTTTGGACGTGTCATTTCTAACATTGTATGAATTTGTGCATTGAAGGATAGGTTTAAGAAATTAACATATACCAGTATTGACATGACCAAATATGCGTTAATATTTTTGTGTTGCTCTAAAAGCTCAATTATTGCGTTGGGCACCGTTTAATTATTCTTGACAGTGAAATAAGTTATGCAAACAACGTTCATTCGCAAGATTTGTTCAGTAACAACAAATTTTGATACCATAAAATAAACTAATATTAAAACACCAAAAGTGTACTATTTCTGTTGGGTTTGTTTAGTTAAAACATCAAACAACTTGCACTACAAGTGAAAAAATGCGTTTAAAAATGTGGCCAAAAGTAATCTTTGAAATTATTTTCTGACTTAAAACATTCGTTTATGTTTTTTTTATATAATTGCTTAACAGTTTTAGCTCTACTTTGCTATATAATATGTACCTCATGATTTGCTGAAGCAACCAAGCTGCTGTCCAGGAGAAGTCGGTAATCTATTGTAAAATGTAATATGAAAAAAAAACGCTAAAATATGAGTGTAATATACGGTCGTATTTATGCAGTATTAATGATGGGAGTATGAACCCATGCTGTTTCAGCCATTACATTTCACGACCAGAGGTATGATGCACCCGACTTCCTGTAGCTGTAGTGATGTGATTTACACTGAAAGCCTGTACATGCTCAAATGCTTAAAACATGGCAGTCCTGTCAAAATTTTCTAATGAACGTAGTATAGATATATATAAATAAATATATATATATTCCTTCTACAGTTGTACATAGGGCAGTGACACAGAGAATTCTCATGACATTGAAGTGTCAAAGTTTCCAAGCGCTTCAGATATATCCAGCTTTAAGTAGCTACAAATCAACACAAATAAATATTTCGAGCCTCACTTCTCATGTCCCAGTCTACGCACCTACCATTCTAATACAAAGTCTATATAATCCCACAACCGCTAGCCTCCTAGAAAATCGCGCCGAGCAACATATTGCACAAAAAGTACCAACTGAGTCTTTTTTTTATGAGAACTCTCCTAGGGTATAAAAAACAGACGTAAGGCTATCTTATTTAAAAATGTTGTACAGTTTATATAACAACATAACAAAGTTTAAGGCGCCGTATAAATTTTTGTACAGGCTTGCTATTCAGGTATATTGTTTACTCCTGACCTTCTCAGCACCTTTCAATCACGAGGCAGTATTCAATAGTACTCCCAACTTTGAGGAATATTTCATAAGTGTTTCTTTATTTTTTCTTTTTTTTTTCGGAAGAATGCATGTTGGCATACAGATAAGTATTATTTATTTTTGTATGTACTATATGTGTATATACGCGCACATGCCACAAAATGTTGTTAATGCAAAGCGTTATTTGGTTGTTGCATAATTATTCAAGAGATTTTCCTGCCACCACACCGTTTGAGCTGTTCATGCTCTTTAAACATGTAGTTAAAGTCCTGAAATCTTTTTATCGTTGCTTTGTCGCAAACTTGTCCAGAAAGATGCGAGCCTTGAATGGAGAACTTCGGTGTTTCTGCCATTTGGAATTCTTGAATATACTTTTACATTACCATAAACACAGCTTCTGCATTAGCCTTCATTACATAATTGACACGGGATTTGTCTTGATGCATTTGTCTCATTTGTTTCTTTCTTCACAGCCTGTGTAAAAAAGTTGAAATCTGTCTTTATTATTTACTGTTGTACACGTAAAGTGTTTGTTGGATTCTGCTGGTGTGTAATTTTAGCAATATAAACTCAGAATTCTGGAATGTACCATGACATTCCAGGAAGCAAATCTGAATCTTCAATAACACTGTGAGGTTTCCTTTATTATTGTTGACACCAACTGGGGGTGTCCGTCTCCTAAAATGGAAGCCAGTGTTCGAAAAGTTCTGTGTTTCAAAGATGGCGCAAGCATGTAATTATTTCTGCACATCACATTTACAATTTCACATACAGTGTCCTATTATAGCGCTGATGGTAATGTATATGTTCGTGTATTTCCCTCCATTGTTTTTTAAGTGTTAACACTTTTGTTTGAGAATGGTTTAATATAACTGCGTTTTGCACAATTAAACCGAACTTTTTGTGTTATTTCTCGAAGAAAAACAATGGAACACAAAACTGGAGATGGCATAAACACCCATTTCAAGATTCTTGTCTTTCTTTCCTCGTTTTATCTCAAAGTTGTCATGAAGGTGAGTATAAAAACGTTGCTATAAGAAAAAAGCCATTATTACAAAAATAACTTAATAAAAATGTATATATTGGTTCATATCTAACAAAGGAAGCTTAGATTAATATTTAAAAACCGCTGATTTATCTGATTTATCTGCATAAACTAAAATCGGCACACCGAAGTAATTATTAGTTGAAGCAGTATTCTCACAATCTGATTGTGAAGTATCACTTAATGCATAAGGCTAATACGTTGACCATTTTAAATTACTATGTTATTAATAAAGATACATTTTTGTCGAAGGGGTCTGCGCGGTTTAGAGGATTTATCGTTTTTTGTTACCAACATTTTATTATCATCGCAACTACCAGTACACATACGAAGTCTACGGAACATATGATAAACGTAGAAAAATGTTTGAAAAGCAGTAGACGCTCTATTACACGAAGTTTCGGGAAGAGACTTTCCTTCTTCAAGTGTGCAGAAAATACAGTTGTAAAGCGTTTTGAGAGAGACCAGAGGAGAAAAACAACATTGGAGAAAGCGAAAGAAAAAAATCATATATATAATAGTAAAAGTAAAGGTACAAGCACTTGTACTTTTACATATAGAATAATACAAGTACTTTTACTATTATATATATATTTTTTTCTTCGCCATCTCCAATGTTCCTTCTCTTCGCGGGTCTCTCTAAAACGCTTTGCAACTGTATTTTCTGCACACTTGAAGAAGGGAAGTCTCTTCCCGAACCGTCGTGTAATAAAGCCTGTACTGCTGTTCAAACATTTTTCTACGTACTTTCTTGGTGAAGACTTGTTCATTAATACAGTTGAACGTATGATACTGCAATAAAACAAAACAAAAATTTCTTTAAATTGCGTATCAGCCGCGCATAACATAAAGCAATGGCTTGAATTTATGTACAAACATCTTAAAATATCGACGACAGTTTGAATCAGGAGACCATAAACAGCCACCAAATCCGTCCTCTAACGTTGATTATGCTAACAGTGCCGTCTGATATGTACGAATTGTTGCTGGTTAAAAGTCGTCGCGAGCACGCTCTTAACCAGTGCTGGTTAAAAGTCGTCGCCAGCACGCTCTTTCACGTAGGTATCTTTAACGTTCAGTTTTAGACTTTCACCAAAGTTTAAAGGTTAACTAATTGGGTAAACGTTCGAAAAAAAAAAATTCTCCCTCTTTCATGAAATTAGAGAAGAAACGTTGTTACGATTGTTTGACTTCTGACTTTAATGTCATAGGTTTTACAGAGGTGGTATACGAACCAAAAGAACAATAGTCTCATGTTTATAGTCAATGACAGGATGATAACCACAGGGTGCTTCTTTCGATTGCCCCGCCGCTGCCGCCGCGCTTTGGCTGCACGTGCACACTCGAGGCTGACGAGAGGCCAGAGCGTTCTCGTGCGCTCGACTTCGCGGACCAACATCGACCCGCTTGTGAATGTCTTATACTGATGGTTTTGCATCTTTCATCGCAGCGACAATCACTTTTGGCCGTCATGCGAAATACACCTCGTTAACTTTTCGGTACGCTTGCCGCGCGTCACCAACCGACCGCAAAACACACGCACACACAAACACACGGTTGTTATAAAGCTGGTTTTATTTTATCGGGGGACACAAAACTGCCGTTTACCGCGCGAGTGAGAATAGGGTATATTAAGCATCCATTTATTATGCTTGTTTTACAAAAAAAAAAAAAATCGTACGAGGATGGTTTTAGAGGGAAATGACAGACGAATAGGCGATGCGCCAGTTTCGGGGCGATGTCCAGGTGACAAAGTGACCTTGAGCTTTCCACGTATGGAGCCACCATCTAAAGTTTAGCAGCTCATCAGGACTCGTTCCGACGCTCAGCGATGACGGGACCACCCCTTGCGCGGTCCGCTTTACGCTGCCGCGCGTTAGCACGGTCTCCAAAAGTGCATGCGCACCGGAAATCTCGGGGGATTTGACAAAAAGTGATTCCTCCTCACGAATGACACCAGCCCCTATACCCAGACCTATAGGGGTCGCCTCAGACCTATAGGGGTCGCCACTTTTGAGCAAATATGGCGGTCTTAGGTCGTGCCGTGCCATGTGCCAGCTCAGTGCACACCGCTCGCGGGTTTCAGCAGGCAAGCATTGGACTCAAAATGGTTTGCACTGATTTTTATTCCCTACGTTTCAAACCCGCGCTCATTTCTTGGCGCGTAAGTGAGCTTCCAGAGGCTCGACCTCCTTCGGGGAAGCGATGGACCGACTACGGTGCTGATGAACGTTCCGAAGCCCACAATGTTTATAGTTCACGCGGAGGTTGCGTTTAGGGCGACCTGGGCAATTCACGACAGTCACAACACAGTCAACGGAACAACTCTCTTATCGCGCCAACCGCCGACAACGTGTAATCACGGAAGCCACAAGGGGCGAGCAGATATACGTGAAAGGGCCTGTTTCGCTTGGTTCGGTGTTTTCCCACTAGGTGCCGTCCGTTTTGCTGGAGTCGCGAAGAGTGCTCGTCATATGGTTAGCACTGCATACGTAGGGGCACTAATTCTCTAGGCACAATGGGAACGATTATGTAGTAATGATGGAAGAACAAAGTTCGAAAAGTTTACTTGTCAGAAGCATCGCGGTGACAGCTGCACACGTCTGCTCTTTGGGTGAGTCTCGCAGCTCTTCCTCTCTTCGCATTCCTCTCACAATTTGCAAGATACCAATACTATCTTAAAACTTATAATAGTCTGAAACTATGGTACCTTTTGAATCTCTAATGTGTTGCAAAGTGTCATAGGTGTACCCTTAAAGCGCAACACCAACCCATGCCGGTGAAGCGCTGGCGAATTTGTCATTCGGTAATTTTGAGAATACCGAAGTGGAAACGAACCAAATCGTCATACTTTGTCTACGGGAATCATGGAGAATTAAGTTTAATGTCCTAGAAGCTACGGTACGCGACATCGGCAGAATAGGCGTGCTGATTTACAGTGACATAAATGAGGTAAATAATTGCTCTCATTCAAGAAACATACTGAATAAAAAAAAAAGTTCAGCCTTTCCACTCTCGTGAAGAAGGAAGACCAGCGGAGCTGTACTCGACACACTGGCGCAACGCGCACACGCGCGATTCCGGCTTCTTCTCGTCCGACACGCCGGCGATCGTGGATACGTCTCCGGCGAACCAGAGTAGGTCGCACACGGCGCACGTGACGCCAAACGGGTTCTCCACGAACTCCCTCTGGAACCTCGCAGTCGCACCCGGGACGCCCGGGAACTGAGGCCAGATTCATAAAAACCTCTTACCTACGACAACTTAGCTACGAAGTTCGTAAAGTTACGATCATCGTAAGATGAGGCGAGAACGGTATTCATAAACGCGTTCTTAAGTGAGAGGAGGAAAGTTACGACCTCTTACGGAGAAACGATGACTTCCGGTGCTGTTGCTATGGCAACGGCGTCTTCGGCAAAACGGACAACCAATTAGAGAGCTAGGCATAGTTCGGAGCACGTGGATTTTTAAAGGAGCGATGCAACAATTTTTGTACTTTTCGCAAATACCGTTTAAAACGGATTCCTAACGCTAATGACCTATGAAACACGCGTTCGTTTTTCACCCCACGCAATAGAAGTCCCAGAAAAAAATTAAAGAAAATCGAGCAGCGTTCACCCCCTCAACTCGCAGCCAGAACAAGCGGCCACGTGATCTGGAGCCGATTATATGCCGCCAGTGTTGATCATAGCCACGCGCTGGGGTTGGAAAAGCGCTGGACACGCGCTGAGTTCCAGACATTGTTATGGCTCGGCTGTTGTCTTCGCTGCAGCGATTGGACACGGGTCACTACCCGAATGCTTCTCGTGCTAGCAATTATCACGAGCCCAAGTCGAGTGCCCACGCAATGCTCGGGTCCAATCTATGAACCGCATTCAAATATCGTCACTTGGGTGGACTGCGATCCCCACGTTACGTCATCAAATTTTGCAAAGGAGAGATTGAATGAAAATGATCGCTTTTGTCCTCGAAATTACATCGCAACAAAGGAGTTTCTTGGCCAGTGGCGTTGCGTGTGAGTATCCTTGAGTCCCAGGTGTGCCAGTAAGCTCGTGTCAAGTGAAAAAAACATTCCAATTAAATATCGTTGCACAGCTCCTTTAATAACAAACACAGGCTAACCACTCGTTGATAGACAGCTCTGTGTATGTCCTGTCCTGTCTGTGTGTAAATGTGTAGTGTTCAAGCTGATTCTCATAAACACGGGCGACCTTTCCACCACCGCTTGTCTGGGGTTCGTGTCCGTGCAGTGGTATATCGACGCTAACACGATTTAAACGCTTCGTCGACTGCTACAAACTCGATCGCTACGAAGTCAACACAACTCTCATCGTTGGTAAAAGCCCCGTGCCAGTCGTTTGCAAAGCGACGTAGAAGGAAACAAACCGCCGCGGTGTTTCTCGCGGCCTCGGAAATGCAGGAGTGAGCCGACGTTAAAAAAGATACGTTTGAACTACGAGAGTGTCAGCAAGAGTCACGCAAATACCTGTTCACACTCGGAGCGGACGCGTGCGTTTGATCGAAGTGCTGGATTCAGACTGCGTTTCGGTAAGCGCTTCGGGACCGATCTTCTACGATTGCAACTCGATACTGACGTGACACTCGGCAAAGATAGGTTGGACCGGCATCACAAACTGATACAGCTCGACAGTTAAAAATGGCATACTAATAACAAAGTGTACATACCGTGTTGCGAAGGTAATCCATACGGCGTTTATTTGGGCTCTATATCACACAAAACAAGGAGATAGAATCGAGGAGTCCCTTTTCGACCACAGCGTTCGTCACCGCTGCCTCGGAAAACAAGGTGATCGAGATGATAAGGGGAATCGGTTGATCTCTGAAATTTAGTTCAGCTATCAAACTATTCACACGGGGAGGGTCCACAAGGGTCGCGCGGGCATATTCCATTCAGCAAGCCAGCCGGTCGTGGGCAGACGGTCTTGGCCAAGGACCGTCTGAGCAATGCTGCGCCGGAACGGGTCGGAGTGCCTGCTAGGCCTATATATTCTGCCGAGCTCGCTTGGTCGGTGGGATCGTCGCCTTTGTTGCCTTTTCCGGGTGTCTGGATCCAGCGTTCATGTTCGTCGTGGTCGGTTTCAAGTACTTCTTCATTTCTTTCTTGCTGCTTGAAGTCGGGACGCGCAAGAAGAGCAGGTAGAAAAATAAATGTCCGTTGGGTCGTCGCAACCGAGCGACGTTGTCGGCCATGTTAATTTGATCGTAGAAAGTGCGTAAGACAGCTTCGGAGCTGTCGTAGGATTTTGTCGTAACCTGCGCAAAAGTTACGACAATTTCGTTTCGAGAATACGGATTTTCTCTCAAATTTGTCGTACGCATTTTTTTCGTCGTAAGTTCGTTTTGAGAATCTGGCCTCTGTTCAGCCGGCGTGGAGCGCAGTCGTCGCCGGGCCTCGCGCTTGCGCTTGGCCTCCGTGGCACGATTGTCGTTTGTGGCTTTGGCCCGTCGGCGCTCTTTACATCGCTGGTTCTGTTCACGGCGGCGGCTTACCAGGCGAGCAATGTGCTCTTTGGCAAGGAAATCTGAAGCGCTGGACTCAGTGGAAGTCGAGGCGACAGCGGCTTTGCGGCGGTTGCGGACCCATTCGCGCTGTTGCGTACGCCGCCACTCCTTCCGCAGCCGCGCGCGGCCGACCCATCGTGAGTCCAAAGCGAAACTGATAAGAGCGTAGGAGCGTAGGAAGCAGCGCAGAACACAGACGAGGACGCAGAAACGAACGTGACGAGCGCTGCGCTCGTAACCTGTGCTTCTTCGTCGTCGTCTGTTTTTCGCGCTGTTTCTACGATGAATTCCCGCCAACGCGCCCAGTTATCAATTCTTCTATGATAGCTGGAAAGGTTGCCGCCATCTACCAGCGACAGTGGAAACCAGACAGGTTGTGTCCTTGCCACCGTCGCTTATAGATGGCGGTAGCTGTCCAGGTAAGTTTGTGTCGACATACCGGACACGATCCTGGGGAACCTAGCCCTTAACAGCTCCGTTGTAAAACACATGCGTTTTAAAGAGCCTGGATACGAGACGTGCGTCACAAAACAAATATCCCTTGAAAAAAAATCATATTTTTCGCCCACAATGTGCGAGTAAACAAAAGCGATAGCTGTAGCATGCATGGTCGCTCATTGCGGATAGAATGGTGCCGTCACGCACCTGAGGACGGAGGTATGACGTGGTCAATCATCATGGCCGTTGTGGCTGGCGTCGTGGATGCCACCGATAACCCCCACCAGTGCTCGGTGATCCGTGAAGCAAGTTGGTAAGCGCGGTGGAAGTTTCTAATACCATCCAACATTACGCGTAGCAACTGGATACTGCCAAAGTGGGACTTCAAATAACGCGAGTAATGTTTGAAAACAAGTCTTTCAAGCAGACGATACGGAAGACTCCTTTCGTCGCGCCGTTACTGGCGGTATGCCGAGGCTCCGTGAGGGGAGCCCCGGCATACCGCCAGTAACGACGTCAGTCTCGCGACGCGAGGCCGACGGGACACCCGACTTCCCTATCCTCGCGCCAAGAGTGAAGAGAAAGGTTTTTCCATTCTTCGCGCGCGCGGCTACGACAACCGACGAGGACGAAATCTCTGCAAAGTGACGCCAGTATAAGGAGTATTCACTGGACGCCATATTTGTGGGTGCTGTTTAGAGCGCATGCATGCTCAGAACGAACTCACAATGAGAGGTTACTAAGACCGGCAATCTTAATGCATCGTGTGGAATGCACGTTGCAAAAGAACTGTGGAAGCTCTCCATCAGCACGCGCTCAGCAGTCGCGCACACGGATATGGCCGCCAGTCAATACTCCCTCCCATCGGTAAAAACAAAAAAAAAAAAACTTTTATCCTAGATTGTGTCTCGCGACGTAAATATTGCGCTATTTCTTTTTGCGGTTTTTTGCGACGTTCGTGTTTACCTAAACACGCTAAAAACAAGTCGTTGTATTTTTTTAGATTAGTATTTAACTTTTTCCGACACCATTGATGAGCCTGACGGTCCGTGATAAAAGAAAAAAAATCGGGGCGGTATGATCGAGGAAAATGAAACGCGATAGATTTCTGAACTCTTGAGCGATCTGGAGCCACTGCTGACCTGGCTTATCGAATTCAAGCGTGTGCATCGCCACGGAAGCTCGTTGTCTTTGTGGAATTGCTACCACGGGTTAAATCAATAACACACAGAAAAAAGAGCAGGATCGTGCTGAATTCATCATGCGTGATTGGTTTAGCCCAGTTTGGGGTGCACGGAAGTTTAAAGGGACGGTGAAATTGTGTTTTCCCATTTTGATTCCCTAGTTCTCGGGACAAGCGCCTTACGTTCAGGGAGCATGAAACATTCACTTATCCGCTTCCTGTTTGTGTGCGCAGGTTTGCGCAAAAAGTGTGTTTATGAAAATGGAATTTCTTTTCTCCTGCATACTTTCTTTTTTCTTTTCTTTTTTTCTTCAATCCGGCAGTTGTGATTTTCTTTTCTTTTTTTTTGTGTAACATAAACTTTTAAACAATAATAATATTGGTTTATTTCACTTTCCGGAGTCTGATTAGGCGGTTATCACTTATCAGCAGGGCACAAGTCTGAAAGACAGCACAGTGCACGGCGTTTTAAATTTTCGCGCTAAATCGCGCGTCGCTCGCTCGCTGGTTCATGTGCTGCCATCTTTGAGTGACTCAAACCAATACTCCTGCTCTTCTGGTGTTTTTGATTGCCACTCTTATGAGAATGTTTGCGATCGTACGAGAGTGGCGCTCGCAACAATCAAACGTAAAGAAAGAACTAAATGTATTTCTTTAAGAGCCAGATTCATCTTCATATTGGTTGTCTGTGTGTTTTGGCAGTGCGGGTCATTAAAAATTTTGTTCGTTTGTCTGTTTGTTTGTTTATTCATGTGTTTCTTGGTTGTCTCGAGAAAAGAAAAGAGGGATAGCCGAGAGAGGTGTGGTGAAACCGAAAGCGTTGCAATCGCTTCTGACTGCTTTCGACTACACTCGTTGTCGCCTCAAGAAAAAAAAAAAAAAAAGCAAGTTTTGCGCATTGATTATACGCCGCGCGAAGTACAGTTCTTACAAGCTTTGGTTGTCGGAGCAAGAAGCGATGCATTTAGCGTTCGTGACGTGTACGTCTTGACAAGATTACATATATCTAAACTAATATGCGCTTACGTAGATCTTAATCCTTCGCATAAAAGGGGATATGAGTAACGGTCGCCGAGGAGCGAGACTTTTTTCACTACGGTTCTTGAGATGAAAACGAGTACAGTAAACATACTAGGTACACTGGTGCCAGTGTTTTCTCAGGTATTTCTGGAACACTTCCGATTTGAGTATTACTAGGCTAAAGGTTTCGCTGTATTTGAAAAATCAACTCTACGCACTATGCATGAGAAATTGTCGCTTATAACATAGTCGGAATTATTTGGAGCCTACGTTGAAAGAAGGGTGCGTAAAAAAATTTAGAAAATATACGCAAAACGGAACTGTTCCAAAGCTACCCGATAGCTGGCACATGTACGTTCTCTCGTCGCGTACAGTCTCAGGCAGTGTTCTCTCGTCGCAGGCAGATTAAAACTCAAATGCGTTCATTGTCACGTCAAGGAAAAAACAGGAAGTTTGTGCATAATTTATGCGCTGAGCTAAGTAGTTCTTAAAAACTGATTGTCAAAAGAAAAAAAAAACTTTTTTTTTTGTGTGTGCCTGAAACGTTGACGTCTGGATGAAATAAGATAAAGCTAATCTAAGGTACACCTACATATATCTTAATTTAACGGATGACATGGGAAATTAGTAACGTTCAGCGAGGAGCCGTTCTCTCTCACTGGGGTTTTGGAGGTGAATACTAGTGTACTCCGCCATGAAACGTATACTACTTCTGTTTCCGCTGTAGAGGGCGGCTTGGTCAGTTTCGTACGTATGCATCTAGGTATACGATCGCTCATCCTGGCTCTTTAACATGATAGCACATATTACACAGTCGTGATCACATCAATGCAAACATATCCAATTACCTCCCATATAGAAACCCGTAGAAATGTGGTTTCGTAATGCCTGAGAAGAGTAAAGGTACAGTCCAGGTGGTGAAACATGGCGTAACTTCAGGCTGGTTCACATGTCTGCGTTTGACTGTAATCGATCGCGTTACAAACGCTTGTGACAGCTTGCGACGAGAGAACACAATAGCGCGCTTGCGCCATCTATCAGGAAGACCTGAAACCATTTCGATCCGCGTATAACGATACTCAAGGCTATGGAATATTTGCGAGATAAAATCATCTACACACCAGCCATACGACATTGTCGCTTATAGGTTATAACACTAGAATTGACAAGTTTTTTGTGTGCGCTTTTTTTTTTGTTTGTTTGTTTTTTGTCGTACGCGTTTTCAGTATATAGTTGCATCAAAACCCCTTTGTGGCAGAGCTCGCTCTCTCAGGAGCATCACAAGCACGATTTAAAATTATTTGAAATCCACCAAGGACTATTATTAGAGTGACACGGGTAACACGCGAAAATAGATAATAACAAAAAATATATACGGAAAGAAAATGCATGGTAAATCGAAAATACAGTCTCGCATGATCACCACTCTGAAACCAAGATCCACGTCGATGCTTGACCAGCGCCAGGTTGTCTTGGCTTGGCCGGCTCGCTCCGGTGACATTGACTTCTCAAGATTAGGTTCATTGAAAGTTTGGATCACTGTCTCTGATTCGGGCCCGTCAAGCGTGCGCCGCGTGTCACTAAGGTTGCATTTAAAAGTTCCCAGGGATCGGTCACTTGGTGGCTGTACGGTCCGAAGAGTTCTACGGTATAGATAGTGAGAACTACATGATCTATGCAGATGATATGGGTTTATTCTTTTTTTTTAAAGATTTAAAGCAGATTCTATAATTATTAAGGCTAATCATTTTCTCGATAAAGTAAATGCTTGGACACAATCAAATACAATGCAAATACAAGTAGGCAAAACTAAGGCCGTCCTCTTAAATCGCGAAATACATATTGTCACTATACGTTCGTCCTTTCTCTTGGTACAGGCACTACTGATATAGTTGAGAGTGTGAAATTGCTGGGGATAATTTTTAATCAAAACACGGTTTGGAACAAAATGGTGCAATATACGTGCAATAAACTTTTGAAGGCTGTGGGTACGATATCAGATATCGTTACACGATTCACAACTCCGCTATGATACTCGTTTAGTACTCTATTTTTACGTTCAATATAACTATTGCTTCTTAGAATAGGAAAACTTTACTCTCACAAATATCATACAAATACCTATTTAAAAAAAAATATTGTGATTTGTTCAATATGCCATACTATCGATGATAGTCATACGAAACCATTTTTCCGAAAATTCGATATTGTGCAAGTTACCAATTACAATAATTACAAACTCGAACTTTAATGCAAAAAGGTGGTATTTCATGACCATTTAGTCCTTTCAGTCTCCCATCTTGAATTCGAAGAAAATACATACAATACTCGTTGTACCGATATATGGACAGTTCCGCGTTCCAGGACTATAATGTTGGCAACCAAATAAAACCTGCAGTAACACGTTTTTGTTTCTTTGATTTTTTTTTACTTGGTGCGGCGACTTTAATTTATTTAAGTTTAGTTAGGCACCGAAAGAGATGCGTTCTGTTTTAAGGCGATAGCGTTGAGGAGCTCGTGTCGCAGAAAAGCCGGCGTCGGTGGCGTGCTGCGAAAATCTTGATTGGTCGATAGGGTCCCCTTAAAAAAACGGGTCTCAACATTCTTTTTAATTTTTTTAGACTTCTTATTGACTTTCCGCGATCCTATTGAATTCCTTTATAAACGCACTTTGTTTTGACTATTGTCAAAAAACTTTCAAAAGAAAAAATATTGAATTTTTTTGTAGACTTATTTATAAAAAAATTAAAAAGAACTTGTAAAGACGTTTTTCTATAGGATATTTTCTAAAAAAATTCAAAAGTAAAAACAATAGATTTTGTTTTGTAGACTTATTTATAAAAAAATTAAAAAGAACTTGTACAGACGTTTTTCTGTAGATTATTTTCTAAAAAAATTCAAAAGGAAAAACAATAGACTTTGTTTTGTAGACTTATTTATAAAAAAATAAAAAGAATTTGTAACGACGTTTTTTGTAGGTTATTTTCTAAAAAATAAATAGAAAACCTATTCACATCATTTCTTGATAATATTTTATAAAAAGAGACTTTTTTTATTATTTTATTTGGTCTGCGGTCGTGTGCGGGGTCCGATATGACGGCTGTTTTTTTTTTTTACTTTTTATTGAAAATGTGTTGACTTCTTGTTCACTTTGATTACTTTATTTTGACTGACTTCCTGTTGACATGGTCTACAAAAAGTTTGTTGATTTTGTGTTGAAACTTTTTTTATGATTTTCTTCTGCCTGAGTCAAAAGAAAAGCTATTGACTTTCTATTAACGCTACGTTGGATCTTTTTCTGTTGACTTCCTGTTGAAAGTGTTATCAGAAATACTGCAGACGTTCTATTTACTTCGTGTTTAAATTATTGAGTTGAATTTCTGTAGCCAGTGTCAAAAGAAAAGCTACAGACTTTCTGTTGACTTTTTATTGAACATAATACATCTTGACTAAATGTGAAAAGTCACTAAGTTTCTCAATAGTCTCTGACAAGTTGAGTACCGTAGGGAGGAGCTTCCGTTCTCCTGCTTCGAGCGCGAGCCTTCTATCCTTGACAACTCTTCGACGTCTCGCGCCCCTCGAGCTCAACTGCGCAGTCAAAGCACGACGGAAGGCATGCGGCGCGTGCTGGAGGCCAGGCGTTCGGAAAACACGCCCTGCCGTTCTCACTTTGTAAATGACTATCGTTGCATTATTGACCCTATTCAACTAGTAAAGAAGAGCAAAATAACGATTTTAAAGTGGAGCAATTGCCTTGACTGGCTTCGTCCCGAGTGGTGCTATGCAGAGAAGCGATAACATTTGTTCTATGAGCTGTTTTTGTGGATGTTGTTTTAGCGACTATACGAAATTATTATTAGTTGTACCAATGCTTTTTAGTAAGACATAGGGTCCACGAACTTCGAAACACTGTCTTTCCTTTGACAGACTTTCGAGAAGGAGACCGGAGACTTGGAAACTTAGTAAGTGCTGAGGGGGTCACCGGCCAAATGATTACCTTCGATATGTAGGCTATATAAGGCTCTGGTGCTGTCAACAGGATTGTGTTTCTGGTGTTGAGTGCTTGATGGCGTTTGTGTTTGTTTACATTGCTTATTTGTGGGATGTGTATGTATCAAAAAGACACTATTTCCTAACGAAATTAAAAAAAAAATATATTAAAACATTTAGTGTTTTCTTTTAACGTTAATTTGCGGTTTTGTCAAATAGAATTCAACAAAATTTATGTAAGAAGGAATTCAAAAGAATGTATGTAAGAAGGAATTCAAAAGAATGTATGTAAGAAGGAATTCTAAAAAAATTAAGTGGCCAATTTTAACTAGGAGTTAAATAAGTTGTCAAAACAAAGTCTAAAAAACATCAAAAAAGTTTAAAAAGAAATTCAATACGACTCCAGAAAATTTTCAACAAAAATTCAAAAGAATTTAACTACAGATTTTTGTAAGGGTCATGACGTCACAGCCACATGAATTCGCTCGGGAATTTCAAACAACGCAGAACACTCACGTCAAACGTGACGTCACGCGTGGAATGAAAGTAATTAAAACACGACATGTAATGCGAATGAAAGCTCGCCGCATGTCTCAAATGATTTCACGTAATAAAGTAGATCATTTGCCATAAAAAAAAAAAAAATCTTGGGAACTTGAGGTGGGATTGGAACCCACGACCGTTCGGTGGCGAGCCAGACACGCTACTGACTCGGCCACGCAAGGCACGCTTGCACGGCGAATGAGAAGGCGATGCGAACGGGGCCCAATAATGCTATCGCGTTCCACTCTTAAAGGAAAGGCTTAAGTGTCCTCCGAGTTTCAGTTACAAAAGAGTATGCATCGCTGTGAAGCATTTTAGCAGGGAGTGGAATTTATAAAGGGTTAATAAAACATGACTGGAATATATATATAAAAATCTATCAAAGCGCAACTATTAAAAAGAAATAGTGTACAAAGAAGCCACAAAAAAACTTTCCGCTGGTCCCACAATTTGCAATAAACGTAGTAAACGAAGCCTGCAGAACTATCATTTCCTCGGTTATTACCTTTTCGTTTCCAGTTCTTATATGTTACAGGTTATCTTAATTATGTCCCTGCACGGTGAGCGCATGAAATGATTGTGGAATTTAGGTTATTTTCTCATTTCTATCTTTGATACTAATATTTTGTTTGTCGGTAATTATATCATTGATGTTAAATACATATATATGCATGTTGCGCGTGTATGTGTGTATGTCCTCTGCTTGGCCCTCTCCAAGTGAAGAGAAACAAAGAATTTGATTTGATTAGCTTTATTTGAATGGTGTGAGTGCGTTACCTCAGCGCAAGCCGACACAGGCGATCATTGCTCAGTCGATTTAAGTCAAACGTAAATGTGTGAAGCAGCAGTAGATAAGACACGTTCGATAAGGAGAGGGCAAATGGAAGGCATTTTATACTCGTTTTCACATCAAGAATTCTAGGGGGAAAAAGAAAGTTCGGCTCCTCGCCGAGCCTTAGTAGTTTCTTCATTTATGTGGAGAATTAAGATATCTGCAGGTAGAATTTTAGACTAGATATGTGTTAGCTTATCAAGACGCACACTTTTCAAACCCCAAAAGCATAGCTTCCTCTTCCGACAACCAAATCTTGCAGAAACTCCTACGCGCGGCTTATGAACACTGCGCAAAACGTCATCAGTTTTACTCATTATGTCTGAGGCTGCTATACCTAAGTTTTAGCACCACTTGTATTGCTTTGCTGCGCGTTAAGGCAGAGGCCTCTTCGACCCCACGGCGGTCGCATTTAATGTCTACGTGAGGGTTCGTTTCTATCTTTAAAAAAAAAAGTCAGGGCGCTTACGCTATGAAATTTCCGTACAGTGCTACAGCTAAGTTGTGACTTTTGGAGCCGCTAAGGTGTCATTTTGGGGAAGGTGGACCGAATGAACAATAGAGGTGTAAGCGCGCACCGTAAAGTCCACATAGGCGTTTCGTATCCTAAACCGAGTACCACACCGGGCGAAAATTCCATAGCGTTTTGGAACCAATGAGGGTGTATTAAGTAGAGAAAATTTCGTGAACTTGTTTATATTTGTTTATGTTTCTACCTGCCGTCATCTTGTCACGTGACGACGTATTGTCACGTGACGCCTGGATGTCGCGTGACGTCACAACATCACGTGACGTCACTGTGCAACGTAACTCGAGATGACAATATCACGTCATGATGTCAGCTGACGCCAGGTGAGAGGTGACTGGGTGCGCGACGTCACGTCCATGCAGAATGTTTTGGCGGAGTGCCGAAAATGGGCCCTCATCGATATGGAGTGCGGTCGAAGGCGCGAAACCCGCGAAGTGTCCCATTAACTGCTGCAAAATAACGCGAAAATACTAACGAAGCTGTCGCTTTTGTCATATTTATAATTACCTTTGTTGCCATTTTAGGACGAAGTCTCATAGTAATAGAGATATCATTAAGATATCATTATAAAGATCAAAATCTGCTCGCAGGTTTTCTTCCTTAATAATGAACATATACCAAACTTTTTTTTTAACACTGAAAGGGTCAGCCCACGATACATGGTGTTGTTTTTGCGTGCGTGTGCTTGATACTTTTTTTTTTTGCTGCAAAAGTAATTTAGACGTACTTAAAATAAAACACGTAAATAGGGATACGACGTACGGTCTGAAATATCTATCTCTACCTGCCTATATGTTTCATCGTACGCGTCGATCTGAAACTTCGTTGCGTTGTATTTTATGCTTCGCTTTGCTTTGAAGAGTATTTATTTAACGACCAAACGAGTAAATGCGAAACAATCATTTTGCAGAACAAATGCACCGAGCTTATTAGCCAGCCCGTTCAGACATTACGAAATTCTAAATTTTAGGTCGTAGCACGTTCTTGCAATCTTTTTGTCCAAATTATATAGGCTTAAAAAAATTAGCAACATTTTTTTTTGCGACTAGTTTTTTACGCAACAAAAATCGAAGGTTATAAAAATAATTATAGAAACTGATATGTCTTTATATCAATCTGTAGCCTCGTTTTTTTTATATATATATATATATATCGTGCATGTCAACCATTACCCCTAATGCCTTACAAAACACAAGGCCAAACCGAACTATTTTTTTTTATTTCTGAAATTATTCCCAGTCGCGTGCAAAAAACACATTTCGCTGATAATTTCTGTGGCGTTCATGCATCGTATATTCCTACACACTCGTTCTGCCACAAAAAGAAAAGAAAGAAAAACATTACGGTACAACGTCTGCATGCCATAAAATAAAACTGAAAACACATCAAGGTTGCGCGAGAGGAAAAAATGATAGCCCCAGTTTTAAGTGTGCCTTCCACGCGGCACAGGCAGCGCGGCGCGTGCCACTTGAGCAGCAAGCGTGACGCGCCGAGGGCTTTGACACGTGTTATGCGCGGCTGTGAAACGGCGCGCTCACAATGCACAACAAACACGAAAATCACGCAGTTTCGTCGACCTGGCTGTATACAACACCTGCCGGCTGGCAAACGTATACGGAATAACATTAATCGCGTACACGGTTCACTGGCCGGGCGCTCGGCGGGGCCAACACCAGTTTTTATGAGATCAGGAACGAGCTCGACTGGACGAGAAGTGGCTGCGCGTTCGAGTTCCTGACCGCTCGCGCAGACAGTGTGTGTTTCGTCCTGCCTTGTGGTGTGGGGTGCCGCTCAGCAATTTAAATAGAATCTATTTATGGCAGGATTTCATCCGTAAAGGGTCACGCCCGAGTGTAATTATACGAAATGCCCTTACGCGCAGGCTAAGGTGACATAAAGCCTACATATCCCATAGAAGGCAATGCGGAAGCGTTCAAAGCATAGAGAAGCGTACTGAGTCTTAATTACTCGTGCTTTCTCGTAATTCGCGAGATCTACCAAGCGGCGCAGCGCAAATCGAACGCTGGACCCTGCGATCCCCGACCTGACGAATTTGCTCGGCTCCAAAAGGGGGCAAACGGCAGAGCAAGCCGCAGTTGGCGCGCGCGCAAACTGGGTTCGAATGACAAAGCGTAGCACCCCGCGGGTCCTGAATAACCTTTAAAATTGTCTCGGTCATCCTGATAAGTGCCACTAAATAAGCTACGCTTCAGAGTAGCGACCCTTACCCATCTTGCTACCTAAAATCACGGTTGCAAATTATCCGAAGCTTTATCTAAAATCACAGGAAACGCTTTTCCGTCCTCCACAAATGTTTAAACAGTTCGCGACGAAGCAAAACAATATTACGTGAGCTTTCTAACATGGAATTTAATGGTGAGGAAGTCGCAGTTTTGAATCATGACAATCGGCAGTTGCGACTTTTCTGCCCTAGCACCAAGATGGCGGCGCCCACAATGATATCGGGGAACAGAGTGCCGATACTCTAAGCGTAGCTCATTTAGTGGCTCTAGTCCTGATAAACCCGGTGAACACGTGAGCGCCCCGTGCGAGCAACGCATCTGGAAGCACTCAAGGCCTTCTGTGGCCAAGCATATACAAACCATGAGATGTGCATAATGCATGCATGTTGCATACTATGCTCCCCGGGTTCGTCAGAATAATCAATACAAATTTTCCCCTTGTTTTTAAATAATATTGCGGTTTTTGATGTTTGTATATATTTATTTGCGCCCCCCCCCCCCCCCCCCCCCTTGAGGCCTGATGTTAGCTCCGTACACCTTGTGGGTTTGCACACTTTTCCCCAAAGTCCTCATTGAGGTCCGTAGTCCGCTCTTCGCGCGGTTATGGCCGGGTCCATCCATTGACTGCCTTTCTGGGGCACCGGTGGACGAGGGACAACACAAACACAATGAGTCCGTTTTCCACGCGTTTATTGACTCATATGCCAACACGCTTTGCTCTTAGATAGGAAAAGTCTGGGCGCTGGCTCGATTGCCAGTATCACCCCGTTGGTTTCCCGCGCTGCCGCAATAGACAGATTCACGGGAAGTCGGTGGCTCACAAAAAAAAACCGAGCTCCGTAGAGCCAGGGCCTCCGCCGACGAGAGCCCCCGGCCCTCCTTCGGAACCGGCTTATGTAGCCTCGGAGATATGGATCGCGCCCGGGGACGCCGGTAGCAGTCGCGTCCAGTCCACTATCACTCTCAAGGGTGCGCCGAAGGCACGTTCACCCTACGTAAGCGAGGAAGACTCCTCCCCTTCGGGGAATAGAGTCTCGGTTCCTCGTATCCGAGTAGCCGCAGCCATTGGTGACGACGACTCCCACGGCCTGCTTTAAGATAGGCCTAGATAGAGATATAGGGAACCCAGTGGTTCCCACAACCTTTCCATCGCTTATCACGGAGGCGAGAAACGCCGACTCGCTGGCCTGTGTACGGATCGCGGAAAGGCGCGCAATTGACGCGCCTTCGATTCGGTGCATTTTCGGACTGCCCGCTGACACACGGCATGCAACCGCCAAGGGTATATGCGAAAAGGCTTGGAGACCGACGTCGTGCGCCGGTTAGTTCCGGGTGTTTCTTTTTACCGTGTTGCAATTTCTGAAAATGTACGGTGGTCAGGCTATCACTGCGTTGTCGCCGGATGCACAAATAATTTTAATAAGCATAAGGAGAATCGCGGAAAGTGTGCGATGAGCACAGGAAGCTGCAGCCCGAGTATAGGGCCACCCACACTAGCGAGAAAACGCGCGTGGCACGCCGATCGCGGCAAGTAACAAAATGTCGCCGAAGCACAGTCAGCGCCACGAGCACGTGCAGAGACACGCCCTTTATCTTGCCGCTTAACCGATTTATCGGCGCGCCGGGCGCGTTTTCTCGCTAGTGTGGGCGGCCCTTTAGGCTGCAATGTTTTTTTTTTTTTTTTTAGTTTTATTTGTTAAGAAGAGTACCCGGAAGGGGGCAACTCTTTAATAGAGAGGTTTATTACCTCTCTCCGGCAACCATTCGGATTGCAAAATGAACCGATAAAAACGCAAAAAAAAAAACGAGTCACGAAGCAAGATGCGTAAACATAATAAACCACCCCCTGCGAATTTCTTACCTTTTCCGTGTAGTCGTCGCCGTCTTGAATTGTGGATATACTGAAGAATACACAGCGCAAAACGACATAAAGAGAAGAGACACACTGGATAGAACGAAGCGCTGCTCTGTTCTAGCCGGTGTGTCTCTTCTCTTTATGTCCTTTTGCACTGTGTATTTTTCGTTATGTACAACCAAAATCAACTTTCTACTTTATTGAGTTGTGGAACTTCCGGTATGGGGGAAAACATCGTTTTGCTTTCGCCACGCAAATCGAAGGTGTCACGAATTTTATTACGACTGCCAAAACTTCTTGCTTTGCCTCCTCCATACTGTTTTACTCAATTCTAATTGTATAGATTGGCATTTTTTTTTCTTCCTTTTTTTTGTTTTTGTCGTTTATACCGGATGTGTGAATTACTTGGCTGGGGACGAGGGTACACAGAAAACGTCTATATGCACTTCCCTTCACCTCACGTTCGTGCAGTCGAAGGCTGGAGGACGTCAAACAAAGACCAATAGACTACAAGCGAAGCGTCACGAACCGCTCAGCAGTAGGACAGGCACACAAAGAAAATGGGCGAAGTGAGGTTGCGCTTTTGGCACCGCTTCATTGATCCCATCGGCTCCTGTTAGCCTTGAGAAGATGGAGTGGTGCCACCTGGCGGTTCCTTGTGACGTAGTACCAAGTATCACGTGACCGCCTCTGTGCTTCGTTGGTAACATAATTTATGTTTGATTCGTTCATTTAAACGAGAAATTGGGTTTGCGTATAACCTAATTCTTTGGTTGTACTTCTCGTCAAAATTAAGCTCCAGCAGCGCGACAACAGTGGTGTCGCGACCTGCGGAACAGGACCCAGTTTCTCGTAATCTTACTGACCACAACTGAATCAGTTGTCGTCGTCGTTTCGGAGGCTTGTCAAGTGACTAAACAGGTAGATTCTGGGACATTATAGTTTTCGGAGCGAAATTCCTTTTTTTTTTTTTGGGGGGGGGGGGGGGGGAGGGGGGGGATTTGTCTGAAACAGCCAGGCAGAGAAAATAGAAACCAATCGCGACGAAGTATAGGCTTGAACTTGGCATTCCGGTCGCCGGTTTTATTCGCAGTTTGCTCGCGCGATTTCAGAAAAACACGAAAAATGAAGTGTACGGACCACATGATGCGAGGGCGATCCACAGCGTGTTTATTTGAGAGTTGCATCGAAGTAAACAGCAAATAAAATTGACGACTGTGCCACAGCGACCACCGCACAACACTCCGAAAATGACAAGGGGACGGCGAAGAGATAAGACTCACCTTCTAACCGGAAGACCTAAGTCAAGGTTCAAACTATTCATACGGAAGGGGTCCACTTGAAAAATAAAAAAAAGAGGAGGTCGCGCGAACATGTCAATTCAACGAGGCTGCTGGTCGAGGGGCAGCAAGTGACGAGCACCTTGCTAGGCCTTCCCACCGACTTGAGCTGTCACTGAAGTCGTTGGGATTGTTGTCGTTGCTTCTGAAGATCGTGAGTCGAGCGGCCTTCACTGAGAATTGTAGTTTTGAGTACGTTTTTCCTTTGTTTGGTGCTTGATGTCGGGAAGCGCACGAAGAGCTCGTAGAAGTAAGCTCGTTGGTCTCCACGGCGAAGTATCCGAGTGGGGGTTGGCGGCCATGAAGCTGTCGTAGGATTCCATCGTAACTTACACACAACTTCCGATCGTTTCGCTTGGCATATTCGGATTTGTTTTTTGAAGTTTCGTCCTACGCACGCTTTGCGTGATAGCAGAAGCAGAATACACTTAGTGAACAGTTTCTGCTGCTATACGCGCTAAAGCACACAACCAAAGCGAAGGAAAGCGGAAAAAATACCATGACCCCGTCACGTGATGCTTGTCATACGTCACCATTGAGCGATCGTAGCGCTCCAATTGGTCCCACTCGGGCTAATAGGGTAGGCTGTGTTCTGATTTTCGGTGAGACGAGTCACAACTCCTAAACTTCCTTCAAAACAGGTGCACTTTGTGTTTACAAGTACCGTCATCCTTTGAAGCGCCGACTGCGTGGCGGTGCAGGTTTTAGGAAGCGAATGGTGGCGCACAGCAGCAGAAAGAACTGAAAGTCTCCTTTTGTTCCAGCGGAATGAGCTTCGTCATGTATGTCGGTCGTCATTACTTGTAAAAGAAAGTATCTAGAGACTTTATCAACTCCAAAGGAGGAAATTCCACCTGGCGGTAAAAAACGCGAAAGGGAGGAAGGGGAAGCAGCATGCCGCCAGCGAAAACTGGCCAAAATATGAAACAGAGAAAGGGAGATTCATTGCACGCGGTTAGAGGTCCCAATAATCTCGTATATGTGACGCTGTACAGAACGTCCCAATGTTTTTAGTGCAAAAAAAAAAAAACTGTGATTCTGTGAAAGTTTAGTTTCTGCCCAAACGGACCCGACGCCATTGTTTCAGAGCTTGCCTTTGTCTGAACCGAAAGTTATATGAGCGATTTTAAATATTCAATCGGAAAATGGCGACCGATAAAGCCCACGAATATGCATGGATGGAGATAAATGGCGCAAGCAACCGGAAAGCTCCCCATTTTCCAATTGAAAATTTCAAAAAATAAATTACAACTTTTTAATAAGACACCGATAAGTTCCGAACCTTCGGCATCCGGTCCAAACCGCGAGCGTTACATTTGGACGAAAACTGAGCGCTTAGCAAAGCACTAATGTTGCCGTTAAAAAAAAAAGAAAACAATAATAATAATTAAAATATGGCAACCAACCAATTCCTAAACATGTAGGGGCCCTACGTTTCGAACCGACTCGGTTCTTCGTCAGGGGCGACTGTGGCCGTTGAGGAGCGACGTTTTTCGATCTTCTTTTTCTTTTCTCAGGGATGTGGCGCATTTCTCGATCTTCTTCTTTCATGAATATGGCGAAGCCCGTTCACATACACTGTTGGTAAAGCACCAAGGCACCTATTGATGTTGCCTGGCGTCGTTTGAATATGCCAGGACTCGACGAAAAGCCTATGTCGGTTGTTAGTCTCTGCGTCGATAATGCTGGTGTTGTCGAAGTCAATCCGGTGGTCTTTGACTTCGCAGTGCTCGGCGACTGCGCTGCGCTGCGCTCGACCACGAGCGCAGCGCAGTCGCCGAGTACTGCGAAGTCAAAGACCACCGGATTGACTTCGACAACACCAGCATTATCGACGCAGAGACTAACAACCGACATAGGCTTTTCGTCGAGTCCTGGCATATTCAAACGACGCCAGGCAACATCAATAGGTGCCTTGGTGCTTTACCAACAGTGTATGTGAACGGGCTTCGCCATATTCATGAAAGAAGAAGATCGAGAAATGCGCCACATCCCTGAGAAAAGAAAAAGAAGATCGAAAAACGTCGCTCCTCAACGGCCACAGTCGCCCCTGACGAAGAACCGAGTCGGTTCGAAACGTAGGGCCCCTACATGTTTAGGAATTGGTTGGTTGCCATATTTTAATTATTGTATTCCCCAACCAGAGAGATTTCTCTCAAATGTTTAGTTTCAAGACAATAATAATAATATTATTATTATTTTGCGCTTTTTTTTTTTTTTTTTGAGGGGGGGGGGGGGGGGGGAGTTTTGTTTTACGTGCGTGCCGCTTCGCTTCGTCAAATCAGCAGCCTAAGGCTACATCGGGCAGCAAAGGGGATGTCGTTTCAAAACATTCAGGACCGCGCACGCAGATCCGAGATGCACAAACGTGCTCCACGAGCGAGCGTCTAACCCAAATACAAGACCTGTCACAACCGTTACGGCTTTTTCCTCGCTGACAGAAGGTCATAATCACAGCGGTTCTTGCGCAGCCGAGGTTCGCCACCTCGGGCGCCGTTGCAGCACAATGGCCACTTCGGAGTGAAGAGTTCACGGCGGTGCATGCAGCACGGCAGCGGATTATGTAAGTATGAAGACACCGTTGAGACTACCATTCGAACAGGACCTCTTGCACTCAACAATCTTTCGAAAGCAACGTCACGAGAATTATTGCCTTTAAATGACACCACGACAATATTTCGAAAGCAACGTCACGATAATTATTGCCTTTAAATGGCACCACGGCGAGACGAAGTTGTTCGCCTCTGGCTGGAATGAGAAGAAACAACCCGCGACTCGACAGCGACAGTCATTGCCGATTTGCAATCGTATTTACACGCCTCTTGGCCAACCTGCAACCCCGACTTTTTTTTTTTTTGTATTAGGATGTTTAAGGCTGACTTCCTCCAGAATGCATTACCGTATGCTGACTCACTTAGATTGTTGAAGTCACGGTAATTCTTAGTCACTAGAGGAGACGCTTTGTCCAGCTTGTTTTCCACAGAGACGATGTTTACCCAACACAGTGCCTGGACCGAATTTTTTCCAGAAACAGCAGAATACAACAGGCAAGGATTGGACGCGAAAGCTGTCTCAGCATTCGACTGGGGCACTCGTGTTCAATGCGGCGCGCAAGTTCATCTGCTTGGTTGCTCTGAACCAATCAGAATCAGAATATGAACCAATCAAAACAACCAACCAATCAGAGTCAGAACCAATCACGCTCTGATTGGTTCTGATTGAAGGATAGTGAGTACACCTCAAGGCAGCTTGCGTTGAGGTCTACCCACTTCTTCCAATCAGAACCAATCAGAGCGCGGCGTTCTGACGTCATCACAACCCTTGCAAAACCAGCAGACGAACTTGCGCTCCGCAAATAAGTACGCTCTGGAGTCGAGACAGCTAAAGGGTCTCCTTGCCGTTACAATCCTGTCAGTGACTGTAATAAACCAAATCTTTGCAAGGTGACTTGTAAACTACGAAACGCATTTTTTGGAAGAAAAGGTTCTTTGTGCAAACATGATTGAGGTGACCTTTGTGTGTTTATATTGATTTGCTTTTACCGAGCGGGCTCTCACGCATGCCGAGGCCTTTCTTATTACAGCGATAGCCGTGTTTCGAAAGGCTACCGCCTGTTGCCAGCTGTGGAATCCCTGCAGAAAAAGCCCGTTCGTCTGCTTTCCCGCACAACACTAGGAGAGCCAATCACCGCAACTTAGGGTGGCACCTCAGCGAATGAAGATGCCGAAACATATGTTTAGACCAGGGGTCTCAAACACGCGGCCCGCGGGCCGCATGCGGCCCGCGAGTCGTTGGGACGCGGCCCGCGGGCAACTGTGAGCCCTCGTTCCCATGCCTTGAGCGCAAGAAATGGCATGCGCTATAATGATCTCATGTTGCTGATATATTTCCGCTCGAAACATAGCTCCGTTCTTATAGAGTATTTACACAGTTACCTTTCTGTTTTCATTTGCCTTGTGTCTTCTTTTATATTTTGCTTCCCCAAGTTTTCTCACGTTAGTCACATGTGCCACAATTTCGCTTTTAGGCTGCAAGCGCGAGCACTTCACGCAGTGGCACATTTAGCCGCACAAACTCCCGCTCAGCAGAGGTATGGTCAAAGATAAAGCTAAGAGCTTGGGATTTTCGCCTTCAGAAAAAATCGCCATTCAACTACAAGTATTCTTTTAGACTACTGCTATCAAGAATCCCCAGGAAACAAAGCGCTGCCATATGAAGAGATTTCCTCCTTTGTTTTAATAAATCTAGAGCTTGAATAAGTTCCGAATGAATTGGTGAACAAAAATGACAGTGGGATTGCTCTCGTATGATTACTGTCATATTAAATCTTGTTATCACATCAGGCAAAGACCCAAATTAGTCCTATAAACAAATCTAAGCTGAAGATGTCAGTAACTACACTGCGAGTTTAAAAAAAGAAAAAAATGGAGCATGAGGTTCCTCCTCAAAATCCTCTCCACTGTCCCCCCACCCCCCCCCCCCCCACCCCGTCCCCCTTAGGTTGGCCCTCGACCTTTCGGGAATGGGCTATCTGGCCCCCGCACTCAAATGAGTTTGAGATCCCTGGTTTAGACCAAAAAACGCACTCTGAATTATGACATTAGGCGATGCAAAACATCATGCTTGCATTGCTTAATGTCACAACTCAGCCTGCGTTTTTTGGTCCAAAAATATGTTTCGGCATCGTCATTCCCTGAGCTGCCTCCGTACGTTGCGGTGATTGGCTCTCTGAGTGTTGTGCGGGAAAGCAGACGCACAGGCTTTCTTTAGAGTGCACAATGGCGGACTAAAACCGCAACGTCACGGCACACTTTATGTGTTTGGTTGGACGAGAAGGCAAAACCAAAACCGGAGAAAAGGGTGATGAGCGAAGTGATGTTACACTTTTGACGCTGTTTGATTGGCTCGTCTGCTCCTAGCGTTGGCCGCACTCCGACGTTCGCTTCGCTATATCTTATGGAAGGACTTGCACGTCCCACTATGTCCGTTGTTTCGCCACTGTGCAGCGGTTCCCTACTTGCTAGTATAATCGGTCCGTGACTTTCAAAAAGGGTCTATACGGCGTGCAAGTTCGTCTGCTCTTGGCGCACCTCGCGCGTTTCTTTGCCTTCGAGATGCGACCATGTGCATTAGTTTTCCCCCAGACATAAGCAACTGACGGCGCGCGCTTGGATGCCTCGTCATCGCGCGATCCCTGCGCTTTCTCTGCGCTGCCCTTTGATTGGTCTGCCTCTCCTTGCGCTCAGATGCGCCAAAGACGCATTCTATAACATTGGCCCACCGTATACATGGCTTCCACGTGACGTCATCCAAAGACTGCTTCGTTGACCATAAGAGAAGAGAAGAAGAAGGAGCTCTCCTCTTACCAAGACCTTCTATTATGTCTCCCAGATTTGTATGCGCTCTGACGTCAGTGCAAGCCACGTACAGCAGTATGTGGGACACTTCGAGGGTTTTGCGCCGTCGACCTCGTCGACTCCATATCGACGCGGGAAATCTTCGGCACTCCGCCCAAAGATCCCACAATGACGTCACGATTCTGACGTCACGCCGCGCATCACGCCCCCTGTTACATGGTTTCGGCTGACACCATGACGTGACATTGTCGTGTCCAAGTAACGTTGCGCAGTGACGCCATGACGCAAGGTGACACCGTGAGTGACGTGATGTCATGACTTCACGTGACATTCAGACGTCACGTGACAAGACGTTGTCACGTGTCACCGCGACGGCACGTAGAAACGTAAACGTGAGACTGCTGATAAAGGAGACGATTAAAAACAAAGCGTTTTTCGCTAATTGTGCCACAAAGGTTCTCGGGCG
Organism: Ixodes scapularis; assembly: GCF_016920785.2. NCBI lineage: Eukaryota > Metazoa > Arthropoda > Arachnida > Ixodida > Ixodidae > Ixodes > Ixodes scapularis. The sequence goes on along the minus strand of NW_024609868.1, from coordinate 81,161,350 downwards.
ATAAAACCGATAAAGCTGCGGCGAAACCATGGGCGTGAAATGAGCTGGAACAGCACGCTTGAAACTTGAGTGCGCGATCATTGGAAGTGTTTTTCAGTGACCACAAGGCGGTGTTAGTTTGTGTCCGATAACTTTGCACAAAACGTTTAGGCAGCCACACCAACGACGGGGAGCGGTTCATGCATACAGATGCAGTTTCGTCGTTCCCTGGATTTCAAACGTGAGCGCGCGATTTTCGAAGTCTTCTTCAATTACCACAACAAGGTAGTCCTAGTTTGTGTCAAATAAAATAGTTTAACAGGTTCACGAAATGTTCTCTACTTAATACACCCTCACTTGTTCCAACGCTATGAAATATTCGTACTCGGTTTAATATGAAACGCTAATGCCGACTTTATGGTGCGTGCTCGCACCTTTACCGTTCATTCGGTTCATCGTCTCCAAAATTAACACCTCAGCTGTCGCAGTGTTTCACCGTGCGGGTTGCGTACGTGTTTATAATTTTTTTACCTCGCGGGTACTGGGAGAGAACATTGCACTATGGCAGCCTTCGTGCACACACGGCACGCATATGAGGGCTCTCCTAATCGCACTCGCATTCCGTGTTTTTTTTATGGACAGCGCATGATAAAACTCGGATTAGGTACAGGATACTCCGTTGTCGTTATAATGAAGGCTGTCGGTTACGAAAGGTACTGTTTCTTCTCGTCGTCTCATGCAGGCACGGCGTCAGAGCTATTTAGTGACGCTAATCGGGGCAATAAATTTCTTTTGCGTCTTCTTGGAATCTTGTCTTCCTCGAAAGAACCACGTAGCTGATTCGTGGAACATTGGGGCGCGCACGCCAAGCTTTAGAAAAATTCGAAATTGTATGTCCACCTTGATTTATGGAGACTTACGTGTCCTTCCACTACACGTGGGTTGGACGAAACGCCATAAGTTTGTTGCAACATAACACGTGAACTATCGGAGAGAACTGGCGTCACTACATCATTTTGTACGAACACACTATTCATCTAACGCCGCAAAAAACCGACCATCCATTAGCGTTCTTTTTATTTTTAGTTAAGATTGATGTCCAAAAAAAAAAAAAAAAGCAACGCCTAATGGTTCACAGTTGTTCTCGACAGCTGTTCACGCAGAAAGGCTCCCGAGAAATCATTGTGTGTCTTTTCCAGGCGGTGGTTCTAAATGCCCCCGCATTACTCATAGAGAGCTTAGAAGTAATTCTATGTGCCAAGAAACAGGAGGAGAGGAGGAGGCGAGAGCGCGCGGAGACGTTAGAACACCGAGCTTTGATAGAAATAATTAGGGGGGTAGACCCAAAGCTAGCAGCCTTTGTCTCCACTGCACTCGTCGAACGCGTTAGAACGGGAACGCAGGCGTCCGAAGTTTGGTGTTCGCATTTGAACCCGTTCGACAAAGGCAGTGGAAGCAAATGCAGCAGCAATTCGCTGTATCTCGCGTGAGGTGAAACGTGCTGGCGCCAGTGTACAAGTAGCTCCCCAACCACTTCCGGCTCTGAACTAGACGGCGGATTTCGCACAATATGCGAAATCAAATATACACGCTATCTTCTGGAAATTGCCACTCATACTGCCAGACTTCCTTCATTCTAACTATGAAAGAAGGAGGAGTAAACTTTTTGAAATATACGTGAACGGGAAGTGTGCCGGTGCTACCCAATAGATGGCGCCACTGAGTTTCTTGCCAAGCAATAAGGGCCGAATAGTTTTAGGTCTACCCACTAATCGTCCGAATCAGAGCTCGGCCTTCTGACGTCTCCGCGCTCTCTTCTCCTCCTCTCCCTCAGTTTCTCGGCGCATAGTTTCTGGAGTGTGTTCAGTACAGTGCCTGTGCCTGTTACCCGAATATTTTCGTGAAGGATTTCTGGAAAGGGTCAACAATCTGGGAAGGGTCTAGCAAGTATACTGGGCCGGCTTGTTAAAAACAGCGTGTGAGCTGAGACTGGGAGAAAGAAAGCATTGTCATGGCCTCCTATATACTGTCAAGGCCTGGCAGATCGCCACGACAAGCGGCCGCCGAAATGGAAAAGGTGGAGCGGCAGACAACGGATAACAAGAGAGCCACGTGAGTGGCGCCCCGCTGAGGCGAGACGCCGAAACACAATTCTCCCGAACGAACAAGTGTGTTTCGGGTCCTTGCCGCTGCAAAAGCAGTGCGCTGACGTCCAGGTCCCCCAGAAATGGCTCTTTGATGCTCTGTGCTACTAGAACCTCGCGCTCCAAATCTGCGACCGGGCACTCTATGGCTCCGTCGTGAAACTGCCAGGCTTTGTGAGCATAGAGGAAGCTATGGCATTGCCACAGCCAGCGTACGAGCTGAGCATAGCGGCACTCAAACCGCGTCTCGAGACGCTCGCGTACCCCGGCCTTTGCAGTGTTTTCTTGGAATACTTTCACCCAGCTCAGCTCAGACGCTGTTCTAGCAAGGCGGCCCTGGTACCGCGCGAGCGGCACCTCAGAGAGAAGGAAAGCAGAAAACTTCTCTGTCGCGACCGCTGGCAAAGAATTTTTTTAAAGAATGAAATGTTTTTAACAAGCCCCCCCCCCCCCCCCCCCACACACACACACACACAAAAAAAAAAGTACGTTTATCGGTTCGTTCGTCCGTGCATTTTCCGCGAACGTTAGCGGAGAAAATGACGTCACGTGACCTATACGTTACTAAACCTAGCGTGGCAATTAACGTCACTTGACCTAGACGCCAATTCAATTTTCCCGCTAAATTTAGCGGGGAATTTGGCGTCACGTGACTCCGCTAAATTTAGCGGAGAAATTGACATCGATTAACCTATGCACGTATGTGTGATACCGCTAACACTTATCTTCCCCCTCCCTCCGCCCTCCCCGTTTCTAATCTCTCCCCCCCCCCCCCCCCCCTAAGCTTAGCCGGTGCTAACATGAAGTCGGTAACGCGCATCACCCATTAGTAGGGAGTTTTCGTAGACCGCGCTGCCCTTTCCGCTAAGCGTTCCGCAACGAAGAAGTTGCTACTGCGCCTGCGCGCCGATAGCCTTGACTGTGGAGTTCCCGCTATCGTAGCGGGTTGCGGAGGGCTTTGCGGGACGGCGAAAACGATCTACGAAAACTCCCTAGTGATACAGGACTGCACGCCGTTACGATACTCAGGTTGTGAACTTTATACTTTTTTCTTCGTACCATGGCTGCCGGGAGTATGTAGGAATAAATAATCCAGACCGAAACGAGCGGGGGTGAAGACTGAATGCTGGAGGGTCTCCGGGTACTGCAGCGCGAGCTCCCGCTCCGCGTGCTCCGAGCTGCGGCGCGTCAACGCACTGGGTAACCGATCCCTCATAGGGACTTTTAGCAAACCGTTACCGTGTTACGTCTGCCGCACTGCCTGCGCCTTTGAAGCATACTTTTAAGCGCGCGCCCGAGCGATAACGCGTGACCACGGGGCGCGCTTAAAAGCATGCATGCTTCAAAGGCTCCGGTAGTGCGGTACGCGGAACAGGGCAACGTTTTGCTAGAATCCCTAATGTTGCGTGTATGTTTATAAGGGGATCGGTGGCCGAGTAGGTCAACGCACACCAACTCGGAGCACGTGGAGCGGAAGCTCGCACTGCAGAACCCTAGGGTTCTGGGCTCAATCCCCACCCATGTCCGTTTCGATCTGGACGAGCATCGTATAGACCTTTTCACTCTCCGCCACATGAGCGCTGCCATCTTGGAATCACGTGATGCGGCCGCCATTAGGTTGCTTCAACTTGTTGCTCCGCTCTCCCCTTGTCGCTACTCCGCGCCTTGGCAAATACGTTAAATTTGTGTTTATCGCCGCGTTTCACCGCGTTTCTTACTTTACTCCGGAAAGTACCACGTAATTGCACTACATCATTATGTGCACAAATTCTGCAGTTAACTTTGTAACAAGTTTTGACTATTTTTACCGTCGGCGTATCGGATCCATGTTAAGAGGTTATATAGCGCATAAGTCAGCGTTAGCGCTCGCGCTCATTGAGTACATCTATGACTATAACAGAACGAGTGTTCAAAGGTTAGTAACCTATGAGAACTTAGGTTTGCTTACTAATAGTGGCGAGACATTCGCAATAGGAAGAAAAAGTTAAGTGCATATAATCGCGCATTTAAGATCTCAAGAAAGGTGACAAAATTACTCGGCATAAATAGCCACGTGTGTTTCCTGAAAGCATCGTGTTTTGTATTTATAACATATCGAGAACAGTTTATTTTGATTACGGTATATGCGGGGATTTGTGGACAAGATAGAGTACGAACGTTTAATTTTTTTTTTTGTGCTAGAAATAATGGTACGTCAACGTCAGGCAATTTATTTACAATTTCACCTACATCTGTTTGACGTTCTTAATCGTTTTTGCGATATAAACATTCGCTTGATCGGTTTATAAATGAATTCCAAGAAACTATACCGTGCTTGGTCCCATGCCTTTTAATTGTCTAAATGATTTTCTTGAGATAACCAAGCAGTTCATTTCAATTATTTAATTTCAACAAAATATTGCGACTCCCCGTGTAAGAAACTGTCACAGACAGCTTGAGAGTGCCTGGGGTACAAAATATGTGACACCGAAAAGAAACTGTCCGCATAAAAATCGCCCGAGTGCAGCGTTGATAACGGCGAACATATAGGGATTTACTTTCAGTAGCTGGCGACGCCGAAACCTAAGAAGCGCATCGGTTCAAACCAGTAAAGAGCTTTCTGCATTGGTTCATGGCGTGGCGCCTGGCGCTCGACTTCAGCCGAACTTTCCATATATTACTTCTTTTGCGCCATTTAATTTTATTTGGCAAATTTTACTGAAGATGAATTTCAGACTATATTTGAGGGGCAAGTCACTTATCTTACATCTTGAGAATGTCGTAAGCAGATGTCCATACAACAAATAGTCTATTTCATAAGCCCAATATTGTGAAATGTTGATAATGAGTACTTAACTTAAAAAGATTTTCTAGTTGGTACTAGGTTGGTCTATAAAAACATTTCTCTAACTTATTTTTTTTAATAAAACAGGCTGACACAATATCACTTCGTTTTGATATTCTCTACGTCATTATAGGAGACTTTTCCATAAAAGCTTGGTGTACAAAAGCCAAGCATCGAGCAATAAACTTGTCCGTTTATCTGTTCTTCATGATTCAGTACATTGTTAATTATGTTCTCAACCTGCATCTCCACTAAGCACGCTTGCATTAAAGTTTGTTGCAAGATGAGCAGATATAATCTCTGACTTGAGCGCGAGCTATCGACCTGCCGTACCACACGGTGCGCGCGCAGCCAAAGCACGGCGGCACGCAACGAGCGCGTACTGAAGCGGCTGGAGGCGGAGCTTGTCCTGCTTTTTATTTATTTTATTTTTTTCTCAAAAACTAGTGTCCGCGTGTACGGCCATGGATGATGGTAATTCTCCCTGTGCGTCAGCGCAGTTGTTTCACCGCCAAACATCGTCGAAATGAAAGATGGACATCATCAGTCGCACTTCATGTTCGTGAAAATGCTCGCAATTTAGACTCGAAACCAATTACTGATTCTCCAAGTGGCTCAGTACCATCGTTTCATTCGCTGTGTGCTACAACAAGAAAACCAGTATCACAAAAGAAGCGAAAACGGCACGAAATAGCAACACAATCGCGTGCACGTTGATACCGAAACCAACCAAATTGAAGCAACCTCATGGCGGCGAGTGCTCCAGCGCCCTCTACCCGACAGTCAGGCAACTACTGGAATGAAAAGGTCTATACAGACGGTCGTGTATCACTACTGCGTGGTGCACGTTAAGAGGATATAGCAGTAGAATTTCATCTCCGATAGGAACTTTTCCGGAATCCAGATGGCACTGGGAAGGAAGCCTTTCCACCCATCTGCTCATGCGATATAGTGCTACTTCCATATAAAAATAAAGAAAAAGCTCGTCTTTTTGTTCCGGTTATCAGCGCACGGCTTGACCCTAAAAGAACCCCCCCCCCCCCCAGACTCACCCACTCCGTCCTACCGCCATGCCAGCTGCGAGAATGGCTGTTTTTTTGTTTTGTTATGCAGTTAAAAAGAGGATATCGGAGAGAGGTGCGGGCTTTTAAAGCCATTACAAAGTGGCCCTTTGCACCATTCTTACTAGACTAAAAAAAAAAAAAAAAACGGTCTGAAGAAAACAAAAAAACGCCTCAAGCGCTCGGTTCTTCGGCTATTCCGTGTTCCGAGATTTTTCGTATGATACGATTTCCAGATAGCATGTGGATTATTGATATCGTCGTTACAAAAACGAAATATGCCATACATTTCTTTCATGGCCTTGTGTCATAATGTTGCGAAATAATCTACCACAAGTCGGAATGGCATTGCGTCCTAAATAACGGCCCCTCAGTGCTCACTCTTCATTTCCGCGAAGGAGTGCTTTGAAAAATAAAGCTACTCACTCAAAAAAAAAAGTGTCTGATATCCTTGTGCCAAAAAACAAACGAAATCAATCAGTTCGCGATACAATCAGCAGCCATTTGAGCCCCAGCTTTTTTTCGCAGAGCACCCGATTTCAATTTATTTCAACGGTCAACCTGACATCTAAATAGGTGTGCGATTTCTAAATTGCACGGAAGCATAACTATATGATGTACTGCCGAAATGCGAAAGAATGAATTACCAGAAGTTTAGATAGTGTTGCGTCTTGTATACGTACTGATCAAAGCGTAATTCAAACGTAACGAAACTATAAAAAAAAAAAAATCGAACGGTATTTTTTATAATTACGTGTTCCGATTAATCACTTCGCAAAACTGAATTGCCCCTAAGGCCCCAGCATCTTTTACCCGAGCGCCGCATTTGTTGTTGTTTTGTTTTCTTTTCCCAGACAAGACGCCGCCACCGCAAATCAATGAAAAAAGGAAACGCTGTAGCACCAAGTAACAGCGTCAAGGGGCGGTGGGCGCTTTTTGGGTCAAGTGATTATCTTTTTTACGAGATTATAGGTAAATTACTTTTTTTTTTCGAACTGAGCCAATTCTATGTCAAGCGAAACTGAGATAAAGTGGAATGTTTGAGTATCAGTAAAGCTATGAGTCATGTACGGTCACCTCCGCAGTGTTTTTTCTCGCATAATATGACCGATTCCAGCCTAAAAACATGAGACAGCTGCACCGAAAAATATAGTCCTAGTTTCAGCAAATATTAGCTGAGTTTAGGTTTCTGGCTTGTATCGGGCCAGCTCCCTCTTCGCGCTGGGGATAACGCTACTCTCAAAGATAATTAGAGAGGGTCCACTGGGTTGTGGCTGGGTAGGCGTTGTTGCATGGCATTCCGAGGTGTCTGGGGTTTCTTTGTGTTTTGACCATTTGTCTTTAGGGAGAAAATAAAAAGGGGGTGGGGGGGGGGGGGGGGGGCTACAAATCTGCGCCTGAGTTGTCGCCGAGCAAAGCAATAGTCGAAAAAATAACCCCAAAATAAAGAAGAAAAAAAAAAAAACGAGAAACGCGTAGGGTTTCAGGACATTTCATCGAAAAAGTGGTCGTCCCGTACCGAAACGTCCAATTGCAACAATTGTCCGATATTTTTAAACAAAGAATCATAATAGCGTAAACTAAAAAAGAAAAAAAAAACGTTGCTAATCGAAAGAAGAAAAAAATTGGTGGTGGAATTTCGAATCCATCCGCTTGGTTACAACTCCAGGCGTGTCCTTTGTCGTGCCATCTAAGCGTCTATCATACGAGAGGACAATGAGAAATGACTTCATAGTTTGCAAGATTCAATAATTTCAAAGAAAGTAGAAATTTTCAAATTTTATTGGCAGAAATGTATGAGGCACTCAATGAAACGGAGTTCGATGAAATGACCGGTCCCAGGTCCGGTTGACCTTCTAGTTCGCAACAGAACCTTAGATGCCTCGCTTTGTGAAAATATGATGACTAAAAACCGGCATCGTTTTTCAGGCACGTGCGATCTTCTTGCGGTTCCGATATAAAAACAGGTGCAGGCGGACGCCAAAGTCACGAATCTCGAAGAAAAGCTAATAGAAGAAAATCTCACCGCAAAGCGGACCGACGCGGAAAAAAGCTCACCGGCTTCTTGATGAATGCAGTGGAAACTCACCTAACTATTTTCACTTTTGGACATAGCATTCTTCTGGTATATAGGTAATACCAACTTTCTTTTCCGTATCTCTTTTTTTTTTTTTTTTTTGGTAACTTGTGATTTTTGGTGCTGATGGGTCCTGACACAATTTGGGGGCTCTCTGTGGTCGTCGGGTGCAATAACGAGGTCACTTCGTTACTGTTCATAGAACTCAACGTTGAGGCAATGTCTTCTTAGATAAAATAGTGTCTATCTCTTTGTTAATTGTTCCCATCCTGCATAACTGTGGACTTCTGCTTCTTCATTCCTATTGGTGTCTGTAATATACGAAGTTTGTATATATTTCCATTTGTGTTCCCCACAGGGCCCCCAGAGTAGAGCCGCGAATACTAAATTTAAAAGCTTGATCGTATAAGTCTTTTGTGGATTTATCTCAGCATCTGTCAGTTTTGCGGTGAACTTTTCTCCCATGAGCTTCTCGGTGTTGCGCTGTTCTCCGACGGAGATAAACTCAAAGAAATCCGGCGGATGCGGAGAAGAGCTCACCTGACTTTTGATAGATGCGAAAAAAAGCTCACCTTTACAAACCGATCTAACATTATTTTTTCACAGTTCTCGATATTCTATCGAACTCTGTTCTATCAAAAGTATTTAATTGAATGCCATTTAATTGAACCCAATTTCATCGAAGCTGTTTCGTAAAACACCGTTTTATCGAACATCATGGTTTCTGGCCAGATCGTTTCTCGTTTCTGTAAATAGTGTTTTTTTCTTTGCGTCCAAATAAAAAAAGTTATTGTCACAAATAACTGAAGAAACTAAAGTCTAATCGGGCGAACAAAATAGAAGATTATCGTCGCAGGCGTCGATGTCGGCGAAACAGCAGGATCGAGACTGACAGCGGCTTGCCACGCGGAGCCCCTTATGTACGCGCGTGGGCTTCTGGAACAATCGGCGTAGAAGGTTCGGCGCGTAGAACATTCGAACCTCGAATAAGCAACAGGGTTCTATCATCGAACCCCGACTATTTGCGTGGAAGGCAAGCACGGTAACCGTTAGGCTACGGGCGCGCTGCCTACCTGACCAGCTGCGCACGCGGCAATATTATGTTCCATTTTTCTTTTGCTTCGTAGTAAACAACGACCTATTTCGCTGATGTGGCCTAAGACGGACTTGATATTTTTTGGGAGGTCAGGAGTCGTCGGGTGCCGAGATGGAAGTCACATTGTTGCTGTTCGTAGTACTAAACTTGGAGGCAATATCCTGTCTCCATTTAAAAGTTAACAGAAAAACAAAACGCGTTCCCCTCTTTTTTAATTGTTCGCATTCTGCAAAACTGGATTCGTCTGCCTCTTCCCCATTTTTCTTAAAAGGTAAGCTATTCTTCTAGTACTGAACAAGAACACTTGGTTTTACGAATATACGAACACACAAAAAGCGCAACATGAGCGGTGAGCAAAGTGCGGACGTGAGTTTTAAATATAAGCACCGCAGTGCGAACAATGCCGAGAATATTAAATTTTAAATGTTGAATAATATATTTCGTAAATAAGCTTTTCTCTGTCCCAAAAAAAAGACAGCGTCTACACGTAAAATAAAAGCATGCGTTAACGTTTCAGTTGCTTGGCCAAGTCGGCAATTGGTGGTTCCATATACTCCAATGCCGCGGGAGTCGAGCCACTCCTTTACTGGTACGGTACGTGAATGAAATCTGTAAAAGCAAGTCTTGCACTTGGGAGGAATTGGCATTTTCATGACTCCTTTTAGAACACCCGTTCTGCAATTCTGTGGAGGAGCATAAGGGTACAAGCGAAACACTGGGTCCGGAAACAGTGAAAGCAGAAGTTTTCTTAACAGTGATTTTTTTTCGCACGATGCCAAAAAGTTTAGGTCAAACCTTGCTCTTAGAAAATCCAACGTGTCTGCTACTGCTTTATAATATCCTCATAACGTTATTTTACTTGTGGTTAGTGAATCATCAGCTGGTGGTACCAAGTATTTTGCCAAAAAGAACTTTTTGCACATCTCCAAGAAAGTATGCTGTTCTTGTCTAAACAAATTCCATCTGGCAATTAGCTGTCTCGCAAAGATGTGACCCAGACCAAGCCCCCCGTCTTAAAATTTCTGAAATAAGTTTGTTCTTCTCATCATTGGCTCATACGGTGACCTCCAGATGAATGTCACAAATATCCTGTTAAACACGTTGACTGTTACTCTGGAACAATGCATAATCTGCAGAAGGTATGTTAGTTTTGACAAAAAGTAAATGTTGCAAATGGCGACTCTACCAAATGTTGATAGATATCTGAGGTTCCACATGCGTGCAGCTGATTTGACATTTTTTACAACGTTGTCCCACATTACCTTTGGATTGTCCACCGCCTTCAGCGGTGCTCCCAACAGTTGTGGTTCCTCGGTGGACCATGTTATGTTCACAAATAGGGGTAAAGTCGTTCCCCACTTCCCACACCACGAGCCGCAACTTTTGTCGTTGTTTACAGCCGCACCAGACACGGCACAAAAATGTGAAACGCGCGACATTGCGTTTTCTATGCTTGGCTTGTAGGAGCACGCAAGCACAACGTCGTCAGTGTAGGCCAGAAGCTTGACTTCGCAGCTGTGGAGACTAAAGCCTTGAACTTTGTTGTCGTTCAGGATGCTTCTGCAGAGTGGTTCAAGGTAGAGATCGAAAAGAAGGGGTGACAAGGGACATCCTTGTCTGACCGAACGTTGAACTTCTATTGATCGTGTAAGAGCTCCGTTGATTATTAATTTAGTTGATATGTCAGTACAACAAAGTTTTAACCCACGCTCGACATTTTCTCCTACTTGAATGTGCCTCAGAAGAGAGAACAGAAAGGAGTGTTGAACTTTATCGAAGGCCTTTGCAAGGTCGAGTTATAAAATTGCCGCGGCTTCATGTGTTTGTTGGCAAATCGCTATTATAGATCGAACTATGTGAAGGTTGGTTTATATATTCCTTCCCTTGATGAAGCAAGTCTGGTGGTCACCAACAATCAAAGATATTACGCTTTGCAATTGACCTGCTAGCACGCGTGCAAAAATTTTGTAGCCGTTATTGACTAAACTCATTGGTCGATAACTTTCTACCCGCTGAAGCTTGTCTAAGTCCATGGATTTAGGTATTAACACTGTGTGTGCCTTCCGAAATGATGGAGGTAGACATTCGTTGCAGTACGATTCTTTGAAAACATTTAAGAGTACAGGCACAAGTCTCTTGCTCCATTTCTTGTAAAAACTGGCTGGTAAACCGTATGGACCTGGGGCCTTCCCGTTTTTCCTCTCTTTTACATTTAATTCAGCTTCGCTTATATCGATGGGGGTGTTTAGGTTTTCGGTCGTCTCTTTTGGTAGTGTTGGTAGCCCAGATAATAAAGATTCCTGCATTTGCATGGTTACGGTAAGTGGCTTAGAAGTAAATATATTCTTGTAGTAGGCTTTAAATGTTTCTGGAATTTCATATTCATCAGTCAAAATTCGACCATCTCCTTGTAATGTGTCAATTCGCTTCTTTTTCACATATATTCTCTCGGCATGAAGGTACCTCTTCGTCGGTTTCTCTCCCTCTATGACTTGCAAGGTACGTGTTCTTACCGCGGCTCCTACGTAGTGCGGTTTATCATGTTCTTCAATTTGTTTTCTAGGGTTCTTTATGGTCATCTTTGTATTTCTCTGGTTCCTAACACTCAAGGCGATACAGTTAGAGAACGTCTTCATTAAGTCGCCTTTCTTCCATTTTTTGTCGGTATGCCACAACTGATGACAGTTCGATGCTCATCTTCCTTATTTCTTGTTTAAACTTTTCCCATTTCTGTCCCCACGCATGTTTGGTACATTCGATATATTTAAAAGAGCTGATTCTACTCCCTTCTTAAATTCTTCGTTTTCAAGTAGGCTCTCATTCATTTTCCAAAGGGACCAGGCCTGTGAGTTCCTTGTTTTCTGAAATGTTTTCGTGCCTACTGTCACCTGAACCATACAATGATCAGAAAAGAACGCAGGAATCACGTTGTACCTACTCATTGCACCGCAGACTGCTCCGGAAATCTAGATTCTATACAATCGTGCATGAGACGACCTTTGGAAGTGCGTAAAGCAGATCACTTGGTTTGATGTTGCTGATGAGTCGACCAAGTCACAGTCTCGTACCAGTGATTTTAAAACTTCTGCGCTTGGATCTACATTGTTTGTTGATGGAACCCTATCGTTTTTGTTTAAAACGCAGTTGAAGTTTCCTAGTAGGATGACGTTAAATCTAGTGTCGGCGTAAATTCTAGCCTGACAGAAGAGGCTTTCCCTTTGCGCGACGTCGTTGTACGCGTACACAATAATTACTCGCCAAGGCTGGTTTTGTAGGAGGACGTTTGCTACCATTAGGCGCCCGCTGTCAGTCCCTTCGAGAACGCTACACATTTTGTAATTCATATGCTTCTTGAACAAAATTTCGCACCCTGCTGAGTAGTCGATTGCGGGACAGTGGACTACGTCGAAGGTGTTCATCCACAGGTTACATCCCGAAAATAAGGTATTCTGTTCTGACACTTTTCTTTCCTGCAGGGCTACAATGTCGCTGTCCTGTTTCTCTAGAAACCGAAACAGTCGGTATTGTTTTTTTCTCGAAATTATCCTTCACACATTTAAGGTGCAAATAGTGAAGGGACTTATCTGGGCGGGGGTGACATGGTTCCTATTCATTTTGTGGGTCGGGTTCGAGGGCAGCCGGGAAAGATGGTTTCCGGTCTTTGAATTTTGGCTTTAGCCATTGCTCTTTAGGAACCAGCTGCCTATGTGAGTCGGCGGAGGTTGTTGCAAATATTGAGACCTGAGATTCCTCCTTCGCGGACTCGGTGACGTCAACCTTGGGTTTCTTGATGTGTCGCCTACCTGTTCTGTCTTCATCCGCTAGCTGTTTGACTTGCGTCAGTTGCTTGCGCGGGTCCTTTTCTTTGTTTGTAGACATCTCTGGTTCGACTCGTGGTGCCTCTTGTCCCAAGTCTTGCTGTACGCTGGTCTTTTGCTCCACTAGCATGTCTTTGGTAGCGCTGTTAAAGTTGTCGTCTTCTGTGATAACGTGGTCGTCCGTCGCTTGTGAAGGTGTTAGCTCCTCGTTCCACATTTCCTCCACATCCATAATATGCTCGCTGTGGTCAGTCTCCTGTGGTGCACTTCCTTGGAGCTTGGAGGCATATGTCACGACGCACTCGATCTTCAGTTGTCTGTCCATACCGCCAGCACTCACGGCACCGAGGAGTGCGGCACTGTCGGCGGATGTGCCCAATCGCTTTGCATCTCAGGCAGAGTGGTGGTCTTCTGGGTATTACAAAAAGCACGTTCGACCCGTATACATTTAAGATGTGTGGGATCTTGTCTACCGTGAGACCCTGCCTTAGAGCGAGGGTTACATCTAATGTCGTCGATTCTAAGTCTTCAAGACCTGAAAATCTCCACTTTTCTCTCTTCATCAGAGAGAAAAGTGCAGTCCAGCGGGGTGCTCCGAGCACGATGTAACCGTCATTTTTGCTTCTAGATACCCCGATCGCCCGTGCCAGCAAAGAAGGGTTCTGCCGTCGTACGGCTGCATCGTCATCTGCAAGACAAGGCAGAAGATAAAAGTACCAAGAAGGGTGGCGGCGGCAGCGCATGCGCATCCACAGTCCGGCTCCCGTGGGCAAGGCTACAAAAGCGTCGATCGCTGAGGAACAGACTGCAGTCCAGCGGGGTGCTCCGAGCACGATGTAACCGTCATTTTTGCTTCTAGGTGAGATTTCATTATTTTACCTGTAGTGTTAGTAACGTAGCACTGCCGCTGGACTGCTTCTGTTTTGTATTGTTGGCCTCCTGATAGACATGATGGACGAATGTATTTCGTGTTTTAAGCTGCTGTCGAAAGATAGCATAAACTTAAAATGCTCTGTGTGCGAGCACAGGTATCACGGGGGGAAGTGCTCGGGTGTGACTAAAAACGCTTTAAAAAACATGACAACTGAAACGTTCGAATCCTGGGTATGCTTGACGTGTAAGGTGCACAAGGAAAGGCAGTCTGGTGTTTCAGGGAATGACAATTCCGTTATGCCCCCATTGCTGGGGGAGCATGAACCAGTGGGCGTAGCAGCCGAAATAGCTGAAATGAACAAAAAACTAACGAGCGTCTTAGAGAAGGTCACGAAACTAGAAACAGCGCTGAAGAAGTATGACGAGCTACTCAAAAGATCTGAGCACCAGGAGAAGGAGATTGCTGAGCTGACAGCAAAAACCACTCAGCTTGAGGTCATTATCTCGGAACAAACCTGCGAGATTACTAACTTGAAGGTTGTTATTAACAGAACTGAGCAATACTCCCGGCGCAAGAACATTGAGATTCATGGAGTAAGACAATCAGAAAACGAGAATGTACTGGATTTAGTGAAGAGTCTCTCAGAAAAACTAGAACTGCCACCAATAACAGAACATTCAGTGGAGGCTGTTCACAGATTAAGAACGCGAGAAGGAAGAGTGGCTCCGATACTCGTAAGATTCACGGAAAGGAACACACGAGACCTATGGATAAAAAAACGAGTGGCATTAAAAAGAGACGGTGTATACGTAAACGAAAATCTAACGGCGACTACGAAGAACCTCTTATGGGTTACAAAGAACAAGGCCAGAGATAAGGAATATAAGTTTATCTGGGTGAAGAATGGGCAGATCTTTGTCAGACAAAAAGAAGGCGCTGCGGTGATCCGGATTGAAAGTGAAGCAGATCTGAACAAATTGAGATAAATGAGTGAAGATGTCAGTGACATAGGTTCTTTTAACAGTTTTGTTCACTGGGACGAGTACGCCAGGCGTGTGATGAGAGAAGAAAAAACTAAAGAAGTACTAAACATAATTCACATTAACGTAAGGAGCATTAAAAAAAACTGGGATCAACTTAATGTGTACCTGGAAAGCAGATTTAACGGTCTTGATATTTTAGTTATAACTGAAACATATATAAAAACAGCAGATGAAAAAGTTTATCAGTTGCCGGGTTTCCACTCGGTATCAGTATGCAGAGAAAATGGAAAAGGAGGAGGGATACTTATCTATATAAAAAAGGATTGGATAGCAGAAAAAGTTGATGTATCATTAGACCACGCTGAGACTATAGTTATGTTTGTGAGCAAAAATGAGTTTTCGTTTCTTGTTGTGGCCATATACAGACCACCCAGTGCGGATGTGAATTTGTTTTACAACGAGTTCGAAAATTTTCTAAAAAGATATAACAACAATGACCAAGTAATAATCACAGGTGATCTGAACATTGACGTTATGAACCACAGCAAGTACAAAGTTGGAGACTATCTTGATCTATTGTCCAGTTATGGTTTACAGAATGTGATTCGTGACTACACCAGAGAAGAGTACTTAGGAAACAAAGTAACTAGAAGATATGTCTAGTTAGACATATCTAGATATGTCTTGGATTCAAAAATTATAGACCGCCTTATTCGTGAATATGACTGGGACTCATTACTCGAACATGACCATGTTGCAATATACGAACTGATGGTGGATAGATTTGGACGCATATACGGTGATTCCAAAAGGAAAATAAAATTAAGGCAACGGAAACCAGCAAATAACTGGATAAATAAGGAAATACTAGAATTGTGTTACGCAAAAGATAGATTGTGGAGTCGTTGCAAACAAAACCCTGACGATACCCAATTACGCAGGGAGTTTAGGGAAATCAGAAATAAAGTAACTGCAAAAATACGGCTAGCGAAGAGGAAATACCACAATAACCAGTTCCAGCAGTCAAAGGGAAATGTAAAAAAAACGTGGGACATAGTGAACAAAATCATTGGGAAAACCTCAAAAGACAGCGTTGATGAGGTCATACGGAAGCGTTTTGGAACCGACTTTGACCTTTTAAGCAATAAGTTTAATCACAGCTTTGTGAAGGAAATACAGGATCTGCGAAACCAAGCACCGAAAACTACACGTGCTCCGTATAGTGTCTCTAGTTCACCAAACTCTGCCTACTTGCCGCCCATGACTGAGCAAGACCTCAGTGATATAATAAAAAAAATGCCACTCACTAAGCCAGAGGGATGCGATCGAATTAGAGTAAGAGATATATTCTATAACTTTGAGAAACTAAAAAGTATTCTGCTTGCCATAATAAACGGTATTTTAGAAACAGGGAGAATTCCAGAAATGTTTAAGGTGGCACTAGTCTGTCCAGTATACAAAAAGGGTAATCAAAAGGTGATGTCCAACTACAGACCCATAGCTATTTTACCAGTTCTATCACAGATTATGGAAAAGTATATGGTCAAAATTATGCAATCATTTTGTGAAAACTTTTCCCTATTGAATACATGTCAGTATGGATTCCGACAGCAAAAAAGTGCAACTTTTCTACTAGAAGATTTTACTGACTATATTAACAAAAAAATAGAAAATAATTATATCATCTTAGCGCTTTTTTTAGATTTAAAAAAGGCGTTTGATACAATTGATCACGAGTTGTTATTAAGTAAATTAGAAAACATGGGCTTTAGAGGTCCCTTTCTTCAGTTTTTTAAGAATTACTTGCACAACAGGGCACAACGAGTACGGATAGGACGCAGTTTTAGTGAACCTTTGCTCGTTACCTCTGGTGTGCCTCAGGGGTCGGTTTTAGGTCCCATACTATTCAATATTTACATAAATGATTTAGACAAAATACTCCTCAAGTCTAAGCTATTTCAATACGCGGACGACACTGCGATTGTATTAGCACACAAAAACTACGATGACGCTGTTCCCATAATTCAAAGTGATATAAATAGTTTAGCAGACTGGTTTTCATGGAATACAATATTTGTGAATAAAACCAAAACCAACTTAATGTGCTTCCGGGCACATCAAAAAAGAGTCAACCTTATACCTCCTATCTTTTTACATTCAAGCGACTGTGGTTCTTGTAATTGCTCTCCATTAACATATGTTCAAGAAACAAAATATTTAGGGCTAACTTTTGATGTAAACTTAACATGGAATAGCCACATTGAAAATTTAGTAAAACGCCTACGATTGGTTTTGGCGTATATGTATAAACTAAGAAATTTGTGTGATATTAACATCAGGAAAAAAGTTTACGAAGCGCTCGGTTGCTCTCTCTTGCGGTATGGAATCACTGTGTATGGCTCTTGTTCCTCCCACCGAAAACAAAAATTAAATAAACTAATTTATAAAATTGAACTAGCATTGCCTATGGTTCGAAATATGAAAACCTTGATAAAGCAGAAAAATTGGCCTCCCTCCAAATATTGCAAATAGAGGAATTAATGGAATTTGTTGTTCTAATAAAATATTATTATAATAATAATAATTACAAGCACAAAGTCACCAGACAAAAGACCCTAAGACATTCGGAAACCTTTTCTATCCCTATGGTATACACAAATTACGGACGACGTTTAAGAAAATACTATGTTCCCTCCTACTTTAATAAACTTCCTCAAGATTTATGCGACTTGACATCTTTAAAAGTAGCCAAACAGAAGCTCAAGGAATGGTGTTGTCGGTTTGAATTGTAAATGTTATCAATTCTCATGTATTATCTATTTTCCCAGCGGACTCGTCACCACGATTTTAACATTCTGTACACTTGTTTTGAGCAAGATGTGACTGCCATCATTTACTTTTGTTTTGAGCGAGATGTATGCACTGTTTGAGTGCGTTGCTGGGTTGCCATGGTCCCGCACACAAGCGCTTGCGCGCTTAAGTGGGCCATTGATTTCACTGTACGAAAGACTGTGCAATAAAGGATTTATTATTTATTATTATTATTCATTTCCTTGACTTTTTCAACGGGTTCTAGCCCCTACAAAATATGTATGGACGTCCATGTCCAGACTTTTGCCGTTCTATTACCTCTTTGTCCATCCTATGGATTTCTGTAGATAGTTCTTAGACCGTCTATGTACCATTGGTTTGCCAAAGAATGGACACAAAAACGCTATAGAGATCTTCGCGAAAGAAAAAGTTTTTCATTCCTTCCTATTTCCGTTCTATGGTCCCGGTGAGCCTATTGTCATCCTATTTCCTCTCTATGGTGTGAGCTATATATTGGGCCATTAACAAAGTGATTCCGAGTAGACGTTTTTTTTAGGTGTAGTGAGGTGTCCGAGTTAAAGAGTTGTTAATTAAGTTCCGGGTATCAGTATGTTACATTGATGTCTAGAGGCATGTCCAACCCCAGGTTATACACATTGTGGAGATGGAAGCGTTTAGTATGTGCCAGAATAATGTTTTTACTTTCTCAGTGGGAGGTAGGTATATGTGGGTCGCTGCGGCCCCCGTAGATATTCGCAACTTTCACAACCCATAGTGGGCGCACTATGGGTTGTGAAAGTTGCGAATATCTACGGGGGCCGCAATCGCTTAAAGTGGCTTCTCTATGGACCCCGTAGTGACTCCGTGCAGACCCTGTATGGCTTCTCTGCAGACTCTATAAGGAGCCCGTGTAGACCCTGTATGGCTCCCCTGTGGACCCTGTATGGCTTCCCTGTGAACCCCTTACGTACTCCCTATAGACCTTGTATGGCTTCTTTGCAGACCCCTAAGGACCCTACACTCTTTAAAATGACTTTTACAGAGCACGTTTTTGCGTAAAAACAAATGGGGAAAAGCTCTTTTTGTAGAACCCTTTATTGGAGATCAGTACAAACTGACAAGAGCGTGATGTTTGCATACACTTTTAGCTTACAGGGTTTTGCGGCACAATTAATATTATTTTTTTTACAGCCATGCCTCACCGGCGACTTCAGGTAGCGCGTCCCGACTTCGGTGCGTCCTAACTTCGGTGGCAATTCGCGGCGTGTCCGCCTGGGAGACGGGGGTTGGCATCCCTGAAACCCCTCTTCTACCGTATATGTTTCGGCGCCATAGTGGCCGATTAAAGCCAAAGCAGAACAGTCACATGCTGTCGAATATCGATAGTCCCAAACCAACACACGCAGTCGTGCAGTTATCCGAGTGGCCGCTGCGGGTGGAATGGTGGCGTTGCGATCGCAATTAGTTTGGTTTTCGAGTACAGATCGGGTGCCACTTTTTCAGAGCAAGCTCTTTAGCAGTTTCCCAACTGACTTGCTCTAGAAACGTTGGTCGGTGCGGACCCCATAGCAGAACCCCTGCAGACTGAGTGGCTTCTCTGCGGACCTTGTAGCCACTCCCTGTAGAGCTTGTATGGCTTTTCTGCAGACCCCATGAGGACCCTGTGTAGACCTTGTATGGCTTCCCTAGGGACTCCTTGTAGACTTCGTATGGGTTTTCTACAGGCACCCTATAGACATCGTAAAAACCCTGTGTAGACACCCTATAGAGTCCCTATGGACTCTATATGGCGCCTTGCCATAGAGAGGATATAGGATGACCACACATCATCCATAGAGTAGGACGTCCATAGAACGTCTGTTGGCCAATATTCTATAGGGCAGCCATAGGACGACTTCACGGAGGCAACAGTGGTCGTGGTCCGCCTATAGATGCCTTTTGTCCTCCCTATGGACGCTGGTTTATAAAACGTCCTACAAGTGTCCATACATATTTTTGTAAGGGAGGACTTTTCTCACCTCCGAGACCGGCATGGGAATAGGCAGCCATAGAAGCTTGAGCTTGATTTTCTCTTTGCACGGGTCAATGATGATGCATTTCTTCCCTTTGATGACGAGCTCTTCCTGTGCCTTCAGCTTGTTCTTTGCAGCAGCGTTTCCGAAGGTGATCAACCTGACGTGGCTCATTTGATACTGGCCTAAGCCGACGACGTCCTTCCGGTCTACGATAGAAAATAGGGCTTCCTTGAAATCGCTGACCTTGTATGGCCTTCCGGTGATATCCGCATGAATAAATATTGAGTTCAGGACGAGAATACCTTGTGCTAGCCTTGGTAAAATAACTCTGTAGTCAGAAGATTCGAAAGTCTTCTTGGAGACCCGGCCATCAGATGCCGTCGAACCGCTCCCTCCGGAGCTCATCTCCCCACTCGTGGCGTGCGCCATCCTCTCGATGCAAAGATTGGGCAAACAGGGTCACCCGGGGAAGCCCCGGGCCCCCGTTGTTGAATTAAATTGCAGGAAGGTAAAAAAAATGGCTTCCACTCACGGTCGCTTCTTCTTCCTCTACCCACCACAGCATAAGGCGCGAGCCGCCGGCATTGGCTGATGTATATAAATATACTGCCACCGCTATAATCTCGTGTGGTATTTTTTTTTTTTTGGCTCACATTTACCCTTCCTAACCGTAACTTTACCTGCCGCTCCTACAGTATAAAGGGGCGGTCAATTGGACTCCAGTTGAAAGTCCCTGCAGTCAGTTTCTGAGAGTGAAATTAGGCTTTTGTGCTTGAAGCGATACGGATTTCTCCGCTTTTAGGCAAGGACGCTAGGTACTTCCTTGTCCCAATGTAGCTAGTCACGTGACATAAAAATCCCTCTGGGCAACAGCCGCGGCCGCGGCCGCAAGATGAGCAAACCGGCCCTGGCGTTTTTAACGTGCACCACGCAGTAGTGATACACGACCGCACGTCTGTACCAACGAGCTTGAGTCTTACCTTAGAGCGGTAAACCGGAACCCACTGCCTGCAGCGGAAATGGCACCCCCCCGGTTGCCGCCATCTTGACTGTTTGCCACATTAGTGATCACGTGACGTTAAGATGGCTGCGCCCAAAGGTAAGTCAGATCAGATTGGCCAGATCGCGGTCAGCAGATGGGCACTCTGGGGCTGCGTTCGAATCTTACTCGAATGGCGCCGAGCTATTCCGGCGGATCAAGTCACGTGACAAGACAGATGCAGCAATGCTGGACGCGGGTAGGAACGGGTACAAGAACCTCTCCCAGGAGCTACCTCGTTGCCCAGGAGTGAGATAGAAGCTGCGTTCGATTTACTTGCACCTCCTGCACTGGTGCAGGAAAGTGTGGGGAAGTGTACTTCCGGTCGTATCTCAATACTATACCGGAAGTAGGCTGCCCTACACTTTTCTGCAGCGGCGCAGGAAATGCAAGTAAATCGAACGCAGCTTTTATCTCACTCCTGCACTCCTGGGTGAAGTTCTCGTACCCGTTGCGTTCGAAAACCTACCCGTGTCCAGCGTTGTGGCATCTGTCTTGTCACTTGACTTGATCCGCCGGAATAACTCGGCGCCATTCGAGTAAGATTCGAACGCAGCCCCAGAGAGCCCATCTGCTGACCGCGATCTGGCCAATCTGATCTGGCCCACCTATGGGCGCAACCATCTCAACGTCACGTGATCACTAATGTGGCAAACAGGCAAGATGGCGGCAACCGGGGGGGTGCCATTTTTGACCGCTGGTTTACCGCTCTAAGTTTACTCAAGCTCGTTGGTCTGTACGATGCTCGTCCAGATCGAAACGGGCAGGTGAGGGGATTGAACTCAGGATCCCTATAGTTCTGCAGCGCGTGCTTTCGCGCCACGTGCTCGGAGCTGGTGCGAGCTATCCCATTCGGCCACCGATCTGCCCACCGTCGCCGTGCTCCACTCCAACCCCACCCATTTCAAGGCATTCATCGAAGAAATTTTTTGATGCTTCTTACTACCCTCATGTAATACCCCTTATTTGGGGCATTTGAGGTTTAATAAATAAAAAATAAATAAATAAATAAATACCGCCTGACCCCTCGAGAGAAAAAGTCAAATATATGTATGTTATTTTACGATAACGAAAGAGGGGCACACTCTTAGAAAAAAGGGCCAGTATAGTCCTCCCTAAAGGGAGGAACGCTCTTGACACATATGTTCCTTCAGAAAGGGAGAAACTTTCGTCCCTTAAGCAGGGGAGGAAAAGTTCCTCCGTCGACTGCATCTCATTATGGCGGCCACGAATCGAGCAAATCGAGCTCGGTAAGGCTTAACGAGAACACTAAGTCTATTGCACGAAGCGAGAGGAGCAGGAAATAAAAACGTAACACGAGCTTTCCGCGAACTGTATTTATTTCCGAAGCTTCTTTACCCCTGCAGGTAAAGGAACTTACGTTTCGAAAGCATGCAGTCACTCAGTCTTCTCATCGTCAGCACTGCGATGTTCAACGGAGACAACCGGCACTCAGTTCGCGCACTTTATGTCCTACCTTTGCTATTCCTCGAGCCACAATTCCTTCGTCAACCGTTGCGTCAACCGCACATCACGGAGGAGTGAAAATCATTCGCCCGCAAAACCAAAAGCCGCTCTCAAAAAAAAAGCAAATCCGAAGCAACCTCAGCACGGTAACACGAAATTATGGCGTAGCCGCGTAGCGTAAAAGGATGTTAAATCGCTTGCCACCAGATGGCAGGGTCAAGCAGAGTAATCGCACGTAGCTAGGCTAGGTGGCGCTAGGTACCGCCCAATTCATGTTTTACAAAAAAATATTTTTATTTCCTTACGCCACAATTGCGTTTCCTTTTCTTCGGAATCTCTAACACATGTAGACACGTTGCGCACACTACAAACATCAGGTCAACATATATTGAACGCATACACAGGCATCGCACACACAAACATCAATACAACAGCACACTACCCCGATAACTACTACCGAGCCCTGCGTTTCCGTCTTTTATAGTGGTCGTTTTGAACGTACGGAATTTTCCGGTGACTCCCTAAGCAAAAAAAAAATATTCCGAACATGTTCATTTTTTTCCAGCAATGTCATACATCTGAGGCTATTTTTAATGGCTCAGGGGATGAATCTCTTATTAAAAAGAAGACGCTCGATCATGCCATAATTATTTGAAAGCCAATAAATCGAGCCGCTCCAATGTGGTTCCAAGCCATGAGTTTGTTTTCCCGCATGGCCCTTCGTAGCCAGTATTTATATTGTAGTGTTCGTTTTTCTATTTGTGCTGTTCGCGCAAAGCTGCAATTGCCGTCTTGAATTAATCTCTGTAGAGCGGATATCCACTCAGCTGGAAGTGATGCTTCACGGGCACAGAAATCGCTTTTCGATCAACTTGAATGCAGTCAAAGCCGCGACTTGCGACAACTGTTAAGTGTACGGAGCTGCGCCGTTGCGAGCTCGAAAACTTCTAGCGCTCATCCCAGCGCGCCACTTAGAGGGCAGTTTCTACAGGAACCGTAATATATTTAAACAGTAAAATAAAGGATAGCGTTTTTTGTTTTTTTTTTTATTTTGCCTGTCTTTTTTTTTTTCTTTATGCTAAACTTCCATTATAAATATACGTACTTTCCGTCATACTTTCGTAGTGTTGTCTTTTCCCCAGAGCGCAATCGCTCTCGGGGACCGACAGTCACATTGGCCACTGTACGATAGGAGCTTACCGTTCAGACCAGCGTTCCAACATGACTATCCACACGTCGATCGACTGCACCTAATCCCTCAAGTGGTTTTAAACTCTTTAATGTAAAGCGGAATGTCATCCTGCGACACCCCGGCCCCTCCGATAACGGCCCGACCAGCGGCATCAATGCCCGACAGTTTACGTCATCTCATCTTGTTGTTACACCACTGATACGCGTACACACGGTCACATCGGCGATAATTCCAGTCTTCTGTTCACAACCCACAGCACTGCCATCACGATGTCGCTGACACGAAGAAATACAGAACCACGTTGACGATGTTGCTGACACGCAGAAGAATCACGTTGAACGCCGGTTGGCACTCGGCACGGGACAACGGAACCGAACTCAGCACGGAAGGCACCCAGGCAGCCGGCAGGAAAACCTGCCTTCTTTGGACGCAGTTCCCGCGATTTCCATAACGTCGAAAACGTCGAAACAGTTCCTCGTGGTTTCGCTGCTGTAGTTCCGCGTGTGTCCCGCAAATTGGAGACGGCCGTCTTACCCAGTGTATGTAGCGCTGCTGGCACTGCTCCGGAACTTCGCTGTTTCTAGCGGCTTCGTTAGCTCGTTTCATAAAATTAGTGGTAAAAACGTCAATGCAACCGAAATGTTCTGCACGTTTGGACTAGAAGACGGAATTGCAGGCGGCCTTCGCTGCCGCTGAAGCTCAATCAACTCAACATTAATTTATTAAACAACGTGCGCGATGTGCTCGAAAAACGAAACCGAAAGAAGATGGGTCGGGAGGGCGAAAGCTTTCTCCGGTCTGCCTGGAGGAGGAAAACGTCTCGGAGAATAATAAGGACTTTAATTTTCCTTTCATCGGTCTGGGTTTGTTTATGTGTGTTTTGGTAAACAAAAATAAAAAAAAAAACTTTACAAAAAAAATCAACAAAAAAAACCCCACTTTTTCTGGGGATCGAACCGTTGACCACTTGGTCAGTAGCGCGATGTTCTACCCCTGCGCCAACTGAACAAGGAGGAACTCGCCATCCTCCTTTCATCTGAACTGCCGTTCCTCCCTTCTCTGGGCAACTTGTCCGCAACAAGGAGGAACAGTCGCTTTTGCTACCTTTCTCCTCCCTTTTTTCTTAGAGTGCACTGAAGACGAACAAACAATACAGGCTTTTTGTCTTCAATGTCCCTCTTTCGTTATCGTAAATTAGAATCCAACGCGCTCAACCATCGACATACTCTACATATGTATATTACTTAGCGTCGACAGAGGCACTATATACCATTAACCGAACAAGCGGCGATCACGAAACGAGGACCCATTTTACTGCAACGGAGTGGTCCGGCACTGCATACAGGTCAACATCATCTGTTACCTTTTTGTCAATTTACTTCATTAAGCCGCACTCACGCTGCTTGTACATCGTACACCGGACATGGTGTTCACTGCATACACAATAAAAAAAAAATCTGCACCCCAAGCATCTTCGAAGCGCATTTCTTTCATACGTATCTGTATGGTTCCAACATATCTGCAGACAGTTTTTTGTAAGAGCAATGTGTCAAGACTGTCGTACAAAGAAGACCACAGGCAGTGTCTGCGTACTGTATTTTGTATGATGTATATTAGTAGCGTGACCACGGGTTTAGAAAACAAACAGAAAACACCGCATAAAAGCGATGAATTGTTCGAGAGAGGAGAAGGTCGTGGCCTCCACTATTTCGCCATGGTCGTCGTATTCCAGCTCTCCTGCGGCCTTGCCTTCGCTGCCTCAACAGCGCGATCACCGTCTTTCATGACACAACGGATTGACGGAAATGAGAAGCTTCAGGAAGGCTGATTTGAATTGGATTGTTACGGTGCCATTGAATAGGCTAATCGAAAAGAAGAACAGAGGGATGCAAGACAGAGGGGTTAGTCTGGACGCTGCATCTAGCCGGCTGCTGTGTGAAATCAGCCTCATCTTGTGGGCGTTACGTGCTCTTACGCGTAACGCCCACAATTGTTTGTTTAAATAATGACGGAAAAAAGAAATTAAGTAACTCATATATACATATATTTATTTATATAGAGGGTGTTTCAGAGAACGCAGGCCAAATCGCTCCTGCGAAAACTACTCATCGCAACGAAAAAAGGTTTGGTCCTGGGCTAGGGGCCCATATAGGAAAATTTTTAAAGTCCGGGATAATTAAGTTGTTAATTATTTTTGCGTAATTAATTTCTTTAATATTGTATTTCAGGACATGGTTTAAATTAGAAAATTGCTCAGCATCATAGAAAAACACTAAATCAACAAATTGCAGAACGATAGAAGGCACGCGAAGCATTTTACGGCTTTCTGAAAAACCGCACAAAATCGACGGGTTTTTAAGTTTCGGATTGCTAACGGAGCGCATCTCAGCCCCGGGGGCACCGCGCTCCGTGGAGATAGTCAAACCAACCACTGGTGCGCTGTCATTGCGCGACGCAGCAGAGCCTGGTTGCACTATGTCTCCACGGGGCGCGGTGCCGCCGGGGCTGAGATGCGCTCCGATCCCGTCGATTTTGTGCGGTTTTTCAGAAAGCCGTAAAATGCTTCGCTTGCCTTCTATCGTTCTGCAATTTGTTGATTTTGTGTTTCTCGATGATGCTGAGCAATTTTCTAATTTAAACCAAACTCAAACACAATATTAAAGAAGTTAATTACGCAAAAATAATTAACAACTTAATTATCCGGGACTTTAATAATTTTCCTATATGGGCCCCTGGCCGAGGACCAAAACTCCACAAGCCTTTTTTCGTTGAAATGAGTAGTTTTCGCAGGAGCGATTTGGCCTGCGTTCTCTGAAACACCCTATAGGGTGGTTTCATATCAAATCATGCAAGAAAAAATGTTGGGTCTTCAAAAAATTCTGTAAAAAATATATGTTGTAGCTAATTTTTCATTAAAACAAAACGGAAAGCGGTTTTGAAAAAAAAAATTTGTTCTCGAGTTATTATATTTTATTTGACCGAAAGCGGATTCTGAGATTTTGGCGATTGTCAGACGTCGGACATTTGAGAGTACCGCTACGCTCATATATGGGCCGCACAGCTATCAAACTTTTTTCAATTGTTTTATACTTAAGGCTGCGGTCCCACGGCAGCCATCTTGAACAAAGCGTTAGTACAACCAACAGATGGCGACACGCACCCGTGGGGTGACCGAAACATTGGTTCACGGTGGGATGGCTCGAGCACCATCACGTTCCCCTCGTGGCCTTGCTCGCGCCGCTGCCAGCTGTGCTCAGCTGGTTCAAGTAGCGTGGCCCAGCAAACTCCTGTATGCGAGAATGTCAAGCTGGGTATAAATGCGGTTCGGCGGTTGTCACGGGATTTCGCAATAAATCCTGCCAAGAAGGAATCACTTGTTGATTGACGTGTCAATATACTTTCAATGAAAACCTGCAGGAATGCTCGCTCAGTAGACTCAATCTTCCGGGACACCAGTGGAAGCGGACGTCAAGTAAACTGCTTCGCGATTTACGGTAGTTAACTCACCATTATAATGACGACTGAAAAGTGACGTCACGAAATATTGTGCTTCACAGGATCCGGAAGATGTTGTAAAGGTTGTTGTTACATTATAGTTCCCAGAAAACAAACGCCGTTCCAATATTTTCGGAAGTACCGACACATATAATGTTGTAAGTACAGCTTAGGAGGAATATGATGAAAACCATCAGAATAAATAGGAATACGTTTATTTGCAATGAAGAGGCTATGAATGAACGGCGTTTAGCGAGGGCAGGTTATGAGCGTTCGGGAATATATAAGTTCACGTGATTGCTAACTATGGACATGCGGACAATGAAGACCTGTTTTGTCGGGAGATGGAGTAGCGGTGATGGCCTGATATCGGACGACTCGTGGCAGACGAACAAGCAAGTTTCTTCTCAGCGAATGGTAAGCGTCCAGTATCAAGCACAGCACGTGGCTACCGACGTTGTCGACTTTTCGAACACTTACCGCTTTCGACAAAAGTGCTGGCACCTGGGCTAACTTTGTGGAAAGACTCAAAGTCTTCCTCGAGTCCAGCGCCATCATGAACAGTAAATGAAAACGATCCATTATTCAGTCGGTGGGTGGCGAAACATATCCGCATCTGAGGAGTCATTGTCGATGCGTACTCTAATTGGCTGGAAAGTTTACACGATGCCTGCCACGACGTCCAAACGCGTCATTGACGTTCTACGCTCTGTTTTTCCTACATTTTCCCTACCGAAAATACTTTTCTCTGATAACGCGCCAAATCTTGCTTCAAATAAAATAAACAAGTTTAAAAAAAAGAAAACCGGCATCAGGCATCACCTTAGTGCACCATGCCATCCTCCAACTAACGGGAAAGCAGAACAGATGGTGTGCGAAACGAACAAAGCCCTCTTGAAGCTTACGGAAGAAGCAGTTCAGTGAAGAATCGCCAGGTTCTTGTTCCAGCAACACGCGACGGTCTCATCTTACATGGTAAAAACACCCGCCGAAGCAATGTTCGGCGAACGAAGAGCCACACCCCTCGATCTCATGATACTATGGCCTACAAACGAAGATCGACAGATTCCCAGATCGGAAGTAATCGCAGTTTATTCGGTCAAACAAATCGTCTACGTGAGGAATTTCAGCGGAAGTCGGGCCTTCCATGTAAAACTTGAGTAGAAAAGGCTCTTTGTTGGTTGACCAGAAGGTGTCATCCCTCTGAATACGTAGGACATCAATGCCCTTCAGTGTAAATATAAAGAAATCACAAAACTCTCTTTGTGTATTGTGTGACTGCCTTTGTATTTGGTAGTAGAAGCTATAGTGGTAATTTGGACCTTTCACACCAGGCTCCTTTTTCTTATTTTTCGCCTCATACTCCTTTGCGGTTTCAGCAGGCTTCAAGAATCTTTTGGAACGGGGACACTTTTCGTCAACGAAGCCATTTGTTCCAAGCAGTCAATCAGGGAGTGCTGCTAGAAATCCGTCCCTCATATTAACGAATAAGCCGCACTTCTGCACAGTGCAGTTTTCCTGTTCCACATACAGTTCTAAAGCAGCATCCTCATTGATTCTACCATATTCTATTGCGGGTGAAGAAAGGTATTTGGGTACACGATACTTGAAACAAGTCTGGCAATGTACAGTGCTAATCACACTTGTCTACAACGCGCGAGCGTGCGGCTTTCTCCGGGGAGCGCTAGACTGGTGGCTTTCGCGGAAACTAGGCCAATCACGTGGCGCAACATGGAACGGCCCGCTCGAGGGGTGTCCTGCCCACTCTATCAGCTGGCGGCGAACGCGGAAGGCTGCTCGCACGCTTTTTATAAACATCATTGCTCGAACAATAAACAAACTAAAGCATGAAGGCGTATCAACTATGTCGTCATCAAAGAACGAGAATATGTCATAAAGTACTTTACTTTTATCGCTTATCAAGCTGATAGAGTGGGCAGGACACCCCTCGAGCGGGCCGTTCCATGTTCCGCCACGTGACTAGCTTAGTTTCCGCGAATGCCACCTGTCCAGCGCTCCCCGGAGAAAGCCGCACGCTCGCGCGTTATAGACAAGTGTGATTAGCACTGTACATTGTGGTTCGACGCCCACTAATGTCGTCGTCCTTATACAGCCTCATCATTTAATCATTACCTCGTCACCTCATATTGCTCTTCATCAACAGTAAGTACAATAGGCTGCCGCCTTATTACAATCCGAGAATTGAAAAATTGAGTCGTTCAGTCTTTCAATATGTTTATCGTTTATACAATGTTATTACGTTACATTACCTCAAAACGATCGACGTCCATCGTCGATCTTCAAATACTTATACCTGTATATAAATTAGACGCACGAAGAGGGGGGGAATCGGTGGCCGAGTGCATGGTCTATAGGAAGTATTCACTGGCGGCCATAGCTGTGTGCACGACTGCTGAGCGCGTGCTGACGGGGAGCTTCCACAGTTCTTTTGTAACGTGCATTCCGCACCCTCAAGATTGCCGGTCTTAGCAGCCTATTAATGTGGGCTCGTTCTGAGCATGCACTCTAAACGTCACCCACAAGTATGGCGCCCAGTGAATACTCCTTATACTCTGTTTCACCTTATGATGTACCGCAGTAAAAGGTACAAGCGCGAGCTCCTTGCTCTATAGGGCACATCTCGGCGGCACAAGCTCTCGTATGCTACCAACGCTATGAGCTCGCGCTTGTAGCCTTCTCTGCGGTACAACATAAGGTGAAACGGAGTACAGCACACGCCAGCTCGGAGCACGTGGAGCGAAAGCTCGCGCTGCAGGACCCACCCCGCCCCTGCCTGTTTTGATCTGGAAGAGCATCGTACCGGCGTGCGGTCGTTTATCACTACTGCGTGGTGCACGTTGAAGACCCCAAGTTTGCGGTTGTACCGCACTGGCTAAATTGTTCATCTACACCTGAGACATCAGACGCTCACTAAGGCAGACTGGCTCTAAGACAGACTAACTTCCGGCGTGCCGCCTCTTTTCTTTGGATCGTATTTTTTTAAACCAGCGCAAGCTCGCGCGTTCTCTCTTTTGAGACGGTAAGACCGGTTGCACTAGGGTGCCTCAATGTCCTTCTGTTAAGGGTGATGCCACCCTTTGTAGTACCCGATGCCGACAGCACGTGCTCACGGGTAAAATACAAAGAAATCGACGAAAACAAAATGTCGCCATAGCACAGTCAGCGCCAAAGACGCGTGCAGGGACACGCTGTTTCACGCGCTTCTGAACAAAAAATAAAAACAAAAGTGTGGGACAAAATGGCCAGATGTCTTCACCCTAAGCAAAGCGCACATGAAGGCACCCTAGGTTGCACTAGTGCCACTAAATAAGCTACGCTTATTTAGTGCAGCTTATTTAGTAGCTTATTTAGCTTATAGCAAATAAGCGCAGCTTATTTAGTGGCTCTAGGTTGCACATAAAACCCGCGTTTTTCCTACCCGGTCGTTTCCTCCTCTCACTATATGTAGTTGGTTAGAACTAAATAAGTTATAATAATACTGTTGTATTCATATTTAGTTTCAGTTTCAGTCAGGGGAAAGGAGATTTGAGGGAATTAGAGCAAATAAATGAGCTGCGCTTAGAATATCGCCACACTCTTCCCCGGCAATGTTGTGAACGCCGCCATTATCGTGCTTGTGCAGAGCAGGCGCAACTGCCGATCGTCATGATTCAAAAGTGCGACATCCTCAGCATTAGATTCGGCGTTAGGAAGCTCATGCAATGTTGCTTTGCTTTGTCGCAAACTGTTTAAAGTTGAAGACGGAAAAGCGTTTCTTGTGATTTCAGATAAAGCTTTAAATAACTGGCAACCATGATTTTAAGCCACAACATGGCCAAGTGTCGCTACTCTGAAGCGTAGCTTATTTAATGGCACTATTCATGCTCTTTTTCAAGAGGCTTGTAATACCTGGAGGGGCCATGACGTAAGCCCCGTAGATTCCACAAGCCACTACCTTTCGACACCTGCCTCTTCCTCATTGTTCCCGCTTGTTCCAGTAAATTAGCTACGGTTCAGAGTAACGACACTTGGCCATATTGTGGCTTAAAATCATGGTTGCCAGTTATCTGAAGCTTTATCTAAAATCACAGGAAACGCTCTTCCGTCCCTCACAAATGTAGAAACAACCCACGACAGAGCATTGCAATATTGCATCAGCTTCCTTGCACCACATCTAATGCTGAGGAAGTTGTACTTTTGAATCATGACGATCGGCAGTTGCGTTTGCTTTGAACAAGACCCGAAATGGCGGCGCCAAAAACAATTTTGGGGAACGGAGTGCCGATACTTTAAAGCTCATTTAGTGACTCTAGGCATGAAGTGAACTCGGGTGTATTCTTTTCCTCTTCGTCTTTATTGTTTATTGATTTCAATCATATCGAATAATGAACACATTATATCACGCTACGCTTGTGTAATTATTTGTCTTAGATTTATTAACCTAACCCAGCACTTAAACCATTCATTTATCGATAGTAAATCTTCCAATATATTTTTTTAAATGTGAAGGTAAAAAGACACGGAGATTGATGATGATGCAGAAGCCAACGCCGCCCTCGGAATTTTTTTGAACATTAGAAATCAGCGGTTTGTCTGCCATCCGCCAGGTAGCGCAACAAAACACCCAAACAGTTTTTAAATGTTTTTAAAATTCGCTAAGCTCTACACCTATTAAAAAGCCAAAGCAAGATCATTGTGATAATCTAATACATCGCAATGTATAATTATTCCAAACAATAAATGTTATTAGATGCCAATAGATCAGTTTGATGTCCAAAAAAGATATGCGTCAAAAACAGGTAAGTTTGGAGGGCTCCTGGAGCATTATGACTTTGAAAATGAAAAAACAACCATCGTCCACCTCTTGGGCAACCATTGTAGCTCTAAATGTTATAAAAGATGTTATCATAGTTTAATTATTTCCTCAGCGGCATTTGAAGTACCTTGACTCGAAGCACAGAAAAATGCTACGTTTGATATAAAATATCTAAACAAAAAAATTTTATACAACATTAAATTTTTTTTCTGCATATTACCAATTATAAGCACTACATCTGTAGCTAATTTCATTGTCCTAGCGCTTGTCATTGAAAACATATTTGTGCTGAAAAATGACAATTTTAGGGCAATATTTGGAGGGATGAAAAAAACAAAGTAGTGCAAATACCAAAAACGTGTATCGTTACATTCTGCTCCGACATCATCTTAACAAAACTGCTATATTGGAACCGTGCTATTTTTAATGGATCGTTCATAAAACATGAACTAGCGGAGCAAGTGAGGGTCTGCGCCATCATATTCGCAACGCTACAAATGCGCATGAACAGTAAAAACCAACACACACATAATATCAAAATGAAAGAGGATTGCATTGCCTTTCGAATGACATCAATCCCACAAAACAGTAATTAAAAGGAGATGAGTAATGACCTGCCAAAAAGTACCTAAACTGCCACATTCAGTGGGACCGTGGCCTTAAGGTACAATTTTTTAATCACAACTTAAAATGACATTTTTTTAATATTTCATAAAATAAAAATGGTCAAACGTAGTCCCTTTGACAAATATTGGCCGAACTTGACTGAATATAACTTTCGTTTTGTTCAACGCTTTGGCATAAACAGCACATCAAACGAAATCTTAAGACATTACCTATTTCGGAAAAATATAATCGGTATTGTCGATCAGGTGCAATACAGTGAAACAAACCTCTGAAGAAAAGAGGAATCTCTAAAAGTACAATATTCAAAGTCAATTTTCTAAAAAAAAAAAAACATTTCTAATTTTTTTTTAATTTTTTGTACGGAAACCTTTTAACATAGTCTTGAAACGTTGTTAAAAATTAGCGTGGGTATTTTCTTTTTTGACGTAACGCCATGCTTTTAAAAACATAATATTTTCCACTCTGCTATGCATGACAATCTGGAACGTTACTGATTGTTTTGCACGGCGATATATTATTTGGTGACATCTCACCTATTGTATTTACGTATTTGTAGCAGAAATGACACGTAAGCAGTGTGTTGTGTCTATGTGTGTCACGCAGAACATAACTTGGTATAACTAAACACAACATACGCGTCCTGCGTGTTTCGGCAACCTTACTCTGCACGTCTCCACATATCTAGGCAAAAAAAAAAAAAAATTGCCAAGCTATCTTTATATTTCACCTCGTTATAAGCATTACTATTTCAATAGTAGTAAACTAATTGGATGGTTTTTAAGTAGTGAGGTTCCATGTTTATTATAAGAATTTAAGTGATGATTATGTTTGCGGTTACATGACACAAAAAGAGGCTGCATAATCGGGAAGAGAAACGGCTTAAAGCCTACCCATACATGCACCCCATCCTCAACGGATTTCCGTTCAAACCTAAGCCGACAGTGCGGCGGAACCTATGTGTTCGCCGGACCAATTAATGGCATGCCTCTTATCGCTTGACCTCGCGCTCCGAGCGTGAGTACGCGGAGTAGGGGATCATCAGGAGCTGCAAGGCCGACAGTTGACTGCCCCAACTAGCATGCAGCTTCCACCGCATTGTCAGCTCACGGCTGAACGGAGTATATAGCCAACGTATTCGTAGCGCTTAGCGGAGTTCAAAACGCCTCAGTCTGGCGACGCTTCGAGGTCGACGCCTTTGAGCGCGCCTCGGCGACCTTCCCCTCTCAATGTCTCCGAGGGGAGCGGCCGCTAGACCTTGACAGTTGCTTAAAATACGATGCATATGGGTAGACCTTTATAGCTACTTTGTTTTGCGTGACGGTGTTATCCCGCTGTCCCTTTAACAAGGTCATTTGCTGGCCGATGCCTGGGCCACCGACAGCCCCCCGTGGACACTGCACAAGCAAAGTTCCTTTCTCATGTCGCAACAGCTGCGAGCCGCTGAGAGGTGGCTGACAGCTGAAGCAAACACACGGAGAGGGATAGTGGCCGTGTTGTAGATTTACCAAAGAAGAGTAGGCCGGTCCGTCGAGCCGGTGAGGTTAAAACACTTATAATCCTCTAATAGCGGGCCTACTCGCTGGGGTTGCGGCGGCTTCTCATTTTGCCTCCTTACCCCTTTTCTCCCTCTTATCTCCCAACAGGCGGTGACCTTGTGGCCATTCTGGACCGAATAACATTACTCGGTTCTCTCTCCTCAAAGCATTATATCTCTCCATATGCTGAGCTGGTCATGCTGGCGGTGGCCTTCTGGCAGCTCAGAGCCAAAAACATACCGCCTTTTTCCTTTTCTCAAAGCTCAGTCACGCAGTCAGCTGAGCTGGTCCTGGCACCGAAGAAGGGACGATGGCAGGCACCTTCAGCAAATGTAGACTGTTTTGCCCTGATTATGCCAGAAGACACAAAAGTAAAATTAAATACCAGCGCAATTTCCGCAAAGTCTCTGATCTGGACTTCGAATTGCTAAAGCAGCTACTTCCAGCTGAACAAGCGGCATCTGTCAACGGGGACGACAGCATTTGCAAGAACTGCTTTTCAATGTTCAAGCGCGCCCTGCAAGACTCCGTCAAGGAGCAGAGGAGACTTTCACTGAGCGACGCCGCAGTTGAGGAGGAGCAAGCCATGATCGAAGACGTGAAGGAAGTCATCAGTGCAGCAAACGTAAGTGTGACACCGTTGAAACTGCCGTCCGCGCTGAAGAAAGATCTTCGAGATGAATACGTAGAAAGAAAGCTAACACAAGCAACAAAAGACATCTCGAAGAAGATCGGCCGCCGTCTTCGTGAGGTTTATCACACAACAGAAAGCCCCGACCTGCGGAATTCCTGTTCGTCATGCTCTCAGTGGGCATCCAACATACGGTGCGCTTACGTGAACAGCTCGCCCTTACAAGAAAAGTGCCGAATTCTGACTCTGCTAGCCTCCGGTTTGACGAAGAAAAAAGTTATGTCTCTAATTCCCGAAGTCACAATTTATCTTCTGGGCAGATCAAGAAAGCTGAAAGCTGAAAATGGTGTGTGGGCGATCGCCGACGCCTATCAAGGCCATCCATTAAACAAAAACGATGTGGCCCTCGCACTGAGCTACTATACGTCCGATGACAAAGACTGTACAAGGGCAAGCCCCAATACAAAAGATGTGACGCTGTACTCAGACGGACAAAAGACCCTCGTTGCAAAACGTTTTTTAACAATGTCGGTCCGTGAGATGTACAAAAAAAATGAATACATCTCATCCAGAAATCAAGCTTGGGTTGACAAAGTTTTACGCCCTGCGACCAAAATGGGTCATGAAACGTCCCGTGCACGAAGAGTGCGTTTGCATTTATTGTGCGAACTTCGCCCTTTGTTTGGCGGCATTATCAAACGCAGGCGGAAAATATTTGAGTCTAGAACACGTCAAGAAGCTTTGCCTGTGCGAAAACCCATCGGAGGAGTGTCTTCTGCTAAACTGTAAATCGTGTCCGAAAAAAAAATGGTTGAACTCTAGAATCGTTATCAATCAATGAAGAAGACGAAGTGGAGCTGGCAATATGGGAATCCGGTGAATTGATTAAGAAACATTTGGAAGGTAATGCATTTCTTAACGAAATAAGAAAATGGGCAACGAAGTACATTCCCCACTGAATCGTCCGACAAGCCCAGAGACTTGTAATATGCTTTGAAAAAAGCCAGATCAAGCCGCGTACTGACGTGTTGCATTTTGACTTCGCAGAAAACTAGAGTGTTGTTCTTCCTCGAGCCGTACAAGGTTTTCATTGGAAAAATCAAATGGTTTCTATCTTCACCTGCGTTGCCACAACACAGCAGAAGACTTACAGCTTTGGAGCCATCAGTGAGGACATCGCACATGATGCAGCACACGCATTGTTCGGCCTGGGTGCAATTGAAGAGTGGCTTGAAGAAAATATTCCCGTGTTTCTAGAACTAATCTACGTATCCGACGGAGCAGCAAGCCATTTTAAGAATAGGTTCCAGCTTCACGAGATGGCGAAAAGAAATGAAGTGACCCAGTGGATTTTTTCTGCTACAGGACATGGCAAAAGTGCATGTGATGGCGTGAGTTCAGTGCTCAAACACCAGGCATGCCTACACAACCTCAGATCATCGGAACTGGAAAAAATCGGATGTGCGGAGGACTTTTTTCGGGTGGTTGCCGCAAAAGCACCTGGAATCGTACTTCTAAAAAGTGATGCAACTTGCCTGAAAGACTACCGTAACTTAAAAAAAAAAAGACTGCAACGCTGTAAGCCCCGTGAAAGGCATTCAGACATGCCATCTCTGGGTCAAAGTTGAGAACGAAGACGAGTCAGTTAACTTGGTGATTGAAAAATACGCAAAACCGTCAAAATGAAGTGTTAGCCAAGTTACCAGACTGATCCCATTGAACGTTTTTGAGGTTTTGTATTGTTCGTGCTAGTGTCCATACTTCCATTTCACCTGCACATGTTCTTATTCCAAAGAAATATTAAGATTAGAAAAAAAAACTAGTCGATTGTCAATGGCCTTAGCACGTGGGGAGAAGCCCTGACTTCAAGCAGCAAAAAAAAAAATTAAAAAAGTACTTGAAACAGACCACGACGAACAAGAACGCTGGATCCACAAACACCCACGAAAAGCTACAACGGCCACGAATCCACCTACCCCGAGCAAGCGAGCAGAATATAGGCCTAGTAGGCACTCTGACTCGGCGCAGCGTTGCTTCAACGGTACTTGGCCAAGACCGTCTGCCCACGACCGGCTGGCGTGCTGAATGGAATGTGCCCGCGCGACCCTTGTGGACCCTTCCCGTATTATAGTTTGATCGCTGACCTCGATTAAGGGGTGAGGTCAATCTCTTCCCCTTGTCATATCCTTGTTTTCCGAGGCAGTGGTGACGAACACTGTCGTCGAAAAGGGACTCTCGTCGATTCTGTCTTCTTGTTTTGTGTGATATAGAGCTCAAATAAACGCCGTATGGATTACCTTCGTAACACGGTATGTACACTTTGTTATTAGTATGCCATTTTTATTCTGACACGACTGCACGTCACTGTCGAGCTATAGCAGTTCGTGGGAGCTACGTGCAATGCCAGTCGAACCTTCCTTTGCCGAGTGTCACGTCAGTATCGAGTTGCAATCGTAAAAAATTGGTCCCGAAGCGCTTACCAACAGCGCGAATACAGCACTCCATCAAACGCGCGCGTCCACTCCGAGTGTGAACAGGTGTTTACGTGGCTCTTGCTGACACTGTCGTAGTTCAAACGTATCTTTTTTTAACGTCGGCTCGCTCCTGCATCTCCGAGGCCGCGAAAAACGCCGCGGCAATATATTTCCATCTACGTCACTTTGCAAACGACTAGGACGGGCCGCCTTTTACCAACAATGATAGTTGGGTTGACTTCTGGAGTCTTTACCGGAAGACTCGCCGCACTTCTCAACAGGCATACCGGCGTATGAGACTAGTCCCATGCTGTCGCTGTAGCGCAACATATCTCATTGAATTTCGCTCAGCTGCGATGTGTCCATGGCTATCGCGGCGATGAGAGGCGCCGATTCAGAAAATACGTCGGTGATATCAGCGCAGTAAAACCTACCGGCGCACCCCCAACCCGCTGCCGCTAACGCTCCCATTCTCCTGCTGCCGAGAGAACTTCCGGTTCCTGTGCCAGGGTACGTCACGACCGTCAAAATTACACCGCAACTTGTTCTGCGGTCAGTTGGAGAGAAAGAAAAAGTCGATATTTCATTAATTAGTTGTGTAGAAGTTAATGAACCCAGACGAAAACGGATGCCTGTTCGGCATTCAGTGAACGCTGAAGATTTAATGTAAAAGTTATCTGGCAAAAGTAAAAAGGTCATTTCATGGTCCCTTTAAGAAAAAAAGTCACACACAAAAAAGAGGGAATTTCCCTATTCTATCTTCCATTTAACAATTTATATTTGTAAGTTATTGCTTTGAACTTTGAGTTTTATTTTGTTATTTTGAAGTGTCCCTTCCGCGTATCTAGCGTTCTTGTGTCTAGCCTTGGTTGTTCTTGTAAACTTATACAACTTTTTTTTCGGCACTTTACTCTTTTATTTTTGTGTGACTTTTTTTTCTTCTTAAATAAGCCATTAAATTGGATATTTATATCATCCCACGGCGGTCGTTACTTTTGCCTATACATTAACGGAAGCATTTGTAAACCTTCACCACTTTATATATATATATATATATATATATATATATATATATATATATATATATATATACGCGTCACTCTGGACACATACTGTCTCCGCCCCCGGACGTTAGCCGAGTACACGCGTGCCCACTTTTTTTACTCTGCTTATACTTCTTGCAGCCGTAAGAATCTCAGGGTCACTAAGAAGGGTGCATGAAAATCACATTGATCCACAGGGGCACTCACTGCCTGGAGGGTTTCTGAAGTGGTAATTTCTGAGATGCGTGTCGGCGGTCCTCGGTCAAAAAAAAGATAAAAATAAACGGAGAAACAAACGGATCGTGGAGAAACTGCTGTGCGACCGTGGGCGCGACTACTTCAACGTAATAGCCGCCGGCAGGCAGAAGAGAGCGATGTCACGGTCGCCCAAGCCGCGTCTGCCGAGGCCGCCTCGTCCCAGCTGTTGCTATTTGCACAGTTCTCGTAGCAGCTATCGTCGTCGTCGCTTTCCGCTTCTTTTTACCTCAAAACGACGCGCACATATCTCTCGCGCTTCGGCGCAAACGAATCCTAACGTCGAACCCAAACAAAAGACGCGTAGATTGTTGGAGATAGTGAGTAGTCGGTACAACCTTGGTATATTGCGAGCGCAGAATGAGCTTTCCCTGCGGGAGATTGTACACCACATCGTGTGGCCGATTCTCAAGTGCTCATCACTGATTATATCGCAAGGATGCGTTCTTAAAATAAGCTCAGTTCTATATCAATGGCTCCTCTTGCCTGCAAATAACGTGAGCTAGATGGTCCCTGTACAGCCCGTTCCAATAATCGCCTTCAGCGCACTGCCATCTTTTGTCTAGTGGACTGCGGAACGAGGCTTGGGCAAGCCGAGTAGTTCTCATTTTTGAAGTATTCTGGGCTAGTACTCCAAAAAAAATTTTTTTCTTCAATGAAGTACATCGTAAAGAAACGTTGGCCACCATTGAGTCTCGACTTTTCTGGTGCTTCAATTCCAAGTGCTCTGCTGTATTACTTGAAGTTTTATTGTCATAGTGCTAACAATACTCAGTATGTGTTTCCCTGTACGACGAGAAACTGAGCTGTGCTGGTTTTGCGCCGGTGTGATTTCTCCGTCTCAACAGTTCTCTCCAGCGTTTCTGTGGCACAGGCCCGAGCCCGTGGTTTATGTCAGTAGACATGTAATTAGAGAGAATCGTTTCATTAACGACACGTTAAATAATAATAATAATTTTATCTTTCATCATATAGTGCAAACAAAGCCGGCGATACAAGTTCCAACGTGTTAATAGACAGTTTTAGTATAGCGTTGCTGGATCTTACGCAATAGTATAGCGTACGCTAAAAATGACCTGCTCGGACTGAATTTAGTTGTCCGTTACGTTTTCGAGTGAACACCGCGCATGGTCTTGGTTAAATTTACCAGAGCCGTAGAATTCCGCGTTCTTATAGCGCAACCATGCTCCTGGAAAGAAATATTGAAAAAGAAAAAGTGTCCAATCATTTTATTTCAGATTAAACCAAGCTACAGCTGCCTCGTCAAGCGCGCTTTTCTACGGGGTACAGAGGCTACGAGTACGAGTGCGTAGCCAAATTCGATCACGGAGCCTCCGTCAGTCGTCCCGTGGAAACGGCACCTTTTATCAATGCTTTTGCGGAATGGAATTCATGACCCTGATGTCCAGTGCATAGCGAGAACTTCGGCGATTTCTTTTAGAGTCGTTCGTCTGCCGGCGATGATCTGTGGGAATAGGCTTAGCGTTGAGCAGATCGCAGCGTCGACGCACACTGCGAGCGGCGAACATTTCCACTGTGCACTCCTTCAGCTGTAGGGCGATCTGATTCGACCGCGGTAGGTCCCAGAAAGAACCGCCGAGCTGAACACCACGCGATTTCACGTAACACAGAACTTCGAAAACACCACGTCGCCCTTGCTGCGCCAGTCGAGGCAACCGCCATCTTGAAACTGGCGCCCTCGTTGGGTCCGAGATCTCTCGAGAGCGTCCCGCAAGACCCGCTAGCCAGCAACGCAAAACCCCCAGCGTTGCATGCGTATGGAATACGCTAGTCCTTCTATTGCGTTCTGCGCATGCGCACTCACGACCCGCAATCTCCTCGCGTACGCAAAGCTATAGCGTATACGGTCCACTAAAACTGTCTAATGCAGAAGGTGCTGGGTTTCGTAAAAACAAATAACTTTGCGTAGTTACTGTTTGGCCGTCGTTCCTTCGATAGCGCTTCCACACTCTTCCGGTCTAAAGTGACTGGATCCTGGGAAAGTAGCGCCATTGCCTTCCCTGCCTGCTATCCGCACGCAAGGAAATACCATCATACAGACGACCAAATTTCGGGTGGTGATTGGTTGATCTGTGTGAGTTGCCATGGCGATGACCATTTTTGCTCCATTCAAATCTTCGAAGCTTCGAAGGGGTCGTTCCGAACGAGTCTCGGGGAAGTTACTCTTGAAGTTTAATTAGTTACAGTTACAAATACTTTGTCAGAAATGCATTTAACTTACAGTTACAGTTACTTAAAAATCAATGTAACGCGTTACAGTTACAGTTACTTCGTCATAGTAACTTAGTTACTTTCAAGATACTTTAGTTTCTTTGCTGTTATTTTTTTTTTATTTAGCTAAGAAGACATTGATGACAAGACGCGATGACTACGATTTATATTTATTTGGAACTCTCAGAAAACTTTCCTTTCACTTTTTGAGAGATATATTATTACCTTCGCACGACTTTGTTGAATCAAAGCGTTCGCTGCTTCGATAGAGGATGGACCAAATAAAAAATTATTTAGTTCATGTAACGCAGCCGCCAATACTTTTGATGCACACAGTTTTCCTTTGCTAAAGAAGCGCACAAAGGATGCGCTGGACGGCACTGCAGTATCCAGGCGTAAAAAGCTTTCCTAATGGTAGGAAAGTCGTTGAGGCTGGAGGGCGCTGTCGAGGTTTCAGCCTTCCATCCTTCCGTCTCCATGCATAGCGGTAATGTTCAGAAATGAAAGTCAAAACTCACCCCGAGGTGCTTGCGAAGGTAAGAGGAAGAAGGCCTCCCGCCTGCGTATACCCTTTTGCAGTGTTTGCAGCGAGCAGGGAAGTTATCGCCACCATATTCGACAAGGTCAAAGTGCAGTTCAAAGCCGGGCCACGGTAACACATGTGCGTTAATCACTCATGACAGCCTCTCGTTTGAGCGATAACGGTTAATTACAGTCCAAATGATTTCCTTCCTTCTTGCGACATTCACTATCCCTTCCTCTGAGCTCTCTTATTCCCCTTTCTCAGCTGAAAGGAAAGAGGGATACCGATTAACAGACGAGTACTTTGCAGCAAAAGTCTAAACCATTTGCAACTGAATAAAGTGGAAAAGACCGTTAGCCTCAAACAAGGTAAAGAAAGAAGCGAACAAAAACAACACAAAGTCGTCTTGAAACGCCTTAAGCTTTTCTTTTTAATTTCTTCTATGCAACACAGAACAAAAGACTGGACCGTAGACCATGGGCTCACGGTCCCTGAGAAAGGGAAAGTCAACCAGTAGAAACCTCGTCTGTGGCCCCGGTCATACAGTGTCTTTCCTTGCGGCAACTCTCTATCGCAAACAAAGCTATCCCCGCGACTGCGACGGAAGCGGCGAGAGGCTCCCGTTTGGCGTAAACCTTTAGGTCTTTCCGCGAGGTGGCTCTGTCGCTTGGATGAAGAAGTGGGGTGTTTGATGAGGCCGGGAAGGTGAAGACGGGGCGAGAGAGTCCCGCACAAAAATGCTGAAATAAAGCAAATGCTAAATGCGCTGATCCGCGCGTTTCAGCACTTTTCTCTGATAAAAAAAAGTTTGGAGCTCTTGTTTCAGTTTGTCGTGTCTAATGTGGGGCCCAACCTCCGCACATGGTCCAACCCGCTGTAGTTTTCACAAAATAGGGACATTTTTTGCAAAAAAAAAGTATTTGTATTTTTGCAGATACTTTTTAGTTACTTTTTTTCAAAAAGGTATCTGAGTTATCGTTACAATTACAGCAAAAAAAATTATTGAGTTGCAGTTAAGAGTCACCAAAAAGAGTAACAAGTTATTGTATCGCGATACAAGTATCGCGATACTCGGCAAGACTGTTCCGAACCAGTCGCGCCATGATCGTTATAAAGATTCATCATACTGAAAGCGTTCCTCGCCAATATAAGCGTCTTTGGCACTATGCATGCAATCATCTTATAAATCACGTTTACCTTCCCATATCTCTTAAGCCTAGTTCACATGCAGCGGTTTTGGCCCTAGAGCGGCGCGATTTCTGCCGTCGCGGCGCTCTGGCCAGCACCAGCAATTCTGCGGCACGAGCGCCGCGACGGCAGAAATCGCGCCGCTTTAGGGCCAAAATCGCTGCATGTGAAACCCGCTTTAGAATGATATTGGTCTTCTTGAGTATTTTCGAGACAGGG
Organism: Ixodes scapularis; assembly: GCF_016920785.2. Lineage (NCBI taxonomy): Eukaryota > Metazoa > Arthropoda > Arachnida > Ixodida > Ixodidae > Ixodes > Ixodes scapularis. The sequence goes on along the minus strand of NW_024609868.1, from coordinate 81,118,932 downwards.
AAATTATTTTTTCCATACATTCACGCACTGACGCCGCATGTGGTGGTGCTACGAAGATGTATGTACGTTGGTTTCGCCTGTGTGTGGATAGCAAAATCTCGGTATGCGAGAAACGTCTCTATTAAGTTGCCCGTCACCGGCGAATTCGGATCGGCTCACCCAGAATGGAGAGGTCAAGGAGAAATTGCTCATTCCATGAACCAAAATGGCGAGCATTCGGGGAGCTTGGTGCTACTTTCCAAGGATCCAGTTGCTTTATTCCGGTTTTTCTCTTTTACTGACAGAATTAGAACGCGAGGCAATACCCACTGATCTCTACTGTAGTAGGCTGGATCGCGGACCGCGGCCTCGGCAGCTGGAGCCGAGCGTTTCGCCACCGGCGGCCATTGAAAAAAATTGGGTTCTGTGTGTGTTTATACAGCCTAGAACTTGGCCCGCCTCACAGGGGCGACGAGTCTCCCAGCTGTAGATGAGAAATTTAGCCAGTGCGGTACAACCGCTGGCCTGTGGTCTTTAACGTGCATCACGCAGTAGTGATACACGACCGCACGCCGGTACGATGCTTATCCAGATCGAAACGGGCAGGGGTGGGGCTCGAACGGCGGCCATTGATTGACAAGAGCCAATGCATGGGACTCTATGGGAAGAACGAGAAAAAGTGCAGTTTCCCCCGTTTCTAAGCTATTGTCGGCACTGAAACTTTTTGGATGCTTTTCGATAAGCCCGTCAAATAGCTTGCGTACCAACATTAAAACTGATAGCCCTCGCAGTTCTTATAAATAAATATTTTGTGGTCGAGAGTGACTCCTTTGTAGTGCAGCTCAATGAGGCGAGAGTTACCTAGAGCTACAGCGGGGTCTGTGGCGGTTTCGTTGAGTTGGGTTTAGCAGACGACAAGCTCGAAGGCTTTGCTACGCGGAATAGACCCGTTGCTCTCGGGCAGAGGGCGCGAGCGCGTCCGCAAGACGCGACCATGTTATGCTGGCAGCACTATCCAGGTGGCGCTGTAACGTTCGATTTTGGACGTGCCACGTTCGCATGCAAGCACCTGTCATCATCCCTAAACGCGCGATAACAAAACGTCTAAAAAAACTAAAATAAAAAAAAGAATTATGCAGCTCGCAGCCTCGGCGTCCCAATCAGCTTTATTATTTCATTGCGTTCTTTCATAGCTTCCGTGAGCCCGTATGTCTCAATTTACATGATAGCGAAGCCGAGGCTACTTGCAAAATCATGTTCCCCTGAACACCTGAACGATGCTCGCACTGCACGAGCGCGCGTGCTTAGAAGGGACACTGCAAGCTCGGAGCTCGCTCTTGTACCCTCTGCTACGCTGGCACTTAGAATAAAACTAACTATAAAAAAAAAAAAAAAAACTGTAGTGGGGAAGCGTGATGCCGTACGTTCGAAACGCGAGCCAAATATTCTATTTTGCTCGCCTGGAGCGCTGCTCAAAACTTGAGAGCTACGGGCCTATTCGCTCACTCCCGGAAAGCCACTGCAGAGATGGAACTTCTTTGTCATTCATCAACTTCTGGGCTTCGCCGAGGACGGTCTCATTTACGGCAAGTTCCTTTGTTTACTCCTCTACGAGAGCAAGCTTGCCAGCTCAGCGTAGGTGCTCCGGTACGCTTGATTTTTATAATCGGCGTTCGAACGTTTGACAAAAACTGATTTGATCTCCAAACACCCGGCATAAAGATCACAGCACACCATGAAATACTCGCCTCCGAGCACAGCATATACGCTTCAGTATTCTTACTTTTGTGCGTTCCTCCCATAGACTTGCGTGTATTGCCTGGTGTCAAGCAATAACCGCCGGTGGCGACACCGACGGGCTCCCGATCCGCGATCCAGCCTACTACAATAGAGATCAGTGGCAATACCACCTAGAACACAAGGCCTGCGCGTTTCCTCCTTTAGATGTCATCACTAGTAGATCCCCCAGCGGCCCCTAGGTAGCCCGGATGAGCACCATTGTCTACCACATCGTCTGCAACATCGTCTGCTCCACCGCCTGCTTCAATGGTTGGTGTAGCAGATAATGAAACAGATGCTCACGCCGAGTGTCTGCTGCTGTAGCATACGATATAGTTAGACGTTCACGTGGAGCGTCAAATGCATGAGTGAAAATGCCTTACTGCTGTGCGAAGGGCTGCAAAGCCCTTCGTTGTACGCTGGACGCTGGCACTGGACGCCATTTTTGAGGGCGCTGTTTATACTCCGTTCACTTTTAAGCAGAGAACGCAGCCAACGCCACAACCACGAGAGCTCGAGGTCGCTGCTTTGAAGCGTTCTTCCGCAGAACGAGCGCGCGCGCTAGAAATGCGCGTCTCAAAGCCGGGAGCGCGTGCTAGCTCGCGCTCCTGGCCGAGGGAGTGTTCGCATGCACGTTGCAAATGAACTGGAAGCTCGCTATCAGCTCGCGCTCAGCACCCACGCACACTGCTGTGGCCGCCAGTGAATGGGACGTACGCCGTGTTCCAAAATTTACTCGATCTTACTCCAGGGTAAGCTTTCTGTACCTTGGCGTTCTAAAACCTACCCGCGTCCAGCGTTTTTCATTCTGTGCTGTCACGTGATACGATCAGCCGGAATAGCTCGGATCCATTTGGATAAGATTTGGAACACAGCCGTTAGGGAGCATTCATACACTTTCGCCACGTCTGTCTTAGGGTGGCGGCATCTCGGCCATTTCTATGCCCAGAATGCACGCGCTTCGATCTCGTTCGGAGCGAGCGCTTAGCTTTGCCCGGTGCTTTGGCGCCATTTTAAGGTTCATTCGGCACGCGCAGGCAGTTTTCCATACAACAATGGGTGTCTTCACCCTATGACAGACGCACATCGAGGCACCCTAACAGCCGTTAGGGTGCCTACATGTCTGTCTGTCTCAGGGTGAAGACATCCACTGTTGCCCTGAATGTGCCAGCGCGTGACACTCTCGCGCACTCGGTGCGTGACGTGGGCAGTAAAATGGCGTCTATGCATCAGCCAAGGCTACGCGCTCGAGCTGAGTGTCACCGGATTGCGCGCACCTCAAAATGCATAAAAAAACGATCGGACGGAAAAATGGCTGAGATGTCACCACTCAAGCAAAAGCGCGCGTGTGTATGAAGGCACTCTAACAGCCGTAGTTGTGACGCGCCCCCTACTCTTGTCAAGCTTCAGCCTGCTTGCCGCTTGGGGCGGGTCGGGGATCTACTAACGAAACGTCATGCGCAGGCCTTGTCTTTTATGTGGTATTGCGCCAGGGCGTCTCTTGCTGTTTCCAGCACGCACTGGTTGCCTTCTGTAGCACATTGGCTGCGCGTGCACGCCCGAGGCTCACGAGACACTGAAGCGCTTTCGAAGGTTGCATGCACGAGCCAGTGCAACTGAGACACCTGCCGGCCGTTCTCATGTGGTACATGGTGGTACACATGTTGCAGCTGTACCATAGATGTAAATTCTGGTAACTGGTAGCTATGCGGACAGCCAGTCGTCTGCTCCTTGCGCAGGGTTTGCGGCGACGTCAGATCGACGCCGAGTTCTGATTGGCTTTGATTGGAATTATAATGGGCAGACCGCAATGCTAGATGCTTTCAAGTCTACCCACTATTTTTTTTTTCGATCAACCAGTAAGAATTTGTCGTCATGACGTCCGCAACCCCTGTGGAAGAAGCAGACGAAAATGCTCTCCGCATATACAATCGACCCTTTCACAGTGCCGTCTAGTGGTTAAGACGTCAGTCTAAAAGCGTGTATGCTAATGGAGGTTGAAATCTAGTACCTATTATTTAACGGCGGAATAAATAATTGGGTTGTGTGTATGTTTATACAGCCTAGAACTTGGTCTGCCTCACAGGGGCGACGAGTCTCCCAGCTGTAGATGAGCAATTTAGCCAGTGCAGTACAACCGCTAGCCTGGGGTCTTTAACGTGCACCACGCAGTAGTGATACACGACCGCACGCCGGTACGATGCTCATCCAGATCGAAACGGGCAGGGGTGGGGCTCGAACCCAGGATCCCTGGGTTCTGCAGCGCGAGCTTTCGCTCCACGTGCTCCGAGCTGGTGTGCGCTAGCCCACTCGGCCACCGATCCCCATTTAATTTAAGGGCGGATGTACGCAATTTACGGTGTTCTTCGACGTACAGTTATTTCTTCTTTTGTTTCAGTTTCGATTGTGTTAAGAAACTAAGTTTGAGGCGCTTAGTTGAGTGACGCTTAGTAAAATTTGTTACATTTTACAGTCATAAGCTGTCTGGAGCGTATCGAAGCAAAGCATTCCAAGGATTTACACAACACCCTCAAAAGCGTAGCTCATAGAAGCTATAAGACTAATCACGGTGACATCGAACAACAATACAGCGGTGTCTGGAATGTTCAGTCTACGCGTCGGTGCCTCTTAAAATTCTTGCTTCACTGGCCATCAAAGGCCGCCATTAGCATGTACAGGTAATTTACACTTAGATGATGGTAGTTACCGAAGTGGCCAGACTGAATTTCGAATAGTGTCTTTTGGAAGCATTACTCCCAGACTGGTGCCCCATGAGTGCAAGCACCTGCAGCTCGTGCGTGAACATAGCTTTGGCAAGCTTGCAATTGTACGGGCTTGCCCGCACGAGCAGAGAAATGGCAGCGGCCATTCACCTTATCGTGTATAACAGTAAAAACAAAGCGGTTTCATGTTCGTACCAGGTAGCTAGCTCTAAAAGTCGGGATCCTAGCAGGATAATCCAGAGATTTCAAAGCAGCCCCCTGAGATATTGCTGGGATACAGTATATCAGCTATACAACACCCACGATCAAGGTGAATATTCTGCTAAAGCAAAATATGCACTACAGGAAATAACTGGTCAAAACAAGACCTTGTGGGTGGGTGTACTCCGTTTTCCCTCATACGATGGACCGCAGTCGATAAAGCCCATGCCAACAAATACAGCGATGTGATCAACGTATCAGGCGTCCCGCGCTTCGGTTCGCTCCTCCCGAAGGTCACGTGACGGTGACACTCGCGCGGCACTGGACTGGGTCCGCTGGTTCCTAGCATCCTCTGCGGTTCATCTATGAGGTGAAACGGAGTGTAAGAACCAAGTACGCAGACTTCGGAACCCGTGTATCCGGCCAGGAAAATTACGTTAGCGCACACGAGGTCACGACCGGGCATTATGCGGAACGAGGTCACAAACACTTTCTCGATATTAACTCGTTCCTGCCGGTCGGACGCAACATCGTCCAAACCAGCGGCGCGTAAACACTTTGGATCGGCTCCTTCGCCGACAACGACCCAGTGACGCCACCGGATAAGTAGCGCACAAAGGGGCAGCGCGTTTGCGCAACCGGGGACGGCGATGGTATACCACGAGCCCCCACGGCGCACTGGTGGCTTCTGCTCGCCTTCGTTGAATTCGGCTCGAACTGTGGTGCACGCAGCGCGCCTCTGATTGGCGTGTTTACCGCGTCGTCAAATGCGGTCCCACGATATTTTATAAACTGTGGTCCCAACGGGTCGAACCCGCTTTAAATAAACATCGGAGATCAATTGCGGCTGGGCGACGGATTTTTGTTGTATATATATATACACAGGGAGTTGTTTTTTTTTTTTTATGCTAAACATAATTCTTTAAAAAGAAAAATCATGAAAGCTAGATTAGTGCGGTCTGCGCCGGTGAATTATACGGTCAGGGGGGCATAGTATAGGGGGATAATCGTAACGACCAGTCGGCTAATTAGTTAAGTTTCATTAATTAACTTTTTAATTAATAAAAATAGGCATATAGTTCAAATTAAAAACTTGCTCAGCGTCATCGAAAACCACTAAATCAGTCATTTTCAGAAAGACTTTGAGCGCGTGAGAAGCGTAGTAGTGCACTAAGGTTACCACTCGTGGAGCAGGTACAAGGCTGGGACTAGATAAGAGAGGGAAAAAATTGCGCGGACGCCTTACAGCAACCGCTAGTCTTGTATCTGCTCCATGAGTGGTATCACCTGCGCAGACCGCATTAATCCAGCTTTCATGATTTTTCTAAAACAATTCCGCTAAGCTTAAAAAAAGCACCCTCTCCCTCCCTCTCTCTCTCCCTCTATATATATATATATATATATATACTTTTATAAAAATACGCCTACAGCCTACTTAGCCCCCAAGATGTTATATATATAACACTGCACTGTCTCGTGGAGAGACAGTGCAACCAATCTCTGCTGCGCTGTCATCGCGCGACGCAGCATAGTTGCACTATCTCTCCACGGGGCGCGGTGCTGCCGGGGCCGAGATGCGCTCCGATAACAAACCGAAACTTAAACGCCCGTCGAATTTGTGCGGTTTTTCAGAAAGCCGTAAAATGCTTCGCGTGCCTTCTATCGTTCTGCGATTTGTTGATTTATTGTTTTTCGATGGTGCTGAGCAATTTTCTAATTTAAATCATGCCCTTAAACACAATAATAAAAAAGTTAATTAAGCAAAAATAATTAACAAGTTAATTATCCCGGACTTTAATAATTTTTTTAAATGGGCCCCTGGCCCAGGACCACAATGCCACAAGCCTTTTTTCGTTGCGATGAGTAGTTTTCGCAGGAGCGATTTGGCCTGCGTTCTCTGAAACACCCTGTATATATATATATATATATATATATATATATATATATATATATATATATATATATATATATATATATATATCTCTCAAGGAGGAAAGTTGCCTTAACTAAAAGCTACAACTAAGGAACAAAAATGTCCCACGAGCAAAAAAAAAGCCTTCCTGTGGGTCATTGGACCATTTTCTTGGAAAAACCAGGAAACAAGAGCAAAACCAGCATTATATTCTTCATCTTCTTTGCTGTTTCTGTTGAATTAGGTGTCCCTAATGTCCGCAACGACGCGTTTCACATTGGCGCAAGAAGGCTGCGCGGCATACTAAGCTATGCTTCTTTTTTCTATATAAATATATTTTTATTTTTTTCGATGAAGGAGTTTGGTTTTTGATATTTTCAAAAACACAAATCCACCACCCGGCTGACACTTCGCGCTAAATTAGTGTCCTCTTGTTCCCCTCCTCCAGGGATTATCTTCATCATTCTTGTCCAGCTCGCTTGCACCTTTGCATTTAATTGCATTATAATCAAAACGGATGTTTGAAATTTACTCAAAGTGGTTTTGATTCGTAGCGCCCTCGCTGTTGAAGTGTCATGCCGCTGTGTCCCGCGATCCTGGTGTTGTCACCGCTGCGGAGGTGGGAGCGGTAGACGCCTGTCCTGCTGTGTACGTCGCTGTGCAGCCAGACAGTCGACGAAAGTTTCTGCAACAACGGGTCGGTACGCCGACGAGCGACACTCACGTTCGCTCGTCTTTTTTGACAGAACGTCTTCGGCCAACCGCCAGGATCGCGATCTCCTACAGCACGACACTCCGACTAATCTGACGTAACCTGTCGCCACTTCGGGACTAGCCATCGGAAACGTGTGCCAGGCATCGCATATCCAACTTACTCATCGAGTAGTTTTCTTCTCACTTTATCGCTCTTTTTGTACAGATTGTCCTCTGAGCTACGCGCTACACATTTTGTAGTAGTTTCTTCCTTGGCGTTCCGTCACTTTCATCGGGAATCTTAGCACTTAAAAATACATTCTTTAATGTAAATTAAAAAAACATGAAGAAGTTTTGGGTACATTATGGAGCGAGTGTACTAACAAACTTAAACTGCGACCGAAAGTATTCAAATTACGACCTCACTTCATGCTTCTGTCGATCTGGACACGCACGCACGAGTTTGCTTACAGGGGGCAACGCGACATCATTTTGTCATTTTTGGTCACCTTGCGCGCCCAGCAATGACGCCTTGTCGCGTCATGTTCTGGAAACTGCGCAACATGATCTGTTAAAGAGAATGTGGGCTATGGGGGAAGTTCGACCTTTGCGGCAGTTTTTGTACGCGTTACACATTTTTTTTGTGAAAAACAAACGCAGACGACCGACAAGCGTGTGACATCAACCAGCTCGCCTGTTTACTTACTTTTTCTTCCATTGTACACATTACTCATAACAAGTAGTTGATTACAATTACAATTGCTCTCGATTAAAAAGTATTCAATTAGATAACTCGATTACTCGAAAAAAAAGTGATTGGCCGTTACTTCAAAAAGTAACCGTTAATTTTCTGATTACTCTCAATTTTCGAAACGACAGATTTTTCTGCCGCTTCAAAAACTTTTTTTTTATACTGTTTATGATTGAGTTAGAATCACCGAATTCTGAACTAATTATGCTCTTCATCCACTCATTTTGGTATTGTCGATCTGCGCCGGATGCACGCGCGCTTGCACCTAAAGCTATAGACCTTTCCAATGTTTACAAATCCACAGATCAGCGTTCGATCTCCACAGCTCAGCACGCGCGTGTGCGTCGCTTCGGAAAGCGAGCAAACGACGCGCGATACGCACGAACACTGAAAATGAAACCGGCCAGCAGCCCTTTTCTGGAAAGGTCTATACAAGCCAGTGGAAACTGACCGGCGCGTTTCTCTCTATGGTGAAGTTACGTGAGAGTCAACCTCGAACGCTCGACATATGCTTTCACAGTTACCCTAACATCCTCGAGTTCGCGAGAAAAATAAAATTAAAAATAATATAATCACTTCTTGGATTTACACTTATCTCCCAAATAGTATTTATCGTGAAGAGAATTCAACGGAATATAAGGCTGCGGTCCTACATCTAAGGCCCCAGGCGGTGTGCTGACACTGCCCGAGGCCTTTCTTGTATCCATTGGCCATGCAAAAACCGTCTGCACGTTTCAATCTTGCGCATGTATGGAGCCAACAAGCTGAGATCATGCTTGAGGGGCGTATCCGTAAATAATGCTATCATCGCGTCTGTACCGAACATCGTGCCTTTTGTACTATGTATACGAGCGCACCGCGCTAACGCAGCGCCTTATAGTATTACGCTGGGTTAGCGCTTACGTGGCTTCGCATCTGGCAGCGGTTCTGGAAAAGGGTGAAAAAAAAAACAACTGGGCCGTGAAAGGAGAAACAGAACCGACAACAACTTTCACCCTGTTCGTGCACCTTTCCCGTCTCGTATGCATTTGAGGCAACGCGACAAGAATGCGCGTTACGGTGCATGGATGGGCATTCCTTCGACGTGCCATCATTCGAAATCAACAGGTTGGATTGCCCGTGTATAAAGGACACCGTAGAAACGTCGTGCGCTCTGTATACGTGCGCTGGATTGTGTTTTGTTTTTCTCTTTAATGCATCTTGGATATGTGCTCCACGCCTGCAGGGGCCTACTCAAAGGTCCGCAGTGTGTGATAAATAAATAAATAAATAAATACATTACAGACTTCTCTTAGATCGTATACGGTATATTGATTGCGGGATCAACCCCCCCCCTCTGCGGGTGCGTGCTTAATCCGTGCTCAGAGCAAAGGCAAGAGCTCCCGCTGGCATCCCAGAATTTCTGGGTACGATACGAGGGCTTGTGTTCCAAATCTTACCCAAATAGATTCGAGTTACTCTGGCGGGTCGTGTCACGTGATAACAGAAATAGAAGAGCGACGCTGGACGCGGGTAGGTTTTCGAACGCAAAGGTACAAAACCCTTACCCTGGACTCACGATCGTGTGCATTTTGGAACGCGGCGGAGAAGCCTCTCGCATTTAGATAAGGTCATTAGCGCGACCAGTAGGAAAATCAAGTGGTCGTTTGCCACGAACATCAAATTTGATGGTGAAGAACGCACGTTGAGGCAGCTTGCTCTCAGCACGCGCGAAATAACGAAACACACAAAAATGGCGGCTGATTAATTCGTCATAGACGATTGCAAGCGGGGCATCGGGCCGCCGCCATGACTCTGATCGTGCGGGCAAGTGCGCGCATTTACGAGCTTGCGAAAGCTGTACCTTCACGCGCACGCTGCACATGCTTGAACGCATGGGGTACCAGTGAGACTCCGTGCTTGCGATTGTCTATAGGGAGTATTCACTGGCAGTCATAGCAGTGCGCGCGACTGCCAGCGCGTGCTGACGGCGAGCTTCCACAGTTCTTTTGCAACGTGCATTCCACACCATCAAGATTACCGCACTTGGCAGCCTATTAATCTGAGCTCGTTCTGAGCATGCACCCTGAACAGCCCGTTCAAATATGGCCTCCAGTGAATACCTCTTATAGTCACATGGGCACATGGGCACGCTATACCCTTGGACACCTTTCTGTGGTTATACACCAACTCATGTTTACAAACAAACCGGAGCGCCCCTAGCGGACGCCACCGACGCCGCGCATGCGCGATAGGGGTTGTGGGCAAGAAACTCGCCGTCGCCCATAAACAAACCATTGAAATGCGATGTTGTCAGCGTCGGTGTGAGTCCCCCTGCTCGTTTTCGCGTTCGAATTGTTGATTCTACGTCTTTAGGGCGATGTCTGACTACTTGAGCGGCGTCAGCGAAATTAACGAGGCTCGTTACACCGCAAAATTTCGCGTGAATAATGTGACATGCGGCGATCCATTCCGCATGGACGACGCAGTATGTACGCTAAAACCTGATTCGCATGATGACATTTCGCTCGCAATTTTCAGTCGCGACGCCGCTCGGGCTGCAAAAGCGTGAACCGTAGTTGAGATGGTCGACGTCGATACTGAAAATCGGAAGCAGAATCGGACCAAGTGGGTTAGGCATAACAAGTCGATGATGGTCACTGGTAACAATGATCAATATACCCTTGTATCTACTGTTTACATCGAGCCTGCTTACCAACCTTCAAATTTAAGTCCTTTGAGGCCTGAACTTACTTCTTATCATAAGTACCCGGCCAATATTTAGTCTACGGGCCGGCGTCGTCTAAAAGAGCAGACGACAAGCAGAAACGTTTGAAAGAGCAGACGACAGTTCGAACGATCAGGTGGCCGTTCGAACTTGAAGACGCACTGAACGTAGTCCGCAGGTGGTCCGCACAACTTGACGGTTTTCTGGCGTTCATGTTGAAACAAAATAAATAAATCTGATGACCACAAGTATCTGTGAATTCGACCCAAAGTGCTTCCCACCCAAGCAATCGTTGTCCGACGGCGTCTGCTTTTTCCTTTTCACGGCACATATCCAGATTATCGAACGAACGGAGCATGTGAAAACTGACCTTCAAACCTTTTTCGACCTTTTGGTACGGCCCCAGTCACGGCGTTCTGACGAGAAGGCAGGTTTTTGTCTGGTTCCTTTCAAAACAAAGCAGGAATACACGTCTCGCATGGGGACTTCTGCCCACAGCCCCAGACCGGAAGTGCGACCGACGCGCCACCACCGCGCCGTGACGTCACAAAGTTGCTTTACAGCAGCTGTGCATGGGCGCCGCCATAACTGACCTTCAGTTTTTGTTCCCTCTTATTCCGTTCGCTTCACTTCATCATTACCACAGCAGGACAGGTTATTGCCATTTTAGTTGCTACTGTGTTCTTGTGCCCAGCATAGGCCCTTGTGAAGACCCGTCAACGCCCGCTTCAGTGGCTCGGCATCTCGGTAAGACAAGAGAAGGGCGGCTATGGCGGCTCAATCTGGCGCGTGTGTAAAGCGTCTATATATACAGTCGCAGCTATGGGCGCACGTGCGCTTGCACATATTGTGCGCCCATAAAAGTTGTGCTCGCGTACTCTTCTGAAATAGCTGTTCGAGAGTATAGTGCTGTAATTATGATGAAGCATAACTGTATTAAGGTATTTAGCGCACAAAGTAGAAAGAAGAAGGACGAGACTGAAAAGAGCGCTCTTTCCTGTCTTGTCCTTCTTTCTACTTTGTGCGCTAAATACCTTAATATGTTAGACTACCAACTAGCCCAAATGTCAACTTTACAGCATAACTGTAGTTAACAGTGACTTATCTGCGGTTAAGAGTTTCGTGTATTTAGGGTTTAAGAACCATATACAATTAGTTAAGTTCAGCTTTATTTCCTCAAAAGTACCCTTAGAAGAGCACTTTACACATGAGGGGGAAACTAACTACAAGATTAAGTAAACAACATTAAAAACAAAAAGCAAAAATTGATTAAAAGTAGGAACACTACGCACTTCACAAATATAGTTTCCATAAGTCTCGGTACATTTTTTAGCAGTTTCATGGAAAATGTGCTTTGGCAATAAATTTCAGTCGGAAATGGCAAGGGGAAAACGAGTGTTTTGAAATGTCGGAGTTCTAGAGAAATGGGGCTGAACATTTAAGGGGATGATCAAGGCGCTTGGATATGTAGGCTGAAATTTGTAAGGTTTCCGACTTTTTTTTTTCTTCTTCTCCTGGATTGTGAGCGGATACAAGCATGAGAAACGTCTTAAAGTATGCGGAAGTTTATTTGGAATATATACGAAACACTGTGATGAAAATAGTGTGACATCGTTAAAGTTATCAAACACTCGTGGCGCCACCTGGCTTCACCAACGTTTCGTACTAATAATGGCGACGTTCACTTTTATGGAGCAGCGTGCCATATTTGTCGTCTGCACGCGCTTTGAATAAGACAATGTTCTAGTGTGATATAATTGAAAACGACCGTGTTGGTGAATGGATACGAATACATTAAGGATGAGGACGGAAAGAAGTTACGTTTCCGTCCCCGTCCTCAATGCTTTATTCTGTCTTGTAGGGCGTTTTCAGATCGGATCGAACAACCATGTCCGGCGACCATTTTTACTTTTGATAAAAAAATATATATATATTTTACCGGCTCTGTGCTCAAAAAAATAAAACCGATCATTGTTAAAAAAAAAAAAAAAGCTGTCTTTGCAAAAACCAATTGTAAGCACCCTTTCAGTCACATGCGCGTTATTCTGTAGCAGGACACCTTGCAGCCCGTTGTCATGCATTCCCATGCGAGGCAACGTTATGCAACGTAAGCATCGTGGGGCGACATAAAAATCAACTCGCCCGTGAACTACTGGAAGCCCTAGCCATCGAAGAAAAAGGCGAGGACTGTGTTAGTGCCCCATTCGTTGCACTGCACTACTCAGAGAAGATTTTCATGCGGTTTGACATGAGGTCCAGGCAAAGATAGAAGAAAAGGAAGACCGCTTAAAGAAGACAGAAGAGAAGGGATGAGAACATTCCGACAGCAGAAAGGTCAATGCGTTTAAGGAAGAGAAATTCCAAACTAAGTCTAAAGAAAAAGAAAACGTAAATCAAGTGTAAAGAAAAAAAAACGTAAATCAAGTGTAAAGAATTTAAAAAAAAAATGTAAGTTAGTGTAAAGAAAAAGAAAACCGGAATCAAGGATCAGCAGAAAAGGAAAAAGAGGCATCATTAAAGGCTGGAAAATGTCTTTATTATATTTATAAAAAGGTGATTTACGCTCGCCGATCTTGACTTAAGTCATCTTCTTTGAGCGGATGAGTTTATGGTATGATATTTTTTTTTTAGATGAATTGTGTGAGTTTGGCTTCCTTCACGTATGTGAGGAGGGAATCGAGGGTTGCCTTGCGATGCTCAGGGGATCCAGTGGGCAGGACCCATTCTTCAAGGCTATTCGGTCGCATTTGGTGTGGCAATGCCTCTAGGGCTTTCCGTCTCATCTCTTCAGTGCGGGGACAGTCCCAGAAGACGTGGGTCTCCGAGGCGGTCTCCTCGCAGTATTCACAAAGGCTCTCGTTCCTGGGTTGGGTCGAGGGTCCTGCTTGTGAGCCCTGAAGTTCTGCATCGTGCTGTTTCGTTGCCAATCTGCTTTTCTTGAAAATGGCTGTGCGTTTAGGAACCATTGCTGTATGTGTGCGTAATCTTCTAATGCATATTTTCTCCCAACGGGTGTAGTTATCCGCTGGGAGGGGATGCGGGTCTTCTCGGAGCAGGCTCCCGAGCCGCTCGCGGCGTGCCTGGCGTTCGACAGCCTTGAGTGCCAAGGGGTCGACTTCTTCATCTCCTTCCGGTTGGATTGGAGATCCAGTGTTCAACTTTTGTACGTCGTCGAAGTCAGTGCCAAGGCCGGGTAATTGATGAGGAGGGAGGGAGACCCGTGCGGCAGCGTCCGCGGCGTCGTTCCCGGGTATTTCCTGGTGTCCCGGGATCCACCTTATGGTTACGCGTTTTCCTTCGCTTCTGTAGATGCGTGCAATTGCTTTGACGGTTTGCACCGTCTTACTTCTGCTCGAGGGGTTACGATACTCCTCGAAAGCTTTCTTGGCGTCTGTGTAAATGTAGATTTTCTTGCTTGGGCTAAAAGCTGCGGTTTCGATGGCCAGCTGGATGGCCATTAATTCCGCTTGTTTTACCCCAGTTCTTGGTTTTAGCGTTCTTGTGACCGTGAATTGGTCTTTGAATCTGTGTGCTGCGATGGCGACTTGAGATTGTACTTTTGATGCATCGGTATAATATATATCTGTCTCAGGGTCTTCAAGTAATTTTTGGAGGTCACAGTTGTGTTTCTTAGCTGCTGTGTTTCTTCTCCCCATTTGCTCTTTGCTTAGGTTTTGTGGTAAAGGCTTCGTGTCCACGACTGTCTCATCCTCCCACGGTGGCGGGGGGATCGAGATAGGTGTGTCCGGGCACTCAATGTCTAATTTCATCAGGATGTTCCTGCCAGCTGTAGTCTTTTGCAGCCTAAGTACTTGGCTTATTTTATCTTCTTGAGCAATATCTCTGAGACAGTTCATTCCGGCGATTGTTTCCAGTTCTTCTATCTTGGTGCATTTCGGTAACCCGGTGACGACTCTCATCGCCATACGGTTAAGTACCTCTAGACCCTTTCGTTTCTCATTGTTGAGGCGGAGGTAATTAATTCCGTAGGTGGTTTTTGATATTAACAGGGCTCTGACTAGTTTTTTTAGTGTCTGTTCTTGCGCTCCCCATGACTTGCTCGTAACAAATTTGATTTTTCCCAGTGTAGCTTTCCAGTGGTTCTTAATTCCACGATACCATTTGCTTGCTCTGCCATCCTCTTGAAAGGTTACTCCCAGGATTTTGACAGAGTCGGTTCTTTGTATGGGGGTGCCGTTGACATTTAGATGAATTCTGTCGCAGGTTCCGTTCTCTTTCCTGCCTCTCTTATTTGCTACGGTAACACAGTTTGTCTTGTCTGGGGAGAGCCTCATTCCCACCCTTTGTAGGAAAGAGTGGATGATGTCCAGGCCCTCTTGCAGTATCTCTCTTTGTTCTTCTACGTCTCGTTCATTCGACCAGATAGTAATGTCGTCTGCATATATTGAATGACCCAGACCTTCAACCTTCTCTAGTGCGAAGGCTAAATCTGCCATTACCATGTTAAAAAGCATTGGTGATAAGACCGCTCCTTGTGGTACTCCGATTACGTTCTCCTTCTTTGGTCCATGTTCTTCCCCGACTACGACTTCGTACGTCCGGCCTTCTAAGAACGATTTTATAAAACCTAGACAGCGGCCTCTAAGGCCCCGGTTGATGGCGCCTTGGACCACTGCATCGTGAGGTACGGTATCGAATGCCTTTTTTATATCGACTGCAACTATTGTCCTTGGGTACATGTTCGGGGGTCTTGCCAGTATGTCCTTATGTATTAGGGCGATACTGTCGACGGTTGCAAGGCCAGGCCGGAACCCCGTTTGTACCGAGGAAAAGGCCGGTTCTTCGCCGTCTGCTTGTTTCTTGTATTCTAGCTGCCAGGTTATCCTAGCCAGGATCATACGTTCGGTTATCTTACACAAATTAGAAGTGAGGGATATCGGTCGCAGGTTCTGAATCGAATCGGTTGGCTTGCCTGCTTTGGGGATAGGTATCACGGTGGAGTGTTTCCACCCCGCCGGTATCCTCCCGGTCTCCCATACTTCGTTGATGTACCGAAGCAGTTGCTCTTTTCCCACTTCAGGTAAGTTGCGTAAGGCAGCAACCGTGATATGGTCAGGGCCAGGTGTAGAGTTCTTGGCTGCGTGCAATGCTTCTAGAAGTTCTCCCATGTTGAATGGAGCATCCATGTCCATCTTATCATGGTACTCCGGTCTGTCTGCAGGGACGTCTTTGGGATTTTGCGGTTGTGGGAAGAAATAATCGCTCGCTATTTCAGCTAGCTTGCGCTCGGATATGCCCAATTTGAGTGCGAGGTTTTGGGCGGTGCATTTGGCTTTTTTCTTGCCCGTAAAGGCGCGAAAAGTCCGCCACATCTTGGTTGCTCCCCCCTTGGTATTAAAGCCGTCACAGTGTTTGCGCCACCGAGATCTCTTGAGCTGGATGGTGTATCTCTTGGCTTTCGCCGTCGCCGCGTTGAATTTAATTCGGAATCTCCAGTCTTTTTTGTTCTTTCTGTAGCGTTGTTGGGCTTGAAGACGACTGGCCCAGAGGTTAAGCAGGTGAAGGTCTGGGTCAGGGTCGCCTGACTTAACTTGATAAATTTCGGTGGCACTTCGGAGGGCTTCCGTGATTCGGAGGCCTAGCTCGCTGTCGTTCGCGAGATCACAAAATTCTTTGCGGAACTTGTCCCATTTTATGAATTTTGACTGTCTCCTGGCGTCTGAGTGTCGTTCCGCCATCAGTTCAATCTGGATGGGGAGATGGTCGCTGCCCATACTGTCGGGTAGGACGGTCCACCGCGCCCGGACGTTACTTGAAGCCCAAGTGAGGTCTGGTGAGGTGTCACTCTGTCTTGATGTTTGTCCGATGCGGGTGGGTATATGCGGGTTGTTGAGAAGTCTCAGAGTAGCGGTTTTTGCCTGTTCTGCTATGTTTTTTCCTCTTAAGTTGTTATATCGATATCCCCACATAGTGTTCTTGGCATTGAAATCACCTGCCACGATGATTTCCTCATCACATTTTCGTTCTTTGATTAAGGTTTGTAGCCAATTCATACTTTCGTCTTCCTTCTTCTGTGGTCTCATGTAGACTGAGGCTAGTATGAGTTTTCCCTCGGCGGTGTGTAACCGCGCTGCTACAATTTCTTGGTGTTCGTCACAAATATCCGTCGTGTCGATGTGCGAGTGTGGGATACTGTCCCTAACTAGAAGAGCAGTTGTCCCGTTAGGACTGTGTAGTCCGTTCTGTTGATTCAGGATTGTCGGTATCTGGTATGCTTTGTACCCAGTAATGTTGATGTTCTGAGTATTTACTTCTTGTAGTAATAGGGCAAGAGGAGCGTTCTTACCCGCTCCTTCGATTCTTAGTTTGAGTTCAGCTGTTTTGGAACGGATGCCGTTGCAGTTCCACTGAAGGATCCACGGAGGCCTTCGTTTCTTGTTGTAGCTCTTGCCTTTCGCATAGTTATGCTCTGGCATTGAAAGCCTTGATGAGTCCCGTCATACCTTTGAATAGGTCGGTAATCTTTGCGTTCATTTCTGTCATCTTGTCTTCAAGAGATCGTAGTTTTTCATCTATTCGTTCTCTTTCTGCCTTGATGATGTGGGAAAAAGGGTCGTTCCCTTTTATTGGAGGTAAACTTTTGCCTCCTGCCGAAGTACCGGCCACTAACATTGTCCACGGCTTGCCCGACGCCCCGGGCGTTATCGTGTCGACATCACTAGTGTTTGGTAGCAGAGGCCAGGAATATTCATCTTTGCTAAACTGTTCGATTCCGTGTTTTGTTTGTGACTTTTTCGTTCGCTGGAGGTTTTTGCCGGGAGGCGGAATTGCTCGTTTCGGGCATCTCTTGTCCATCGCAGTGTGAGGACCTTTGCAGTTGTAGCATTCCGGCGGCATTCCGCAGTTATCGCCTTCTTTGTGTGCCCTTCCACATTCTCCGCAGCGGCGGATTTTGCTGGGGCAAATGTCAGCTTTGTGCCCAATCGCGTGGCAATTTAGGCACACCATCGGTCTTGGTCTGTACTCGTAGACCTTGCAGGTTACTCCGCAGTATCTGATGTACTGCGGTCTTGTGTTACCTTCGAACGTGAGGATGGCTGTGGACCTCATGGGTCCCACGATATGTACTCCCAGAATGTTATGAGTCCTGCATTCGAGCTCCGGAAGAATAGTCTCGTTGGTGTCATCTTTTGCGTATCTAAAGTATGCGACCCCTTTACATTGGTTGGGGGCTTGTGCTTGCAGTGCCTGCACCTTCAGAGCTCCGTCTGGAGTGCCGATTTCGGTGATCTGTGTAAGTCGTTCTACCGCCTCTTTATCTTTAGTGACGAGAGCGATAATGTTGGCCTTTTCATTGTATTTGATAGCTATGCTGTTCCACGATGTCACGCCCGTCGAGTGGGCTGCGGCTTTAATATGCTTCGGTAAGAACTCTTTTACGTCACGTTTGCAGGTGGGTCTTATAAGGACTGCTTGTGACATCGTCTTTTGAGTCACGTTTGCAGGTGGGTCTTTGGAGCCCGCCGTAACGTCGGTTCTTTCTGTTTCCTGCTCTTCTTGAAGCAGGTCTTGAGATAGCACACTGGTGGCTTTTCGCTTCTTTCTTTTCGACGCCAGCTGTGAGCTGCCTTCATCTCCTTGGGTATTCAAAGACGATTCAGAACTCTGTGTTGCCATCGCCACGTCATCAGTTTCTTTTAGTGTAGGCACACTCGCCATTTGCGTCGCTGTGTTAGGATCAATTAAAGACAGTTCTGCTGGTTGGTCTCCAGAAGATTTCTTTTGTAGAAAATGTTCTATTTCAGTCTTGTGTTCGGCGAATTTGCGCAGCGTTTCCAGGTCGATGGCTTGAAGTAGTTGCACAGCCATTGTGATGGTCGGGAGGTTGCTCATGCATTCCTTAATGCTCGCGGCGTGGTTGAGACATTCAATAAGGTATTGTGCGTTTTCGTGACTGACCTTAAGGAAGTCCACCTTGTCTCCGGGTATATGCCGATAGCAGTCGGTGCCTGTAGCGATCCTAGCGAGTTCGTCGTCGTCGCCATTCTCTTTGTCCATCTCCATTGAGTAAATATGGTCCGGGAGTCTTGGGTCTCTCCTGGTGTTCCTTTCTCTATTTGAGTTCACGGGGTCGGCGGTGGTGTAGGTGGTGATGGTGGTATCATTTGTTTCCTGAAGCTTGTGGTCCGTTTCTGGTGGGCATGCCGTGACGGCCTTGCCGGCCGCCACAAAATTCTTCGTCAGGCTTAGCAGGTGGGAGCAGGAGCTTTGCGTGCACACGTCTGCTTACTCCGAGAGCTTCCTCTTCTTTCCGCATCATTAAAGGTTGCTAGTCCAGCGGTGCGAATGTTATATTTTTTTCTGTGTGTTTTTCATGTTCAGCTGGCCCTATTCACAAGCAATGAACCAACTTGCTCAGCTTAAGCCAATAACCATGCCTTATTCCTCCGTGGGAACACAGTGCTCCCGCGACGCACCCCAGCGTTCCATTTTACTCGCCACTGTAAATCTCGCGGAGGAGTGTGGAGCTTGACAACCACACAACGAGAGTCCCCTCTCATTCAGAAGACTTCCCTAGCGCAGCAACGAGGGTGAATCACGTCGTAGAGCTCACGCGGAGGACAAAATTCGAAGAGCGTTTCAGTTCGGCGCGATCTTTGCTTGATGTTATGTCAGAGCATAACCTCCCCTATACTGACAAATCCTGGCATATCGCCACGAGATGCGGTAGAGCGGCAGACAACGAATGAGAGGAGAACCACGTGACGGACGCCCCGCTGTGGCGAGACGCCGAAACACACTTCTCCCGAGTGATGGAATGTGCTCCTCGCTCCACTGCTTCTTTTCTCGTCGGGTATGAAAACCATGTTTCGGGTCCCCGCCGCTGCAAAATTTGTGCGCTGCCACCCAGGTTCCCCGAGAAATGCTCTGTGCTACCAGATCCTCGCGCTCCAAATCTGCGACCGGGCACTCTATGGCTCAGTCGTCGAACTGTCAGGCTTTGTGAGTATAGAGGAGGCTATGGTCAGAGCTTCCGCTGTTCTGAAGGTGGAAGAGGAAAACGCCGTTTAGCACGCTTGGTTTAAAATACAACTACTTGCACACAATATTCAGATTTGTTCCTGGCTCACCTCAACTCCATCGAGCCCGACATTCAGTTCACCGTGGAACGGGAAAAAGACAACAGTTTACAATTCCTTGATGTACCGGTGAAGAGGCAAGGGGAGGAGATGAAGTTTTCGGTATACAGGAAGCCCACTCACACCGGACGCTACCTTAATTTTAAGTCGCACCATCCAACGAGTTATAAGGCATCAGTCGTTGCAACACTCTTGTCCAGGGCGGCTGTTATCTGTTCTTCAGAAACTGACAGAAAAAGCGAGGGGCAGAGTGTGATCGCTGATCTGAGAAAGACCGGCTACCCTACAAGATTCATCCGACAAGGGACCAAACGTACGGTTCACGATCGCCAAAACCCACAACCAAAGGGAGCTGCGCCGCGTCGCCCCATCACGCGCATCAGCGTTTCCTACGTTCAAGGTACTAGCGAAGCACTATCACGGGTGCTTGCAAAATAAGGCATTCACGTGGCTCGTAAACCGGTATCCACTCTCGGACGGTTCATGCCAAGACCAAACGATAGTCCCCCGAAGGAAAAATACACCGGGAATTGTTTACCGGATCCCCTGCTTAAGATGTCCTACATCTTATATCGGCGAAACAAAGAACTTTATGGAAAGGTTACGCCAGCACAAGAACGATGTACGCAAATTCGACCGAGAACGCAGTGCTCTTGCGGAGCACACCTTTGACCATCCGATAGACTTCGCGAACGCGTCCGTTCTTGATGTTGAAACCAATCTCCGAAAAAGACATCACCTTGAATCACGGCACATTCAAAATACACCAGGTAATATCAACAGATCTATGGGTACCTTACCATCTGTTTATGTGAGCGGGCTACGACACGTGATTAGAAAAAGTCTGAAAAAGATCTCGTACGACACGCACGAGATCAATCGCCCCTGAAGAAGAAACCGAACTGGTTTTGAAACGTTGGGTCCGAGTTTAATTTTTGGTTGGAGTCAAATATTTTTCCATTATCACTTCCCAACCAGACAGACGTCTGTCGAAGATGTTTACCTTCAGTATTCAGATTTGTCTTGGAAGATGTCCTACAGCCATTGACAATGAGGTCAAAATGTTTTCTTGAATACGAAATTTGACCGGGCAATCCTTTTAAGGGTGAACGAAATATAAAAAGTGACACACTTCACCCAAATAAAGGGTGAAGGGGAAGGAAAACGGGAATGGGGGTGAAAAAAAATAAAATTGAAAGAAAACAGTTATTACCGGGATTTTACTGTTTATAGAAGGTCAATTATCATTTCCTCAGCCGTGTGTCCTTCATTATCCAAAATTCTTGTCAAGAAGCAATAACATGTTGACACAATCTGATCCATTAGTAGCAGCTACACGGTGGCATCGATCTACTGTGTCGATGCAAAATGCACTGGAAAATCTGGCGCCTGCACGCAGAGAGCTCACATTTTCAGCGAAGGTGTATTTTAATCCTGGACGCATTCCTGTGAAATTAGTAGGCGTAGCTCCGTTCTTGTAAAACGTTCTGACAAACAACCTTGCAAAAATGCGTCCGCAATGTAGACCGAGTTTACCCCCGGTGGACGCGGTCGTCAGCATTACGTTACAACAGAAACAAGCGAAATGAACCAAAAAAAAAAAGCTCGATAACATAAATTATTTTTTTGGATTGGGCTAGTTGGTTCACGTTCATTAAAAGGTTTAAAATCGAAAAAACCACACGGCCAAACTTGTTGAAAGTTAGCGGCCGTCTGTGCTTTACGTGTTGCTTTTCGTCCGTTTGTTTTTTGCACTTTTAACCTGTTTAACGAACTCAATAACATCTTTGCGCTTTAGATCATTGGCTAGCATCTAGAGGCGTTTTGACAAGACAAAGAAATGTGTACCAGATCAACGAGGTTCAACGAAAGACACTCTTTGCCTGTTGAAATTATTATAAATTTTACAGATTGTGGTCGCATAAATTGCAGAGGATAAACAACATTGAACTTTAAATATGCTGTCTCAATCTATTTGGGCCATATTGTTAATTAGAAAACAGTCGCCAGAGGCCGCCATTGGTCTCGGTCTCATTATTGGGCGAAAGCGTTTCTGATTATTGTTATCGCGTTGAAACATCTGCATTAGTCGAATGCGAATTTAGCGCGCGCTAATGCGAGGATGCAATTCTCTACAACAATCTTTCCTCTTAAAAAAATTAATGAGCTTTTTTTTTTTTTCTTTGTCATTTAAGCGATAAAAACTACGCCGCACTTAGGAAAATGCACAATTATTTTTCGAGGTTAAGAAAAAAGAGAATTTCTCTAAAACATGTCCCCACAATGCAATGCTTTTGGAAATTAAATCGAAAAGCTAGCCGTCTCGGTGGCTCCGAGGCAATAGCGCCGGCCTGCGGATCCCCGGGTGGTGGGTTCGAATTCCCGCAATCTGATGGTGGTTTATTGCAGAGAAGGCACCGTGGTAACCAAGCTTTCGGTTGCACGTCAAAAGGTCCCCAGGTGGTCGAGATGAATCCCCAGTGCTCCGCTGGGCCGCGTCAAGTGCCCGTCGTTGGTTTGGCCCGTAACAGCTCCAAATGTGACTTAAAACCAAATGCCCACCAAAAGCGGTCAGAGGATCTGACATACTTTACCGGCAGTTGACGTACGATGTTTCGCTAGCCCTTTGATGTGACCGCACAAATTGGCTTGTTAACGTGCTACGATTTACTACAGAGGTGCCCGAAGGTGGTAGATTGATTATTTTTTGAAGAATGAAGACATTAACGTTTCTATTAAAAAAAAAACTCTTTTTTTTTTGTAAATTTTTGCGCAATCCCTTTTTCGCGAAACTATCAAATATTTTTCTGGGCAACTGAGGCGTTTATTATAACTAAAAAAATGGGTGGAATAAAAATAAAATACAATATTACATAACATAGTTTTTCAGTAAATTCTGCTTAATCGGCGGAAATGAGAACCATATAAGACTATACTATTCGACGGCGTTGGTTTTACAATACAATTACCAAAGCCTCCGCCGTGCTTTTTAGAGACAATAGAGAGTTTTAAAATAGGGGGCCCCAACGCTTTGGGTAACCCAAAGCTTTGGGGTACCCAACGCAACGACACCTCACGCAGCGTGCTTATAGAATAGGGTTTGTGACGACGCAACGCGGCGCGCTCGCCTTTTTCGCATGCAGCGCCATTGTGGGCAACGAACGAACTTCTTAACAGTGAAAAATTATTAAAACGCAAAACATTTGCGCCGAAACGACACTTTATTGTGGCTTGCGGTTCAGATAATAGGGAGGGTAACACCAGTTGGGAACGGCACAGCAAGGCCCATCTGCCGACCGTCTCCGAATCAGAAGATTTACTTCTCTGGTCAACAAGAGAGTGCACGCCCTCCAATACCAGGCTATCATGTGAGCCAATGGAATTATCTGAGAACTGGACGGGCCATTCCCCGGTCACAGGCACGACGCTGGTAGGTGTATAGCTTGCTTTTAGCCCATCCTGTAGCTGAAGCAGCACGACAGTTATAGAGAGTTTTATAATCGGGGGTCCCAAAGCTTTGGGGCCCCAAAGAAATAGGGGCTCAGCACTGCGCATGCGTAGAACCCAAACTCCGTTTGGGGTTTTGGGTTGGCTCGCGCCCCCAACGTGAAATTTGAGAAATAACGTGGGGCCCCCAATTGCTCGGGGCCGGGTTGTATATCGGCAAACATGGCGGCGCCTTTTCGCTCGCTTCGGTGCAAATTCGTCATGGTCGCTGCAGTATTAGCCAATTTCGTTGCAAATGAATAGTGCGACCGGCTTTCGCTTTGCTTAATCTCGCTCAAGTCACAAAGAATGAGCGGTGGGCTCGCCCCATTTTAAAGATCGTACCTGATTCTGGCAGTTCCTAAGCCTAAACATACGTCATAACTGTTGACATGGTGACGTATTGCTACTCCGCGGCTAAAGGCTCGTTCACACAGACCCGTTTCTTTCTTTTTCTTTTTTTTACGTTAAGTTACGAAAAGTAACCGGGAAATCTGTGCTTCGTATTAAACTGTGCCAGCAGCAGGTCGACCTAGAGCCACTCTATATGGCAGCGTAGCTGCCAGAGTAGCGACACGACGCAAAATTATCTAGATGCACGACGTCAGAAGCGCTGATAGTGATCTCCATTTTGGGCCTGGGAGGTTGCCATGGTAACCGTGCTTCTAGAGACGCCGGGCGGCAACTTCTGTAGTCTAGTTAATATCTCCATTCGTTCATTGAAAAGTGGTATAATACCGCTGTTACACGGGCACACTTAACCGCGGTTAACTCAGCTTTAACTGCGGTTACGTGGCAGCACAGATGCCGCACTATACCCTCGGACAGCTATTTCAAAAGAAGTGAAGAGAGCGCGTGCAGTGCTTTCATGGGTGCTCAAGATGCGCAAGCGCACGTTCGCCCATAGCTCTGACTGCATCGCCGCAGAATGTTGTCGGCAAGTATTGTGCGCTAACTGTGGCTTAGCGTAACCGCAGTTAAGTGTGCCCGTGTAACAAGGGTATAAGACGCTTGGCATCGCGGTACGGCAAGAACCTCTGGAGGAACGGTGATTGTTTTTTCTGAAAAGTGAGACGATTTGCAGCCTGGGGACTGTCGGGTGACGAGAGCTGCTATGGTATCGTACGCGCACGGACAAGGCGAGTGGTTTTCGGCGCCACCGGGATGGCGGCCGCTTTGTGGGACGAACGTACCGTCCTGGTACTTTCGGACTTCGCTCCGATGGAACAAAATCCGATTATGCCGGCCACGACAGGACGATTGGCTCGGGATATGACTGCTGCTCGACTGCCCCATAGTGAGCGAGTATATGTTTAGCATCATACTTCTTCAAGACCCGATCATCCCTTCAAGATGAGATTTTCTCACCGACTGGTGAGGAGCGACGTCGACGGGGTTCAACCAAGAAGGACGGCATGGTGGTCTCTAGGGGATCGTTGACGCCATCGAAAGGGACGGACGCCGGATAGGAGGTGTTGTTGCCGACAGGCCAAATGGTCGTTCGGAACTTTACCGGCATTCAAAAAGTCAATATTTTTATCTGGTGTAGCACACATATCCGTGTTAAAGGGGCCACGAAATTATTTTTAAACTTCTTCTTCCTTACCTGTAATCCTCAACTCAAAAGAGAACTGTGAAATCACGCAGTCGTGACATGCTAGGGCACCGGTGCGATGACCCCAAGCTTTCACCGTGCTTTTTAAGCACACCGTAGAACTTGGCATTCGCAAGTGATGATAAGTTTTGTCAGGACACTCATTGGCCAGGAAAGCGAATTCAAACATCCATGGACGAATTGATTGCTGACGAGCGCATACATCCGAGCGACGCAGTTTTCGTGTCCAATGCGTGAGTTGGGGTCGGCTGACATCATTTTGGCCTTTGTAGGCTTGTAAAGAGGATATTTGGAACCAAGCACACTGACATTAAGGAGCACAAAACGGGTCCAGCTGCTTAAAATAAATATTACACTCGTAAGAAATAAATATGTCTGTAACTTGTTAATTACAAAGACGAACACACCTCTGAGCATCTAAGTTTAATAATATGTGTTGATGCATTGTTATATACCAGGACATTTCATATACGTCACTTCAGCAAAGACCAGTTTTTCACTTGAAAAACAAACCAAAAAACGTTGCGATCAAATGCAAGCTATTGCAACGAAATCAAGTTATATCAAAATGTTCAGAACTTCCAATTCGTAAAATTTGCGATTAGTAAAAAAGGTTAAAGATCGCCGGAGCTTCCTTGCTAAAAAATGCTGTGGTTATTCGGTGACCCAGGGCTGAAACAATTTCCCCTAGGCCCTACACGCGCCGTATACCTTTCGTTTCGATTCTCGGAAATTAAGACTTTCAAAGGAAGCTAGAAAAATGCGAAAATTTTATCATAAAAGCTATGTGGAGCGCAAGTTCGTCTGCTTCTTTTTTCAGGGGTTGTGGTGCCGTCAGAACGCCGAGATCTGAGTGGCTCCGATCGAAGGATAGTGAGTAGACCTCAAAACAAGCTGCCTTGAGGCCTACCCACTATTCTTTATTCAGAACCAATCAGAGCTCGGCGTTCTGACGTCACCACAACCCCTACTAAAAGAAAGAGGCGAACTAGCGCTGCGCGTATCGTAAAATCGTCGATTAGTATGATTGGGAGTTGTGTGAATATTTATAGAGCGTGTAGTTGGTCAGCCATTTCAAAGTTGCGACGAGTCACTCGCTGTAGATGAGCCAGTGCAGCCAATGCAGTATAACCGCTAGCCTGGGGTCTATAGATCTTTAACGTGCACCACGCAGTAGTAAAACACAACCGCAGGCCGGTACGATGCTCATCCAGATCGAAACGGGCAGGGGTGGGGATTGAACCCAGCGTAAACATCGCAGGAGCTTCCTCGCTAAAAGTTTGTGATCATGCGGTTACCTGGGGCAAAAACAAATTCCCCAAGAACCAACATGCGACGCATAGATCTCGCATCGATTCTCAGACACTCCAACGTTCAAATAAAGGTAAGAGAATGCGAAAATTGCATGCTAAATGTCTTATCGATCCTCAAACACATCCGGAAACCCAAGCACCGCAATTGCGATATTACTGATGCTGTTGCACAGGTGCTAATATTAAGAGCGATCTTGCACAGAATGGGTATAAAGTATCATTCTTTCAGATCTTCACGTTATACCTACGTCAGAAAGCACGAAGAAGCCCTAAATCGTCGGCAAACTGCGGCACATCACGACTCCGCGCACCGAACAAACTCGCATCCACCAGCTCTGGGCGCTGCCATCTTACCGATGACATCACGGCTCTTGAGAGGTCACGTGACGAGTCGTCACTCGGTTGCTACGGAAACCGAGCCAGCTCAGCTCGTTGCTATGGTACCGCGTGTGACCAATCGCGGTGAGAGGCGGCACAGGGAAAAGCGTGGCGCTACTCTGGCAGCTACGCTGCCATATCGAGTGGCTCTAGGTCGACCCGGTCGCGGATGGCCCGCGTGGGGAAATTTCTTCCGATTGCTTCGGGGACCCTTTCGGCCATTCAAGTCCATCTCCTGGAATCCTGGAATGAGTTAGTGGCATGCACTTCGCGTAGCGGTATTCACACGAAAGAGATATCCCGGGGATTTCTCCCCGGCACGCGCGCATCACGAGATAAAAACGCGAGGCTTTTGCACATCGCAAAGCCTGACGTTTTCGTCGTGGGATGCGAACGCGCCCGGGAGCCTTCTCTTCCTCCATTTTCTTTTGGCCTTGGATTGGCCTCGACTCGTTCGGCCATCCCATTTCGGGTATAGCCGAAACAATCCAATCCGTTGCGCTCTAATTTGGCGCTTGTTCTCGTAGTAACATAGAGAGTTGAGCTAGCTTGTACGTAGAAGACATACCTAAAACAGCGCACAAGCACAGGAGGAAGATAACAAAACACAGGAAGGGGCGCTGACTCCCAACTTATGTATTGTGAAAGAAAGAGAAAGAGGAAGCTTCAGATATGAAGCCCACGTTGTTGTTTTTCTTTCTTCTTCTTTCTCATCTTTGTTTTCTTCGTGACCTTATACTGTCAGTTTTCTCCTTTTCTACTGCAACTTAGTAATTTATATGTTTTTATTCTTTCTTCTTTATACCTTGTTTGTGCGCGTGGGCTTCATGTCTGAAGCTTCCTCTTTCGCTTTCTTTCACAATACATAAGTTGGGAGTCAGCGCTCTTTCCTGTGTTCTATTTTCTTCCTCCTTTGCTTGCGCGCTGTTTTAGGTATGGCTCGTTCTCGATATTTTTGGGTGTGCGCTTTGATCATATGCAGCCGAAGATTTTGGCCTTCAACTATGCCAAGACTGAGACGAACGCGAGCGCGCATACTCTGCGGGCAGTTGCACTATTTAGATCTGAGCTGGAGCGACTTTGAAGCCTCGAAATACTTGTTTTCAAGATGCAGGCATAGAGATCGTATACTAAATCTAGAGGAAAAGGTCCGCCATTTTCCCATACATTCTGGCTGCCGCAAGCGGCGGACCATGCAGGCAGACCCTCTGGGTCCCAAACACGGTTACGTCATCAGAGCAGTTTCGTGAACTTCAACAATCCACGAACTTACCGGTGGAAAGATACTCGCGTTCTTTTCGAAGGTTTCTTTTTGCATAGCGCGCAGATGTACGGCCTCGCGTTAACGCTAAACTAAACCATATACCCGGCTTCGCTGGTGGGGCGCGGCTGGGCGCGGTTGAGGAATACGAAACTGCGCAACCACCAGATTTCCGAGATTTCGACAGAAGGGAAGTTAATGCAGCGTAATGAGTTTATTGCTTCTTATAAGCTTTAGAATAGCTCATAATTTAGTTTACAACGTTAAATTATCACTGTTTATATTGCTGAGAGTTTTCACTCTTCGCGTTACCATGGCAACGTTGCTTTCTTTCTCTCGTGTTCTGTCGCTCTCTTTTGCGTTCGTTCACTCGGGACCCAGGATGTCGGCGCACGGGATTTGCCACTCCTCCTCACCCACCTGTACCCCCCTGGATGCAGGTATCGTGCCACCGAGTAGCAATACGTTGCCATGTCAACGGTTACCGCGTATATTTAGGCTTAGAAACGGTCAAAATCGGGGACGATATTTAAAATGGGGCGAGCCCACCGCTCATTCTTTGTGATTTGAGCCAGATCAAGCAAAGCGAAAGCCGGTGGCACTATTCACTGGCATTTAAATGGGCTAATACTGCAGCGACCATGACGAATTTGCTCCGAAGCGAGCAGAAAGGGCGCCGCCATGTTTGCCGACGCAACCCGACCCCAAGCGCCAACCCAAAGCCCCAAACAGATTTTGGGTTCTGCGCATGCGCAGTGGTGAGCCCCTATTTCTTTGGGGCCCCCAAGCTTTGGGGGCCCCTATTCTAAAACTCTCTAATCAAACATGTCGGTCGCAGCTCATAAGCTATGTCGTGATGCCACACGTATGAACTACGGTCATCTCCGCGCGCTTTCTCGTGATGCCCTTGTTCGGCGCCTAGAGAGTGGTAGGGATTTTTCGCTCCTTCAATGAAAAACGTCACGAAGATAAATGGATCTGCGGGGTTGTGGGAAAAGAAAACTTCGCGACACTCTTTCGGATCTGCCCCCCCCCCCCCCCCCCCCTCATAACTTAACACAAGGCACCTTTGTGTTTGACGAGATTAGCAACCCAGTTCCACTTTCTTGCCTTATGCCTTCACCGTACAGGTGCGCGATCTCTTCGCCTTTGCCGAAGCGGCGCGATACGGATGTTACGATTTCGTGAACTTAGGCCTCATGTTCTTCAGTGTCGGCGACAGCCGCGCTACAAAATACAAAGCAGCTAGAAAGAGCACATATGTGCAACAATAAAGCGAAAAATGTTTGTCCGAGGCGCACCGCCGAGTGCGGCGCCTCAGACAAGCCTATGTCAATTTATCTGAAAAAAAAAGTACGGAGAAAGTAGGCATACTAGTTTCAGTTGAAATATGCTAAAAGCATGCTGTGCTTCGCGAAGGGACAGCACTTAAACGTTCGGTAGGAGCCCCGTCGAGCTGCACATCAATGCTTTACACCGTTCATCCTTAGCTGAGACTAGAAGTACGCTTTCAGCGCGAGCTTTCAGCCCTTGCTAACAGAAGTGTGAACGCGCAGGCACGTACAGCCAATGCACTGCGGAAGCCAGCGAGCTCGCGCTGAAGGCGGAGCTTCTGGCCTTAAGGGTGAACGGAGTATATAAGTAGTAAAGAGTAAACATTCTGCCCATTTTACGGTGCATTTTGACTTTTTACTGCAGTTTCTTTTGTTTTAATGGAGCATATGGAGTGCACAACTGCTATCGATTTCTTGTTTTATAAATAAATGAGTTGTGTTTGAATTGTGTAACACTGGCTTCTGGTGTGATTTAACATCCCTAGATAACGCTACGCGAGGTAGAAACAAGTCCCCCTTTCCCGCCCTCTTCCCCTCGCTTTTGTCGTCTGCTATCGCGCAGTACGCCATCTTCTTCCTAACTCGCCCACCATGGCTTTGTTCGAAATCTTCCGAGTTACTTCGGCGGTTCATGTCACGTGACAATCCAGATAGAACAACGCTGAACGCGAGTAGGTTTCCGAACGCCAAGGTACCAAACCGTTACTCGAGAGTGAGGTCGAGTCAAATCCTCCACTTCCTAACCGGAGACGGAACGCGGGGACGGACCAATGGGAGAACGCGTCGGCACATCAGTCGCTGTCGCTACTTAGCAAAGAGTTTATCGAGGGACTTTAGTGCGATTCTGCATTTCGGAGAACTCAATCACTAATCTCCACTATAGGGGGCTGAGTGGCGCATTGAGCAGAAAGGTATGAAGCTACCGGAAGTAAGCGGCTTGTCCCGGAAGTGAGCGCTTGACAGGCTTTTCAATTCTTCCGAGTGCTGGATCGAACAGCGTTCAGGGCGCTGGATTTTTTCTTGTCATCCCAAGAGAGCCTGCTTGTTGCGGAGTAACATCGGATGCTGACCCGAGAAGTCTCCTTGCAGGCCATTCGATCTTAAAACTTTGAGATTCTCATTGATCACGTGTGGGTATGCCTCACGTTCAAATGCCTTATTCTCGGGTGTTAATTGAGTACGGGAGTATTCAAACCCAATCAAAGACACAAAAAAAGCATGGGCCAAAATATCTACTGAATGCACTAGGAAGCCCAGCGCATGCCCGACTTCCGGGACAAGCATCGAACTTCCGGTGACCTTACTTGCGCCAAGCTCGGAGAACAGCTATACGCCATACAGCCCCCTATAGTGGAAATCAGTGAACTCAATCCGCAAGTTCCAGCTACGGAGTCGACGTTCTGGTGGCCACCCTCCGAAACGCCACGTTGGTGATTGATTTCGCTGTGTATACGGTCGGAGAAGAGGAAAGCGGAGATAATGAGTATATACACCAACTATTACCCCAGGCAAGGCAAATACTAAGCGTCGCAAGTGCGCTCGTCTACCGGCACTGTGGAATGATCGCCCTCCCAAGGAGGTTATGATGGGCAGGAGGTGGCGTCCGTATTCTCCATGCATGGACCGAAGTGTAACGGAAGTAGGTGTGGCCAAGAAGTGTCTTCTTACTTTCTCGGCTATTGAAACAAGGGAGTGTCTACATCCACGCGCGGGGATGTAGCCACGTCGGGAGGAGATAAGGCTCCATCCACGCACTACGTCACTTCCGGCGCACAACGATCAACTTCCGGTCTAGCCTCCCATTGTGTTTCCATCTGCTCGGCGGCCATTGCACTTTGCGTTCCTGCCGTGCGCGGACTACTGTCTACTGTGCTTGCCTGGTCTTCCGCAAGCGGGTCTGACTTTCCCTGAAGCGTTTTTTTTTTTTTTTTTTTTTGCTGTTTTTTCGGACAAGGCGTTTGGCCGTTTGAGTATTAGCACGGTCGCGCTCCTGATGTGCCTCAAGGTTTGGTTGCCGGGGATTCGACGGTGAAATACTTGTCCTAGTATTTCCCATCGAATAACCGGGTGGCTGTCGAAGTGCGGGCGTTTAGTGGCATTAGGATCGAGGCTTTTTTTTCCAACGTGTCTGACGCCCTGCTCGATTTTGGCACAAACAACACCAGCGTTTGTGCCAGTGTGTACGTTGACAAGTATCGTCGGCTGGCCGCTCAGATCTTGGAACGCCATCGACGATGCAGATCGTCTTTTCTTCCGTCCTTCCGAGGCGGGAGAACAGGTTCTCTTCGATGGAGTGTCATTGTAGTCAGAGTGCCGAGATCCAGGCGCTGAATGATCGGCACAGAGACGTGAAGTGGCCCCTGCAGGACTTCTGCCGCAAGAAGGGCTTCGTGTTCATCGGTGATCTCATGGACGAGTGGCATCTGTGCATTGGCTACTGTTTTATTTGTCATGGAATAAACTGTTTCTGGAATCTTTTACCCAGTTTTCTTGATTGAATGCTCTCAGTATGTTTGCTATTAATGGGATTTTCCTCACAACCTTTATGTGATTGCGGGCGTGCGCGCAAGTCAAGAACGTACGGAGCGGTGGGCACGTACTTGTCCCCTTCGATACCCATAAGCTCACATTAGGGAGTTTTCGTAGGCCGCGTTTCCCCCTCCGCTAAGCCCTCCGCAACGAAGGAGTCGCTGCTGCGCCTGCGCGCCGGCTAACGTAGCGGGTTGCGGAGAGCGTTGCGGAACAGCGGAGACGATCTACGAAAACTCCCTATTAAAACGCTTCGAACCAAGCCAACCACACACACGACGAAGCCTCTCCGCCTCGCCTCAGCAGCGATGCACACATGGACCAAGGCCCCGGAGGCCGGACCCGCACCGCCCGCACGCACAGATGGCACGCAGGCCGACCACACGTGTGTGTGACTCCTGGATAACATAACTATAAAGATATATATTGGTACTAGTTTTATGATGCATGATATTTGCTATTAGTCTTAGAGAACAGTAAACAATTGATGAATTGTCTAAAAATTGGTAAGGTCACGTGACATATTAACTTTAAAACAACAATGAAATGTAACCTCTTTATTTTTAAATCCTATATTTACTTATAAGAAAGCATAATATGTACATAAAAACAAATTATCTTCTTATATTATAAGCCACGTGACCTTTTGCGTGGATGGAGCCTTATCTCCTCCCGACTTGGCTACGTCCCCGCGCGTGGATGTAGCCTCGGCCTTGAAACAATCCATTTTCTGTGGCTTTCTTTTTTTTTTACGAACTTTCGCCTTTTTTTATTACAGTCTCGTGTAATTTTCATCATGATTAGGAAACTCAACTAACGGACGCCGCCATGAAAATATCAGGCAAACATCCGCGTTGCCATGTCACAGAAGCCGAAGTGTCATGCTGTGGCACGTCGCGATCCTGGCGGTTGGTTGCAGAAATGCTAACGAGAAGCTGGAGTAGCACAACCCAACGTGAGTGTCGCTGTCGTCACGGCGTCTCAACTTCTGGCTGCCGAAGCTTCCGTGGACCGCCACACTGAAGAACGACCTGCAGCAGAACAGACGTCTGGCAGCTACACCGCCACTGTTGAGACGCCGCCAGGATCGAGACTGGCGACAGCATGACACTTCCATGACGTCATCAGGCGGAAATCGAGGGGCCACTTTATTGGACGCGGGAAACAGCAGGCGGAGACGCGTTCCAGGTACCGTACTTCCGGCACCATACGTCTACTTATGTTTCCCGCTTGCAGCGGCTAACGAACGTTAAAATAAAAAAAAAATATATATATATATATATATATATATATATATATATATATATATATATATATATATATAAACGTAAAGCATATGCGCTCATCAAGTACTTTTCGTATAAAAATAATAGTGAAGGTAAAACCAAATGAAGCCGCCTAAAACAGAAGAGAATCTTAAATCAGTATAAATGCTGTTGGCTGTATTCAGCCAAAACAATTCCAATCTGTAGCGCTCTAAATTAATGCTCGTTCTTGGATTTTTTTTTTTTTTTTGCGTTTGTGGGGCGCGTTGACCGTCGGTCGCTGAGGATTTAGGCCTCCGACTATGCGGAAACAGACAAACGCAAGCGAGCATACACTGCGAGCAGCTGCTCTATTTAGATATGATCTGGAGCGACTTTAAAGCCTTGAAATACTTAGTTTTAATTACGCCACGAACGAAATCCAATCAGAGCCTGGGAGTAGCGCGATACGTTTCCATGCCAACGGTTACCGCGCCTCTTTAGGCTTAGGAAGGGCCCCCCAGAATCGGAAAACGATCTTAAAAATAGGGTGAGCCCACCGCGCATTTTTTTGTGACTTGAGCGAGCTAAAGCGACGCGAATGCCGGCAGCACCATTCACTCAATGGCAATGAACGTGGCTAATACAGAGTTTTAGGGAAGCGTTTTAGCACATCCGATACGGTATACGATGGGCCCTCCGGTGCGAAATGCGCATGGGTTACCACAGGAGACTCACACATATGCGCAGTTCGTCCCGGAGGGCCCACCACAACCCGGCCCCAAGGAAATGGGGGCCCCACGCTATTTCCCGAATTTCGCGTTAGGGGCAAGCGCCCACACAAAACCTAAAAATCAGTTTGGATTCAACGCATGCGCAGTAGAAGGCCCCTATTTTGGCGGGGCCCCCAATGTTTGGGAACCCCTATCCTCTTTGTTGCTTGGTTGGGATGAAAGCGCGTCGGTCCACAAGGCACTCATGGGACTGGGTTATTTTTCTGGCGTCGCCGGGCACGTCCTTGTCACCCTCCTGACCGCAATGTTGGCGCGATCAGAGCGCTCCTTATTGTCGCTGGAACTTGCGGATACCGCTATTTACGAGCTTATATAATGCTTGACATGATAGTGCAAAAGAGCTATCTATTTTATCAGTTGCGCAAGCACCTCAAACAATTCTTCGTAAAAGTGGGGGAGTCGGGAGCAAAAGAAAAAAAAAAAGTAACTGTTAAAAAGGGATCCTGGAAATATTCATCAAACCCTTCGTGCAAATATCAATGCTGTCACGAAATAAAAATAAACGAACAAGAAGCGAAGAAAATCGCTTTGC
The DNA here is from genome assembly GCF_016920785.2 of Ixodes scapularis. Classification (NCBI taxonomy): domain Eukaryota; kingdom Metazoa; phylum Arthropoda; class Arachnida; order Ixodida; family Ixodidae; genus Ixodes; species Ixodes scapularis. Next base: position 81,084,600 of record NW_024609868.1, on the reverse strand, counting down.
ATTTAATCGTAACTTCTTACTCGCCGGGAGGAAGTTGAAGAAAACCTTGATTTTTCTAATTTAATACTTTGAGCCCATGTTTTTCCCAGCAAATGACCACAATTCCGCCCGACTGCTGCTTATTTATTTATTTATTTATTTATTTTTTAATGCCTTTTACGCTTTGCGCTTGCACAGAGCGCTGCGGCGCGCTGTGCAGCCACTTTTAAAGCCACGCGCAGAACGAACGCCGCCGGGTGAAATACGTCGTTTTTTTGGCTCCATGGGAATCTGATGCTTGCACGTAGCACTCGTGAATACAAAAGGGGTGCACTGTAAGGGGTATTAAACTGCCGCTCGACTCCTTTTTTTTTTTTTTTTTTTTTTTTTTCAGGGAGAGAGCGGGCGTTGTCCTCGAGCTATGCCTCGAGTTAATTCCGCCGTGACCTCCGCATCTGGAGGACCTTTTGCTTGATGACGCATTGCTGCGTCTCACCACGCTGACGACAGCAGTGAACGTACTCCCGCAGAGGCTCGTAATACCGCTCCCGTAAATTCCACGGCACTTCGACGGGCTTTTCTTTGATAAGGGGAGGCTTATCCCACTATCAAGGTATCATTCACAAGATTCCATGATACTCCACGGGATATAAGACCTGTCATTAATACTTCGTTCCAAGAAATATGCTTAGCCTGGAAGACAATCATATCTACCCGAGAACCTTTTTTGACCTGATGAGTGCTTGACAAGATCAGAAGTCTTCTGCCATGCGGCAACTCTTCGAACGTTTGTTTCAGTGGGTATTGGGAATTATCTGAGTATTTAAAGTTTGAACAAAGGAGCCTTTTTCCTCTCTTCTTGAAAACCCATAAGGAGAAATAAAAAAGAACGCCAAACTCTTTACCACAATCTTGGAGCTTGGTGCAACGTTGATATTTTGCGCCTGTGGATTTGCACGCCACTACTGCGTGCATTTATTATTTATCCTGGATCAATAGAACTTCCTAGAAAATCCCAGGAGACCTCGCGGCGAAAGGAATTCTGGCGCTGTTCAGATGTGCACTCGTGCCGACTCGAGCACTTCCTGTGTCATGGAAGCAGCATTCTCTCTTATTATTGGCAGCCCAGTGCCAACAGAACTAAAAGCGAACGCGAAAGGTCATCACACACTTTGTTTTACTTTCCCCCTGCCTTATCTGGGCTTTGAAATCACAAATTGTTAAACCAACGACAACTTCGCTTTCGATTCCTTGTGTCGCACATCGGAACGTCACAGTGCGTCAAGCAGACGGTATACGTGCAACAATTATCCGAAAAATTCTGACGTATTTCACTTTTGCGGCGATAGCCGTTATAAGAAGGTTCCTGTATGATTGTCGTGGCACTTGGCGTCACGGTGACGTGACATCACAGTGTAACATTTAGTGGGAAACTTTCTCCACTAGATTAAGTGAAAAAAGTTATTCGCTAAATTTATCGGAAAAATAAATGTGTGCAAAGCGGTTGTGCGTAGTCTGTATGCACCAAAGTTTGCAGCAGAGCGTGCACTGCAAATGAACAAGGGCCGTCGCTGCCGTTCATTTGCAGGACAGGAATTGGGAATTGTTTCCCGGGTCCTGAATACTTCATTTATATTCGAAGTATGTGTGAATTCTCCACCGCATCCGCTTATCTACATTGCGCGCTTTACTACGAATGTAGGAATAAGAAACCGGGGACGGATAATGGATGGCGGCAAGAACATCACCGGCTATTGGCAAAACGAGCTGAATCGTCGGCGCTACGGATGATCAGGGAGCAGAAATCCACCTGGATGGACAGATGGATTGGTGCATGACAGCTGTTCCCTTTGAATTTGTCGGTAACTTACACCGCCTAGCCGATTACGTAGCATTTTTAGTTCCAGATTATATGGTGTTGAAGCCAATTGAATCAAATGTAAGATTTATCTGTCTCTTAATTATAGTCACCATTTCTCTTTTAGCCATCATCTGTTCCCGCAGAGGCGGTGCCCCCTGCCGGAGAATTATCTTGGTAGACAACTTGAGGAAATAAAAAAAACGCCCGTGGGAAAGGGAGGCGGGAATCCTCTTTGTACTACCTTGGTGGCGAAAGACAAGTAATAAGGGGCACAAAGGCCATATCTCGGGACATAAATCTAGGTCATCTGGCGTCATCGCTCGAAGAAATGTTTCCGTTCCATCCAACCTTTCGCTGCCCTAGCGCCTTCTAAAGGCGAGAGTTTTAGTAGATCGTTCCCAAACTCCCCGATAACCCCAGTACCGATAAGGTGCGTGAGCAAAGGCGGCGGCGGAGTATCGGGGACCATGAGCGCAGGTATCGCCAACGATCTACTAAAATTCTCTAATAAAGCATTTCACCTCGTAAAGATGTCCGAGATTGTCTCCACTTGCTCAGTGCGCAACCATGATGCGGTGTGCACAATGTGTTAGCGTCGTGCGGTACAACACATCCCTCTGCGGAGGCAATCAAGAAAATATTCAGCATTGCGGCTGGCCGTATTCACCAGAAAATACCTGAGATGACTGACAAGAACATTGATAGTCAAATACCTCCCAAGTTCCACGAGGTATTCTAAAAAAATCGTTAGTGTCGCGTGAATTTAGAACTAAAGCAATTGAAAGTTGAAAGTAACTAATTAGTTTTCGATCCTTTTCAAATGTTTTGGAAGGTTGTGTATGATTCGCGTGTTTAATAAGACTGTTCGGTGGTACAACCGTAATGGGTATTCAGTGCGTTTTTTTTAATAACTTACGTGACCACTCGCATGTGCGCCAAACAAGTGAACACATGAGTTGTAACAGAAAATTGCTGAAATGAGCGAGAGATATAATTACAACGAACGGCAATCTCTAATTTCACTCGTTCTCGTAACAGGGTTGTGTGTGTACTGTGTAATCAAGTGAATTCAGGTGCCCGTGCTGCGTCTTTAACCGCAGCAACGCGCTAATTGGGAGGGCAGGTTGTTTCAGCAGAACGAGACTAAGATACCACAAAAACGCAAATATCAGCGTCCGGTGGAGGCCCCCGTTCGCTGGAGCGGATGGAGACGGGCCTGAACGCCTGAACAAACACACACAAACTCGCGCCACAGGACAAAGGAATCAGCGAGAGAAGGAACAGTACACTCTACGCCTCCCGAACTCGTGTGGAAATGACTACACGCCGTTGCCTCATCGCGTGAGCTATCCCCCCTCCCCCAAACTCTGTCTCTCTCTTTTTTTCTCTCTCTGTCTAGATCGTCCGCTCTTCTCTTCCACTGAACAAGAAACACTTGCAATGCTCTCTCGGAGCCATCTGGCTTGGCAGCACCACTGCACGGCGTAATCACCGATCCCTTTTCTCAAGCCTCCGGAAAACCTGCTACTACTACGTGTTCTTCTTTTTTTTTTAAGTTTTGTAGCCGAGCGTGCCACAATCGCCGCCTTCCATTTCTCCGAAAGGGTTCAGGGACGCAGTCTCTCTTCAATCGAAGCTTCCCCGTCCCTCGGATCAACTTGTGTGCGTATTCTTTTTTTTTCCTCCTCACATTTGTTTATTTCAGTCTCATTCCTCGTCGTAAGTGCAACGACCGTGACAGTTTGACAGCGGTCGTCCTGCAGCTCCGGACGCCATCAGCGATCATTTAAAGCCGAGGAAGACATCTCCCGAAGCAGGAAATGCCGACTTCTGCTGTCCTCCAAGGTTAGGAAACACGCGTTCCCTTTCCAACAGCTCCTTGGTCAGAAGAACCAGTCTCCGGGCGACGTAGAGCGGCTTCGATCTGCGCCGGGGGTGAACGCTGCTGCGAGCGACGTCCTCTTGCGCTTGTGTGTCCGTGCGCGTGCCGCTATCTTCCGCCGCCGAGCTCTTCGGTCACAACCGTATCTTATTTTTAACCAGACATCCATCCACAAGGACGGCCGCGCTTTGTTCCGGAGTCGATTGTGGACATTATTCGACGTCGAGATACAGAAGGTGTCGGTCTCGGATGCTGGCAACGCGCATTGCTTGACGAGACGAGATGGGCTCCACCGATGCTTCTCCCAACGCGACGACGACGACGCTCATTGAAGATTTGCTCAACGCCGCCGCGAACGCGACCAACAGTTCCCAGCCGGTCAGCACCGATGTGCCGGTGATCAAGAAAGTGCATGATGTGATGATCGTGTTGATCCTCGTCTCCATCATGTTTTCCATGGGATGCCACATCAAACTGTCCGAGGTAAGTGTTTTTTTTTTTTTTTTTCAATTTTGAAAATTAGTTTGCGTTTTGTTGCTTCTTTAGCTATAACTCGTTGCGTCTGGGCTGTGTGTCGACTTCAAAACCTGGTTTCGAGGTCGATGAATTTGGCGGAGGACACGCGACTTTAGAAACTGGTTTTGAATGGGTCCTTTGGTTCGTGTTCTTTCGGATCGTGTTTTGGCTTAGGATGACTCTAGCATCCTTCGCAATATTTTTGGTGGACCAAAAAAAAAAAAATCGTGAGCAGCGTGCAAACAAATTTGTAACTTTGTTTACTATTTTGCTGTCAATACTTGGATGAAACAAGTTGTTAAGAAAAAGTCAATCCCCCTGCACCGAGGGAAACCACATTATTCATCCGAGTCAGTAAGCATTAAGAGAATGTTGTCACGACCATCCCTTAGGAATCTGTTGATCTAGTAATTAATATTACCTTGTGTTTCATTGCGTTGTTTTGGTATGGTTGTATGCGCGCAAGAACGACACAATGAGCGAAAACACGGAGATAAATGATCGAAGGTCCTGATAATAAAGGCAAACCTTGAACTTGACCTTTCTCGTTATAACGTCGCGGTCTATTGCGGAAGATGTACCGTGTCAGATTGAGAAAAGGAAACACGGTTTTTTGGGTCGCATATACAAACTATTCGTCGCAGGAAGCTGAAATTCGGTGATAATATGACGCAACCAGTAATGATAGAATGAGGACTGTTTGAGAACACGCTGCCTAAATCCAAAAATACGACTGAAAAAAAAAATATTTCTTTTTCTGTGAGCTGACGTCCACCTAAGTCTAATATTCATCAAACCAAAAAATTGCATGAGGGTGCCTGTAGCGTTGATTTCAGTGAAACGAACTTGTCAGCGAGAATGGCGACATTGCTTTTTTATACCTTTGTTTGTAGCTCAGGTAGACGTCAGCTAATAGAAAAAAACACAATTTGTTTGCTCGTCTTTTTTGTTTTGTGTTTCCAGATAAATTAAAAAAATTAAAAAAATACTCGCCAGTAAATTTGTCATTAATTCGGATGTATCCGAAAAACTCCAAATTTCGAGGTCACAACGACAAAATAAAAAAGACCGTGTTTTACAAATGAACTTTATAAGAGCACAGGGTCTGTGATCTTTAGGAAATACCACTTCAGTTTCCTTTGAAATCTCGAACTACTGACAAATTGGGTTTGCCTTTTATCCCGTTAAGGTTCCTTCAGGACGACGGGTCATGAAACAATCATTTTATTTATTTTGTTTTTGAGTTAAAAAAAATATTGGGAACACAGTAAAATAAACTCCGAATTTCAAAGAATCGGGAATCTAACAAAAATAAACTCCGGAAAACACCCTCCGAATTTCACGAGAAATAAACTCCGAAAACACAGAATCCGGTCTATAGGTAACGTCCTATTCTCATTCCATCACCGCCACTGGCATCACATTCTCACCCATGGTGTCCGCTTTCCGCGATGCGTGATTTATTTATGCGAACCTAAAAACCGCGTTTAACTTTCCCTATTGGACCCGGTAAAGATGTCGACAGTACGTTAATTAAGCAGTTATGACCAGTCCATCCGCGACGGCTGCAGCTGCCATCAAAAGAAAATTGATATTGTGCTCGAATCGGGCAAAAGTTACAACATAAATAAAATTTGAGACCCGACAAGGACTCGTTAATTTTTCAATCGTAATGTCTAATCCTGTAATGCCTAACCTTGTGACTTTGTGTGGTTATCCCAAAACTTCCGAAAATTACTTATCCTATCGACCGGGTGTTAGCGCAGGATCTTTTGCGTGGTCCGAAGGACGACATGATGATTGAACGGCCTTAAGGGGAGTTCACCCGCGACTTATTTGAAGCCATTTCCTCACAGCTGACGCAGACTCTTTCCGGAGTAAGCTGGTTTCTACCAGCTGCGCATGCGGCTCGGGTTCTCGGGATTGGCTGAAGCCACGGGCTGTCCGCGCGGATCTAGGCGTCCGCCGCGTACACCGGCAGTTCTTTGAATGGCTTCGATCTCCGACTGTCTCTGAAGTTAGAATCACGTGCGAACAATTCAGAGATATTTTTATGAGCACCCTATTTACTGATGGTGTTTTGCGTTGGTATAGTGCACTCGGGTTTTCAACTTCTGCAGTTGCGCCACCTGAGTGTAGATTGAGTCGCTCACGCAACTGACGCCTTGACGCCAAGTATCGGCTTCAGCGGCGTTCATCGCTTGTTTGTCGATATGTTTGCAGATATTTGCAGCGTACGGCGCGTGCATTCCTTTCCGAATCAACGAACATGCACGTCATGAGCTGCAAATATGGCATGATGAACTGTGCGACCTTCACAACCCATACAGTAATTTCAAGACAAAAACCTTCTGGCCGCTGCGATCTTCAGTATTCGTTCGTATGGCGGGTGCTTTGCTCGCTTTCCGAAGCGACGAACAAGCGTATGCCGGCCTCTAAGGATAGCACGCTAGCTTGTGATTTCGTAAACATTGAAACGGTGTATAAGTGGTATAAGCATCTGTCAGAATCTGCTCACCGGCGCTAATAAAACGTTAAAAAAAAGAAGAAAAAAAAAACTCCGCGTTTTATTAAAAGATAAACATTGGTTCTCTTTTGACATTTTCGTAATTCTTGTTTTCTTTCACACATTCATTGTTCGTGTGTTACATGAGCGACCGTTCAGGCGCGGGGCATTTCGGAAGAAGTGAAAAGCGCGCGTGTGCAGATTTTAACGGCGCTCAAGCTCGCGAGTGCAGAGACGCCAGTAGCAACGTTACCGGAGCAAGCTCAGTTTCACAGCTCAGGGCTCAGTGGTGGCCACGAGAACTAGCAGCGCCGCAGTCGAGTCTTGCTTCCGGATTGTCTAGCCCGCCTTAGCAATACTGAGCTTGGGCGAGTTGTTGATTCATACTAACACTTCACAGCGCAAGGAAACAGACACACACAAAAATAAATTTCAAACACTCAAAGAACACTCACAGTGCGCTGACTCTGATCTCTGTGGTGTATTAGACTTCATCTTCATCATCTTTTTTTTTTTTTTTTGCTATCATACACATGGAAGTAAAAAATAAAAGGAAGAAAAGAAAAGGAAGCTCTCAACGCAGTGGTGGTAGCAGACAACGCGCGAGACAGGGAAGCGAGATCCGACTGCAGCGCCGCTAGTTCTCGTGACCGCCACCTGGGCCACTCGCCTCTGCTCAGGCGAGAATAGACCCTTTCCGAAATTCAGTGCCATCTGGTGGTTTGTAAAGCAGTTTAGGTTTTGCCATATCAATGGCGGAAATGAACTTGGATCGGCACCGTCGCTTTCGCAAGTCAACGGCACGCGAGGTTGTTCAGTGTGAGTTCTTTCTTGATCACTTTCAATTCGATGGTGACCAGAACCTGCATTCAGAACAAAGCTCCGACCCACTCAGGTGCCTCGAGAATATTCTCTACACCAAAGTGCTTTAAAGCCGATTGTGTGCCGACCACAGATTGACTGAATCTGAGTTATTAGAAATAAACGCTTACGTAGCTCTTGTGTTCCATTCCTACGTCGCGTCGTACTGACCCCCCGAATGTACAGGCCTCGCAAGATCCGCTTAGGAGCATCTTCAACGTCTTCCTTTATCAGTCAATAGAAGGCCGCCATTGGTATGGCACAGACGCCGTTCCACAGATGATGATAGTGACCAAAGTGGCCAGACTGAATTTTGGAAAGGGTCTATAGGGAGCTGCGAAACAGCTTGCTCCAGTAACGTTGGCTAGTAGCTTTGGCTTCACAGCAGTGTTCTACCGAAAAAAGTAACGAAATACGTTACTCATTCCTTCCAAAAATAAAAAGAACTCGTTACTGACCTACGTTACCTCAGAATAAAAGGAACGCGTTACCGTTACTGTTACCGACAAAATGTAATGCACGTTACTTTTTCTTTACTTTCTTTAAATTATGACTTAGCACGTTTCACTGTTTTGACGTTAGAGGTACGCATAAGCTTCCTATTTCAAGAATCATCATCTCCACGCAGAAACATAATTACCTGATCTGTTTTAAGGTTTCACCAAAATACTCACAAGAAAACACGCAAAACAAAAAACGCCGAACACTCAAAAATGTGCATAACTTGGCGCCTAGTAACACAAAAACAATTCGTATAATTTTCTCTTTTTTTAAGTTTTGAGGATATTTTTTTATGAGAGGGTGTGCAGGGAATGCGAGGTGCATTCTCTGTCGACGTTAAAAACCTTGTTTTCGGTGCCTCACGAGCCCCTACTTTTGTCTACCAGAGGGCGCATTGAACATAACGGTATTCTTCCGTTCCAGAGCTCTTGTGGAATAAGCGTCAAACATTTTCTGGAGCTTTTGACTTTTGACTTAAAGCGCACATTTTTTTCTTTTGAAGGGGATCTTTATATGCATCGGCTCTTGTGTGGCGCCTGTTTTGTGCAACATTTTTCTTTTTTTTAGTGTTTGCGGAAGAGCCATCTCAGAGAAATTGCAGGACTCGATTATAGTTCAAAGTGTTCATATTTGTAAATGATTTCCTGATTCTGAGTAACGGGCTCACACACTAACTTGTGACGTGACGGAGTTGTTGGAGGTGTTTCGGTCATGTTGTAGTGGCTTAAAATTCACGCATGAGGAGCCAAGGGACGGACGATTGCAGTTTCTGGATCTCAGATTAAGCCTACAGAAGGATCATATTTGCTGGATATATAGACCGTTTTATCGTGGGTAGCGCCATTTTGAGAGCGAGAGAGAAAAGGGGAAAGGGCTACCGGCGCTTTCCTCCTTTCTGATTGTGTAGAAAGAGTGGAAGTCCCGGATGAGAGGCTTGGCCGGTGTTGGGCGTCTGCAGTGCCCCAACTTCGTTCGCGCTTTCTTCTACGTTTCAAGCTCCCAAACTTGACTAGAGCCATGGTCTTTGATGGCGACAGTCCCCCGGTCATCGGGACACCATTGATGGGTGATAGAGTGCACGAATAACGACAGAAAGCGTCGAATACTGTCCGAGGACCTATGTAGCTTGCATGGAATCCGGCAAGGCAAGTACGGCTGGAATGTTTTTAAGCTCCATTGCTTTCCGCATGACTGGAGATGATGAACCATTTATACATTTTTGCCAGCAATGGGCCTATTTAAACGTAGCCGCTTTTAGTTGTAATCAGCAAGCGATACACGAAACGGCAACCTCAATTAACTTTGTAAACGCCTGGAGCTGCTATATAACGTCTTGCTGTGCTGTTTTTATCTTCGTGTCCCTGTTCTTATATTTCCTTGTGAATGAACGACGAAGACGCTCTAGATGTACTTTTATCGAACCGCAGAAAGCCTCGAAGCAGCCACGAATTATTATACTATTTGATGCAATATTTTGAGTACTCACCTCCAATTTCTATAGCTGGCACGTTCGCTGCCGCTGTTCCCCCCGTCGCCACACTGGCGGATGCCATGACTCAAACAGAGAAACGTGCACAATGGGCTCGAAAACTCAGATCGCAACACACGAGTCGTTCCCTGCAGCGACTATCAAGCGCCTCAAAGCGCCTTAGTCAACGGAAACAACCCACCAGCGGCACTCCAAGGAGCGCTTTTGCCGGCTCTCTGGTATCGCGCAGGAGATCGCAATAAAAAAAAATAATAATAAAAAAAAACCAATAGAACTACGTTTTCAACAATTTCCAGCCTCACCCGGCGGCGGAAATAAAAGCCTTTAACTAAGTGTTGTAGATGATAAAATCGATTCAGTCACCACTACAAATTATCACTATTAAGAAAAATTCAGTTACGAAATTTTACAAGCTGAAACAGCAGTTATCATGAGAAAACTCGCACGCACATTACGAGCGTACCCCATGTTCATCGGCGGTACAGCGTTCGGTGCGCGCTCCATTCACGAAATGTTCCGAGCGAAGTCGAGAGGATGGCGTTGAGGAAACGCCTTTTCGGTTTACGGACGCAAGCAATCCACTGCCCCCGGAGACAGGGGTCATGTGGAAAGCGATGGAGTTCAAAGACATTGCAGCCGCTCTCGCCTTGCTGGATTCCTTGCAAGCTACATATGTCCTCGGACAGTATTCTATGCTTTCTGTTTTTATTCGTGCACCCTATGACCCAGCAATGGTGTCCCGATGACCGGGCGACTGTTGCCATCGAAGCCCCTGGCTCTAATTAAGTTTGCGAGTTTAAAACAGAAAAGAAAGCGCGAACGAAGTTCGCGCACAGCAGACACCCAACACCGGCGAAGCCTCTCATCCGGGACTTTCACTCTTTCTACACAATCAGAAAGGGGGAAAGCGGCGGTACCCCTTTCCCCTTTTCTCTCTCGCCCTCTTTCAGTAAAACGGTCTATACTAGCCGCGTTCAAAGAAAGGTACACATCCGTTTAACACTGCCTATTCAGAAATAGTAAAAGGAAGCATTGCCTTGACGTGTCTAGGCGGCTTTCAAGAAGTCTTGCAGGCACAGTACTTAAGAAAGCTTCGAGAAGCATGTAGCGCAGCTGGAGACAGCGGGTTTCCCTCAGGGCACCCAAGGTGGCAGAAGGCCTGGTAAAGAAAATAAAGGCATACAGAGGGCAACCCTGCGGCAGGAGTATGGTGAGGCCGGTTTTAATTCAATATATGCACACCGTCACGCGTAATCTTAAGAAAGTGGCCGCACGGTACGATGTATCCGTGGTTTTCACTGCACCAAATAAGCTGTCGCGGTTGTGCCGTAGGCTCAACAGTCCTAGTGATTGTACAGATCCTTGCAAAACCAAGCACCGCGTCAAATACATAGAGTGCACTGCAGAAGTAGTGTAAAAAATACCGTTGTCATGCGGCTTCTCTTATATCCGCCAGACAGGTAGGTGCTTCAATGATCGTGCGCGCGAACATGCCGCGGCCATGCAAGCTACCCCGTCGGCACACCTTGCCAATCACTCCAGTCGTTGCCCATGTGCCCCTTCATTTAGCGATAGCAGGTTTCTGGCTAGGTACCCAGATAGAATTTCTAGAGAGATACATGACGCTTTTCAAATCAAAACAAATGTCGACAAATGTCTAAGTTACACGTCATTGTCGTTATCGGCAAATGAGTGCACTTTTTTGTTACGGGGGTTACACCGGCATTAGCCACGACTGTCTGTTTGTTTTGCCGCGATTATATATATATATATATATATATATATATATATATATATATATATATAATGCCGCGCGCAGGGTCACGGACTTGTAGAAAGTTCTCGTTCACTCTTGCTGCGGACATAACTATCGTTCATCCCTGTTTTTGTTGTTCTAGAAAGTCCTTGTTCATTCTCGCCCCGAGCGCGCTACGCTCGAACCTTCTCCGCCGAATCTTCGAGATACTGACTCACTCTAGATAAGAGGCCGCCCGCGACCTTGTCGAGTCAGTCTCGCCCCAGCGCTCGATTCTGCTGACACGCCGACTTCGACGCCCGCGACGCTCTGCTTTTTTCTGTTTCCTTCTTTATTTTTGGCACAAGTTCGCCACATTAAACGTTTATTTATTTCTGTTTATTTCTTGTTTATTGGTCACGACTCACCACCCGTGACAATATATATGTTTTGTTTTTAAAGTTAGCTGCAAGTGCGCCCCTGTTTGTCTACATCGTTGTCCCTGTGTTTTTTGGCGCTTACCTACTTAAATACGTAACCAGTAACTTAGCTACGTTACGCGTTACCGATAAAAAGTAACGCGTTACCGGTGACGCCGTTCCTTGTAACGCGTTACCGCCAACACATAACCATGGAAAACTGTGCCAAGCAAATGGCGTGCGTCACGCGCCATTTCCTTGACACCGTGCACGGCCGAGATAAGTAGACCTTTCCGGAAATATGTGGTGCCCCAGCGTCTGCTTTACGCATTGTGACGTTCAGATGTACGGCACGTGAAATTATTCCACGTAGACGAAGTTCATGTTGGTTTTAACACTTCGTGATTTCAGAACGCAGAGGAGGCTGAAGGAAAGCAAAACAGAGCATGTGATGACCTTCTTTTCCGTGCACTTAATTTTTGCGTGCGTTCTGAGCTCCTACCGTTAAGAAAGAATGAGTTGTACCGCTACCAGAATATACGAAGCGTTCGAGCCGGCACGAGCGTACATCAGAATAGCCCCACAATTCACCTCGTTACAAGGTCTCCTGGAATTTTCCGGAAAGGTCTGTTGTGGTATGTCTATGTTTTTACCACGACCAAGTCTATACTTACGGCCACTCCATCTGCAGAAACACTCCAGCACGCACCCCCGGAGGGCCGAGTTTCAGCGGCGCCTCGTGGCGGGGCCTGAAACTCGGTATTTTTTTTTTCTCGTGGGCCCCTAAGAGCTGCGCTCTAAAAATGAAAGTCGCTTACAACTCCCTAACACCAAATTAGAAAGCAGCTCTTGAGGAGGAGGAGGGAAGGGTACTGAGGGGAGTGTATACCCTCCTCCCTCCTCCTCACCTCCTCATCCTGCGTGCTACTCCTCCCTTCGAGCGGCGTCGGCGTAACCGTGACGTCACGTGACCCTCGTGACCTCACGGGGGTCACGTGACGTCGCCGGGGTCACGTGACCTCACGGGGGTCACGCGGCCTCACCGAAGTCCCGTGACCTCAAGGGAGTCACGTGACCTCACGGGGTTCGCGTGACCTCACGGGAGTCACGTGACGTCACCGGGGTCACGTGACCCCCTTCAGGTCACGTGACATCATCGTGATGACGTCATCACCATCGTCAGTGATGACGTCACACGTGACTGAGGATGCCGTCATCGTGATGATGACGATGACGTCATCGTGATGATGTCATCAGCGACGTCATCGTGATTATGACACGGACGGTGAGGATGACGTCATCATGATGACGTCATCACGATGCCGTCACTGATGACTTCGTAAGTGACGTTACGGGTCCCATAATACAGCGCGCGGTTACGGCGACGGCGACGCCGCTCAAGCCGGAAACGGGCGCCTAAGAGCCGAGTTCTAAATTTATTATTATTATTATTATTATCTGTGCCTCGTATGTCGCGTACAAAGCTACTGCTTGAATGGCAAGGAGCGGAAGTATGCAGGCCAGCTGGTTAGGATCATCATAATCTAAACCTCCAGACAAGATGTAAAGTTGAGATTTTGTGTCGTCTTGTCCGTTATTTTTTTTTTTTTCCCCTTTGTCTTGGGGTGTAGATTCCGATGTCTTCTTGAAGTGGTTGCCACGCTTCATGCAAATCACGAATACTCCAGCGACTAGCGGTTGTAGCTCGACGTAAGCTCCCTTAAAGTAACGCAAACGATGTTCTGTGAACGGGAAATTTCCCTACGAGCCGACGTCTGTCTAGGCCAAATATTTGTCACACCAAGAAATGACACTGCCGGGGGGCGTCTGTAGCATGTATTTTATTGAAAACAAATTTGGCGTTAAGAAAGACGTTATTGTTATCTTTCCTAATTACAAGTTTCTTTTTGTAATATTTATGATACGAATATACATAGCGATTTTGGGCGCGAGCAGCAAGATGTTTAGTAGCTCGTCTTCAAAACGCGTAATCTATGCGCAATACTTTTTTTTTTCTCGTAGTGACATTGAAACGAAACGTGACTGACATACGCTCTTCCGTCTTGCTTGACTGTAGCTTTGTGTCATTGAGCATTGTACACATATTTACCTAACTGAGTTAATATAAGTTCTACCTAACTCTGCAGTTTGAATAGAAATGTTTCATTTCCTTGAGCGATGTTTCTATGTCAGTTTTTGTGTCTGGTGAAATCTGGTGAAATTTCGATGAGAGTCTGGTGTCGCAACCGATTTCCGACCTAGCAGCGCTGTTCGACAAAGTGGCGCGAGTCGTCTTGCTTGTGGTCATCTATGCTTACTGATCTCAGTAGCAACAGTGTGCTAGAATACGGGGTAGCGCTGGGACCCGGCCGGCTCGCGTGAGGCGCGTGGTGTGGATCGCGACAGGTGTCGACACCCGCGCATCGCTATAGGAGGTATTCACTGGACGCCATATTTGAGGGCGATGTTTAGGGCGCATGCTCAGAACGAGCTCACATTAATAGCCTGCTAGGACCGGCAACCTTGATGGTGCTAAATGCACGCTCCAAAAGGACTGCGGAAGCTAGCCGTCAGCCCGCGCTCAGCAGCAGCGCACACGGATATGGCCGCCAGTGAATACTCCCTATAGGGGGTATTCGTTGGACGCCATATTTGAGGGCGATATTTAGAGCGCATGCTCAGAGCGAGCTCACATTAATAGGCTGCTAAGACCGGCAATCTTGATGGTGCGGAAAGCACGTTGCAAAAGAGAAGCTCGCCGTCCGCACGCACACAGCAGTTGCGTACACAGCCATAGCCGCCATGACGGTGCGCTTTTGACGCTTCGTGATTGGTCCCATCTGCTTGTAGTGAGAAGAATAGTAGTGTAGTTGTTTGCGTGTGCCGCGAGACAGGCGCCTCGACGCGTTGCGAACAGTTACGAACGGCTAATGAAATTTTTGCGGAACTTCGCGGGATGCGATGTTCGGCGGCACTTTCCACTATCGTGACGATTGCAGCGCCGGGATTGTCTGCACGCCCAGCCTCACAAGCTCCCAGTGCCGAGCCGAGCTGGTTCAAAGATTTCCCTGTATTCTATAACACACTGCACCGTAGCGCGTTTGTGTCTTACGCGTGCTGACAGCAAGCTTTCATCACTTTGATTACACAGCTCTAAAGTTGCTGTCCTCGAGTGTAACCACACTTCGAGGCCGCTAGGTTGTGGCTCGCGCTCCAGCGGAGCGCGAGTGCCCTGATTTAGTGACCATGCCTCGAGCTATTTTCACGAAACACCATTTTTCTTCCGGTAATCATGCTGGTGAGCATTTCCCGCCGTTTTTCCTGTGCGTGGCTTGCGTGTGACGTCATCATATAATGCTGGGCGTCATTCTTATACCCTAGTTCCACCAGCGCTCTTATTAACTGGCGTTAAGCCAGCGACAATTGACTCAATCGCGATCGGCCGGATTTACTCGGCTGTACCAAATCTCATTGAGCCGCAAACGATTATTAAATTCAACCAGGTGTAGGCAGTATCGCGATAGTATCTTAGATATACCTTCGAGTATCTGTATCTCTCTATGAAATACATTTGAAAAATGCATTTGTATCTCAGTAGTGAAATACATTTAAAATGTATCGCTTGTATCGCGATACTTTGCTTGGAACTGCCTTGCCCCCAATCGACGGTGTGGTTAATAAATTCCAGGCATCCTTTCTTTTCAGCACCTCTCTCTCTCACGCACGCGCGATACTTTGACAGACTTAGGTATCTCGTTACATTTCTTGTCATTTTTAAGATAAATTCAAGGGATAAAAACATCTGTTTGATACAAGTTTCTTTGGAATTTATAATATGAACCGGCCTTATAACATGGCCCATCTCAGTCACCAACATAAAAAAAAAGTGGTTTAAAGGAGGTTACCACTCTTTCCAATTTAGCAGAACGAGCGTTGTAAAGGAGTTTGGTGAAGAAAAAGTACGGCCTTGTCGTCCAATCTCCGCACAATATATGGGTGACTCGGAAGCATATAAGCTTATTAGTTTCGGCAATGTGCCTTACGGGTTACCAACGAGGTTACCCTGTCTTGTGGCAGGGTTTATGTTGGCCAGACGGGGAGCTGCATTAATGATAGAATCAGAGAACACACCGCCGTTACCAGGCAATCCACGTCTGGCCACTTGGCTGTACATTGGGGTAGGTGTGAGTGCCAGGCCGAGTTCAATAGTACCCAAAATTGTGGGAAAATTCAAGACAAAATTGGAACACGAGATACACGAGGCATTCATGCTAAGGGCCCGTGGTACGAACGTATCAGTGCTCTTTCATTTGCCCTATCCGATAAAGAACGGGCTTTTATCGGTCAAGCTCCGCTCACTCAACAGTGACGGAAGGCTTTCCAGGTGGTCAACGAAAGTCTATCATCTTTGCGCATCTGCAGTTTTATTCTTTTTTTATATGTTTTCTTCTGTAAAGTTCAGTTGCAAGTTACGCCTCGTCCTGTGTACTTCTTTCTCTGTCCCTGTGTTGTTGTATTTTTTTTTTTTGCGTATTTACCACCACGCATAAGTACGAACTACCCAACTCGCAGTGTTAATATATATAAGACGACAATTTAAGATGCGCCCTCATGGCAAAACAAGGTTAATTTCGGGCAGACGCCTTTTGTCAAGCAAGGTACGCAGTCTTTACTGTTCTGCAACTATGTCGTTCAACGAGGGTGACATGTACTTTTAGTGACACTATTGATAAATGAAGAGTTCGAGGTGAGGGGTAGTGCATAAATTGGTACAAAAAAAATGAGTACATGCATAAATTACCATTCGCATTCGCCACGAACTACACCTTCCCCACGTAGCACCGTTCGAGAACAAATGCATTTCTATAAATATCTTTATCCGTATTCCTGAATACTTTTTCGCCGTTTCTGCAGAAGTATGTCAGGAATATCCCGTTGCATAAATGACAAATGTATCTCAGTATCTGTATTTTGGCCTTAGAACACATGTATCTCAGTATTTGCATTCCCGAATACTTTTTGGAGTATCTCTGCCCAGCCCCGAGTTCAACTGAGCTGGCCTACCTCATTTGTACTCTATTTCACCTTATGATGTACCGCAGGAAAGCCTATACAAGCGCGAGCTCCTTGCTCTGGGGCACATCTCGGCTGCACAAGCTCTTGTGCATTAAGGGGTAGCTGCCAACGCTATGAGCTCGCGCTTCTAGCCTTCGCTGCGGTACAACATAAGGTGAAACGGAGTATAACTGATGGGGGTTCGCCCCAATCACGGTGTAGCCCCGATAGAGCTAAATATGGCGGCGTCCGCCGCATCGCCGCCCACGGCCAGCGCCGGCGAAGCACTTACTAATGCGGAAGATTGAGGGAGGTATCTATACAGTATTGTAACAGAAAATGTTGCCGGAAGAGGTATGATTCAGAGCCAGAGCTGCCGCTAGAACGATCACGGCACGCCGCGAAAGCCAAAGTTCTGCGAGGGCTGCCCACTGATCTCAATGACAATTGCTGGATCGCGCTCCCCCACTTGTTCACTGCAGCGCGAGTGAAGCCACCAGACTTCACTCGCTTGGGATACGATTTGCGGTTTTGCTAGCCTTTTGCTGCGGTTTTCCAGCGTGCTGTAGACATGTTGTCTACTCGTTCGTCGTCATTCGCCGAAGAAGTGTTTTGAGACTCTGTGTATTATTGAGACTCGCCGTTGTGAACACGTGGAAAATTTTACGAAAGGGCAGTGTCGCAGGAAAAAGGCACAACTCGTCAAAAGCAAGGGTCTGGCGGCGTGTTCAAAGCTTCCTTGGCACGCCGAAGTGCCGTGTCTGTGTGCCTTCGCGCGCTTAGATACCGACCAAGAACCGACGCCGTGTGAATGTGTTTAGCAAGTGCAATGTGCGTGAAGCTGTATGTGCCTCTGGATCAGCGCCTTACTTTACTAGGCCCTCGCGGTTTAGGAACGAGCTTAATCCAGCGTCCAGTAGCGACGGAAGAGGGGGGGAAGGTACGTCTTTTTTTCGTCCTTAGACGATTTACACAATACCATTCACAACAGCTCCTCAGCACTGATCAGTGCTGGCTTATTATCAACCTACTGAATTGCACTTGACGTTTGACTGCGGCTCGCCTAATTGTAATTGGTCAACAGATTGCACACGACCATATCGGCCGCGCTTCAAAGATTTTCATTCTCGCCGTCTTGTACTTTTGCTTTCGAAAACCCTCCTTGCTCCACAGTGTTGCCCTATTCGTGCTCCCACATAATCCATTAGAGTAGATTTGGAACATAGCCATGCATGGTTAATAGTACATGAGAACGCGTACAGCTCTCCCCCTTTTATTGATAGCAACTCACCGGAACAGCTGGACGATCCAGGACTCCGTGGCCGATATATATAAATGATCTAAAGGCATCTACGCGCGACACACGTTCAGAACTTTGGTGCGGCGTCAATTCTGACCGGTATCCAAGCGTGCGAAGGCACAAAGATGCAACACTCGGAGTGCCAAGGAAGCTTTGACGACGCCGCGAGATCGGCGATACTTGTTTTCGACGAGTTGTACCTTTTGATACGGCTTCAAGCATATTGCACTAGCAAAGCACATCCACACGGCGTCGAATCTTGGTCAAAATCCAAGCGCTCGAAGGCACAGAGACGCGGCACTTTGGCGTGCCAAGAAAGCTTTGAACACGCCGCCAGACCCTTGCTTTCGACGAGTGGTGCCTTTTTCCTGCGACACTGCGCTTTCGTAAAATTTTCAAATTTCAAATTGTATACAATGGCAGCCCCCTGTAATTTCATCCACGGCGCTGCCATTTTGCTGCGTGTTGAGAGGTGTTCAAACGGGAGACTAGCCAGTCTTTGTAGGGACCATATTGCAATCGTCTTGTCGACGCTAAAGGTCGACGCTAGCCTCGTCGCAGCTTTGCTTGTCCCGAGACAGGCTACGTCACAATTGCGCCGGATGTCACGTGTTCTCCTCTAGCTGCTCTCTGATCTCGTGCCAGAGTGGGCCGATTATAACAAAAAGATGCAGAAATCAGGCTCAATACACAAATGTGATAGTCATTTACGGATATTGTGGATTATATTCAGTTATTTATGAACACGACGGGTATATTTCAAATTTCGTTGATGTATGCCTTTAATGCTGGCCGAGTGAATGGGGCATTAGTTTGCCTTTACGGAAAAAACTAATTTGGAGTTGCGAAATGCAAGCTGTAAGGGGTAAGCGCCCAACAGCACGACCACACTTGCAACCAGGGATGGGCAGTATTTGAAATACTTTGTGTGTTTTGCATTTGTATTTAATTACAAATTGGGCAATGTATTTGACGTGTGTATTTAAATACTAAAAGGGGGTATTTCAAATACAATTGTAATTAAATACAATTTTGTGGGCGAAAATACATCTTGTTTTTATGCATGTGGTTGTAAGATATAGTCTCCATCCTTTATTCGGCCATGGGGCTTTTTTTCTTTTTCCCCTCCGGTTCTATTTTAAAAGCACTGTCCAGAGCAGGAAGAAAACTACGTTCTGCACCGAAAGCAGTGTCTCTCAATCAAGCACAAGCGTCTAGTGACTTTGTGATTACGGTGCTAGTCCAGGGCAAGAATAGTGACGAAATCAACGTTCACAGGCAGACTGGCTAAATAAGTGCCTGTGACAACTTGTGATGCTTTCCAGCCTGATTTCCATCCGTATTTTTGCCTCGAACATTCTAAATGCGCGGGTCGTCCAGATTTTCGTAACTGGTGTGAGTCGCAACAATAAAAAATTCTCTAGCTAGTGCTGCGCGTCTTGTTCGTCTCGGTTCTTTGTTGGTCTATACCAAAATGTAATCGCCAAAAAAAAAAGCTGCTTGAAGCTCTGTACTTTTTTCCCCTATTACGTCCAAGCTGATTACATTTTTTTTTTGTTATATTTCTATTACGTTACAAGAGCCTGGCACACTAACTCCCGAGTGTGTGATGCAAAATTGAAATGAGATACCCAGAAACCCGTTGCAGGTGCCCGGAAGTCGCTGAGGCAAATTTTGAGGAATGTATTTGGAAAAGTATTTGGAGGGAGACCAAATACATTTGGTTGTATTTGTATCTTCTACATAAATGCTTTTTTTTTTGGAAATGTAATTTGATTTCTAATTAAATACATTTTTGACGAAGTATTTTGTATTTGTATTTCGATACATATTTGCATGTATTTTGCCCATTCCTGCTTGCAACTGATCTGATGTTAGTGCATTTTTGCGTTGAAAGACCTCAGTAGCATGATGGGTGGGTCCGCCGATAAGTGATTTATGTGATACGTGCTTTACTTGCACAAATACGAGTGCGTATTTTCACAAATACGAGTGCATAAGACCGACCGGTCTCGTTCCAGTCGGTCCTAGTCAAACGCAAGTGTGGGCCTTGACAGAAAAACTTGGAATGGGCAGTATTTCCATGGCTTTTACAAGATCATTAGTGTTGCGCGGATATTCGAATTCTCTCATGATAGTTTTCAATAAGACGCCATTCGATATTCGCTTCGAAACGAACTTTGATGTTCGTGTTTTTTGAAGTGCTGACCACGGCGGGTTAGCCCCGTCGAGCGCAGTGCGGACTCAGCAAAACCCGCAGAGCTCGCTTCCGCGGGTGTTGCATTTCCGCAGTGCACGGGTCCTCGATAAGAAGCGTGCTTCTCACCGAGCGCCGTATGCTGCGAAAATAGGCGGAGGTCAAAACAAAGAGTAGTTTATCGCTTCTGTAGTCATTGTCAGAACGAAAACGCCAAGGAGGTATTTCAGTTGTTCCGCCTCCAGCACGAACTTCTTAGCTTCTATAATGCCAGGGCTGTTATTCTTTTTTCTAAACTCTCAATGAACCGAGTCATAAAAAGAGGGATGAAGAGCAATAAAAAAGCTTTTAACATACACTTAATGTAGTAGATACATACTCTAGTTTCTTGTCCACATGATCACCGCAGAAATGAAGGTAGTTCAAATGAACTGGCACAAGCTTTTGGATCTCCTCCTCAGGGAAGGTTGCCAACCGGGGTCTCAGTCATTCCGTCATGCGTCAGCAAGATCGTCACTCGCCACAGACATGTAATAAGAGTATAATGAGAAAACTGGATGAAGGTTCGGGAAGGACGAGCAGTCGTTCACGACGATGGTGACTGTTCATAGAAGAACGTCTGCGACAACTGACGACCTTGTTGAACACAAGGTGCGGGACCCCAGGCGGCAACTTTCTTTGTGAAGGTTGCTGCCTGGGCTTCATGTCAAGAATGTTAGGAGAATTTAGGGAAAGTGCTTCAGGGCTCAGTTTCACCAGTGAAAGTCTCGGGGATGATAGGTTACAGTTTTTAGATCTTAAGATTTTATTTCAGCATTCACATGTCTGTTGGTTTTATTGCTCCAGGGCTAAGAAAGGAGTGTTCCATTTGATTCTAATCCCTCAAAAGAAATTAAGAGGGGCATTTCCTCTATGTGCCTGGGGGCTTCCTTAACAAAGTCCTATCCGCATTAGATAAAAGACAGCTTTAGGTTTCAGGTATTGAAGCTAGAGGAAGGAGGCTTTCCACCTACACTTTTTGTGGGGGTGGCAGAAGGCCTGGTAAAGAAACTTCGGGGAGGATTTGGTGTTCTAAGAGAGAACCCAGGGCATAGACCAGTTGTAATACCTTATGTGCATAAGGTGAGCCACAATATAAAGAAAGTAGGGCAAAAACATGGGGTTCCTGTATTACTCTCAGCTCCTCAAAAATTGGGCAGGTTATGTGGAAAAGTGGGACGAGGGGAGCCATGGACGCGTCAGTGTCTGTCAGAAGAAACATAAGACCAGGTATGTGAAGTGTAGCGAGGGCGTGATTTGCACAATTTGTTGAATTAAAACTTGTGTTTGGGCGAGTTGGTTCATGCTGATTTAAAAGGTTAAAAAGCGCAACACAACAAGGACAACAAGGACAATTTGTTCGGGATAAGATAGACGAGTCGGGAGAAGTAAACTTTCAAAGTGTCGCGGGCGTTAGTAGCGAACATTTTTTAGAGTTGTTGGTCTTCTACCTCCAGTCCACTGCCGTCAGTTACAATGAGCGTTTCTTTGTACAGAAATCTGGTGTTTGTATTGGCTCGTCGGTTGCCCCTGTTTTATGTAACATATTTTTAGCGTCATTGGACAGACGCATTTTGGAATGCCTACCTGAATTGCATGTAGTTAAAGTCTTTAGATATGTTGACGATTATCTTGTCATTTTAGACACAAATTTGGGTTTGGATGAGGTTGTTGCGGGGATCGTTAAAGCTTTTAAAGAAGCGTCAGGTGGACTTAAGTTTACGTGGGAAATGCCCGTGCTGAACTGCATTCGGTTTTTGGACCTTATGGTCATGTTTTCCAACGACCATGTTTGTTGGAGGTATAGCCCGCGTTCTAAGAAGAGCCTTCTTTCTTACAAAAGTGCACATTCCAAACTGGTCAAGAGAGGAATCGCGTTAACATGTCTTCAGGCAGCTCTTTCAAAAAGTTGCAAACATCAGATGGACATCAGCTTTGCTCAGCAAGTAAAAAGGCTAAAAAACGTAGGGTACCCACCTAACCTAATTTCGAGCTGCTGTGAGAGCCTACTTCAAAAAATAAAAAGAACTAGCTTACAAGGGGGCGGCCAGACAAATAAAGTTAAAAGACGTGTACATGTGATTCCTTATTGGCATAAAGTGTCTCACAACATTAAAAAGATAGGTAGTAGATACGATGTAAATGTTGTTTTTTCGGCCCCTTGCAAGCTCTCGAAAATCTGTTCGATGCTTACACGGCAGAAAAAAAGCACTTTGTTCAAAAAAGCATGCTGTACAGTACACTGAATGTGTGACCAATGTTGTCTATGAAATTCTATTAAGATGTGGAAAAGTTTATATTGGACAAACCGGGCGCTGTTTTAACGATAGGGCACGCGAGCATAATCTTTCTGTGCAGAACAACGCGGGGGGACACCTGGCAGACCACTGCAGGCGATGTGCTGACTGTAAGCCTCTTTTGGCTGAAACAAAGTTTTTAAAGAAATCAAAAGATAAGACCGAGAGAGAGATTATAGAGGCGTTTTATATCAAAAAGAAAGATGACAAATGCGTTAGCACGCCTTCTCTCTTTTTGCTTCAGAAAGAAGTAATGTTTCTAGATAGCTGCTTGTGAGAGTGGTGATTGGTTGCAGTGTGGGTTTGGCATACGATCTTGTGTATAAAAGTGACAGTGTTGTTTCTAATAAAATCAGTTGTGAGTTAGCGCCCGTCCTGTCGTCTTCGTGTCTTCATTGTCCTTGTTGTGTTGCGCTTTTTACCCTTTTAAATTTGCACAATTTATTTACCATGTGGCAAAGTATACATAGGCCAATCGGGACGTTGCATAAATGATAGGCTCAGGGAGCATGCACTGTCAGTTAGATCGTCATCCTCGGGAAACCTGACTGTGCACTGTTACAGATGTGGGTGTGTCCCGAAGTTTGACAACACCATTATCTTGGCCCGAAACCGAAACAAAATGACAAGGGGGATATCCGAAGCGTTTTTTTTATAACAAAGTGCGTTGAAGGCACGTGTGTCAGCGCTCCATCGATAGCCCTGTTTGGCTCTGAGGTGCCGTTTTTAAAATCTTTCGTAAAGTGGATAGCAGATATACAAGCAATGATTGGGTGATGTCGCATTTCTGTCGTACATGTCGTGATTTCACGGCGTATGTATGTTTTCCGAGAATAAACTTCAGTTGCAAGCAGCGCTCTGTGTTTGTTCGTTTCTTTTACTTGTCCGTTGTTTTTAGAGCTTTTGACATCGGAAATGTGGATCACCAACTAGCCCAGGCGCATACCTTTCTTTGTGAAGGGCTCTTTAAAGCTTGTACCACGTCATATTAGCTGCCTAAATCTGCGTCGTGATTATGTGGAAAAGTAGTTAGAGTATGTATCTACATCACTCCTGTTGTTTTTATACAGTTCATCGGAAGGAGGACGGAGATCCCCGGCACCACCTTCATTGGGGAGGACTTCTAAAAGCTTGTGCCGCGTCATAATGAGTGACTTGATCTGCGCGGTAATTAGACTAGTAGATGGAGCATCGACGATAAAAGGCAACGAGCGCATGCTGGAAGCCGGGCATCTGGAAGAGACGCCTTGCCGTTTTCATTCTCTCAGTGTCTATATGATATACATATATTGCATAAAATCAGCTTTTAAGTCAGATGGTATTCACCATACCACACCTGAATTCCGTTCATTCCTAAGTAATGAACTGGTTGCATGTAGCAATCAAGCGTCCATTTTATCGCTGCATCTCCACCAGAGGCAATCGCTTTACTTGCTCAGTCCATGGCCTGGAACTTTTTTCTCCGTTATTTCACACGTTTGGAATTTAGTTTCAAGGACCTTGCAGTACGCGCCTCGAGTATAAAAAAAAGAAAAGAAAAAAAAAAAAGAAACGTGCATGAGCTATGTTTTTCAATTTTACTTGGCAGAAGAGGTCTAACACTCGAGGTCACTTTTCTTCGCCTTTGTGTTTCAACAAAAACCTACCAACAGAAAAAAAAAAATTGAGGTCTAGCGTGCGAAAAAAACAACATCAATCAAATATACATTGAACTTTCATGTGAACGCCTCTGCTGCACGAATGCTTGTTCGTGCAGCCATGGCAAAACTACCCGCTCGCGTGATTTAATTCCATTATAGGTTATAACCACCAAATTTCCTCTATATGTTTACTTTGGCACATGCTGGCGGTATTCTATGCACGAAGAATGCCTCGACCCTAAAACAAACAAAAAATTTTAAACTTTTGAATTATTTTTTTATGCAGTTATTATTTGTCTTATCTCTTTAGCATCTTTGAATATAAAAGAGAACGCTAACACCTCGTGATGTGTTGGCCATGCTCAGCTAAAAATATGGTGAATGTAGCGAGAGGTTATTTTTTTCCCAGCAGCAAAGTCAGTTATGCGTACCCACGCGTGACCCGGAGTATGCGATTACACAAGCGAGCGATCGACATCTTCGAAAGTTCCGCTTTCGACCGCGACATAAACGTACATCGATATCCGTAAGCGATCGTATATGCGCCGTGTATTGGTTTCGCTTTGCCGTGTGTTGCTACTGCCGACTCTAAAGTCTCACACAGACTGGATTCACATCACGTGCGCATCTAGAAAGTAGAAAACGTGATCCGCTTGGTTTTAGGGGCCATTACAAAATATTTTATACTCACAGTAAATACCACCCAGGATTATTTCTTGGCGTCCATAATCTACGAAACTCGCAATAAATTTTCTTTCCACGCAAGGGCAGTTGCAGAAAGAATTGGCGGAAAACGAGCGCAGCTAACCCCCTCAACCGGCAGTCACAACAAATGGCAATGTGATATGGTGCCAATTGTACGTACCGCCATTACTCACAGCCACGTACTTGCGGTACAAAGTTTGCGGTGCAAATGCAAAGTATGTACAGGCAAGGGTCCCAAGGTTTTTAGAGAAACCTGTTTAAGGGACCCCGTTTTTACGACAAGGTTAGTAGGCGATTCACTAAATAACGATATATATAGCTAATTAATGCTAAAAGGCGAGAAAACAAATCGCGGCACTGATTGCTAACGCGCTTATATTCATGCTAGTAATAATAAACAACACACTAAAATCCTACAGTATGTGACATGTGTTTAAAGAGAAAAACTCCTAAGACAGTTGAATAGCACAGTTTTGGTATAGTCCATGAAAAATTAATGGCACGCAGTTTTGTCTTCAATGCTAGTTAAGAAAAGATGAATGAATTAAAAAAAAACAAATGGGAAGGAATAAGCATAAGATGAGTCAGATTACTTCCAGTTAAAGTTTGAGAGCGGATAGCGAGACGAGGGTGAATGTTCGAAAACTTTACATTGATGTTATACATTCCGGTAGAACGTTCCATGTGTTAGTTGCTACATATGTAAATCAAAAATCACCGTAATTAGTTGGAATTTACAGAACAATGAGAGACATTGGTGTAGATGACCTGAGTAGGTAGCCAGTATTTTATGTGTCAGGTGTATTAATGGGCAGTGGACAAGATTAGAGAGGAGCTTGAATGTTAATATGGATAAAACAACATGGATAGGATAATATGGAATATGGATATACGGTGTTCTAGATTTCGTAGAACAGTAAAATGTTAAGTAGGCTATAACCGAAAGAAAGGTCAACCCTATAAATACAAAATAGCATTGCTATTATTTCAGCATTTTGGGCAGTTTTTACATGTTTCAGTGTTTTTTTTTATACGTTAGTCCATAGAAATATAACGTAATTTTATAAGAAATATGAATATGAATAAAGCAGTAATACAAAATTAAGATAGTTTCTACAGGTAGTCTATGGCGTTAGTTGTAAAACAAATTGGTATTTTGTATATCTTATTAATTGCGCGCTTTGTGTGAGCCCGCCGATTTAACTAATCATCTAGGATGAGACCGAGAAATGCTGTGTTGTGACCGTGAGTTAACGCAGTGTTGTTATATATAAGTTCGGGAGTATTTTCAATTAACGTATTTTTTGCAGCAAATAAAATTTAATTCGTTTTACTTATTTTAAGGCCAAGTTTATTATTTGTTAACCCGGTTAGTCACTCTTTGGAGGAGAGTGTAGTTGGCTTCAGCGTTCAATTCAGCGACAGTTCTGTTTGAGATAAAGATGTTAGTGTCATCAGCGTACAAAGCTGATTTCGTCTTTAGGTAAGCTGGAAAACCATTAATGGGTTCTCTTTGATGTTGTTCGTGACTGTGCGAGTGTACTCCGGTCCCTACTCTCATTGTTGGGTGACATTGAGTCTAACCCAGAGCCTATGACCGCTCGGCAAGCAGAGTAACTTGCTGCAGTGCACACGCTTGTTATGTTACTTGATGCTAAGTCTTCAAAACTTGGGGAGCGTCAGGTTGCTCTTGTAAGTGATGTCAAAACTGTTATTGATAAACAAGGGCTTCTAGATAACAGTATTGCTTCCCTCGATAGAAGAGTTGCTACTATTGAAAGCGAGCTTTTATCCGTTACCTCGATTAAAAAAGAGGTCGCCGATTTTAGCGGGACCATTAATGACCAGGCAGCCGCTATGTTTTCTTTGGTATCTTGTCTGGATGACGCCGGAAATCGCTCATGGTGGTGTAACCTTTTATTTTATGGTTTACCAGATACCTCGGGTGAAACCTGGTCAGAATCGGAACGTAAGATTGTTGGTCGTGTTAATGAACATCTCGGCATTACTCTTGATGACTAGCCCATTGAGCGCGCTTACAGGATAGGTTCTTTCAATACAAATAAGACTAGGCCGGTAATTATTATGTTTTCTTCATTTAAAAAGAAAAACCAAGTCTTTCTGAGCGCACATAAATTTAAAAGCTCACCTTTTTCCTTGTCTGAAGACTTCTCTTGACGACGCGAGCAGCACGGAGCCGTCTCCTTGCATTTGCAAAATCTCAATCGCAACCGTACAAACTACGCTATGATAAGCTGCACATTGGTGAAATGATTTTATTTTAAGACCGCGAAACTACATTTGGTACTAGATAGGATTACGCGGAGATTGCTTGTTCGGCTGACTCTGCAACGGCGGAAACCACAGTGTTTTTCATAAAAAATGCTGCAAGTGCTCGCGTCCCTTGCTCTGTAAAGACCCGTTCCCACTCTTGCAACCGAGTACGACCGAGAGACGAGACCTGTTGAAACCTCTTAAAATTTCTTAGGACGAGGGAACACACTGGCATTCTGGCGCCATCTATGCGGTGACCCTGGAACTGCATTTCACAAGAGCAAAGGTTTTGCGGGATTTCCGACGTCAAATGTGCGTAATATCTATAAGAAAGGCTCGTTTATAACGTTGGCAAATGTTTTAAAGCGCAGCTCTTAGGCGCCTGTTTCCGGCTTGAGCGGCGTTGCCGTCGCCGTCGGCGTCGGCGTCATCGTCGGCGTAACCGTGAGGTCACGTGACCTTCCCTGGAGGTCACGTGACCCCCCCTTGAGGTCGCGTGTCCCACTTAGGTCACGTACCCCCCCCCCCCCCCCCCCGAGGTCACGTGACCACCTCCCGAGGTGACGTACCCCTGAGGTCACGTGACCCCCCCCCCCCCCACCGAGGTCACGTGATATCACGTGGCCTCAATGGCGGAGTAGCAGGCAGGATGGCGAGGTTAGGAGGAGGGAGGAGGAAGGAGGGGTATACGTTCCCCTCAGTACCCTTCCATCTTCCTCCTCAAGAACTGCGCTCCAATTCTCTTTTTTCGAGCCAAGAAAGAAAGGATAATGCGCGAGTGAGAGAGAGAAACAGAGAATAAACTTTATAAAAGCCTAATAAGATCCAGAACGTGGGTTCCTTCTCCTACGGCCGGCGAATAAAAAATATGCCGGACCGCCAAGTTTACACTGCTACCCCATAGATGGCGCCAGTGTGTCCTCTCGTTGTAAGAGGTTTCAAGGCACCCAGTTTTAAGAGGTCGCAAAAGTGTGAACGGGCCTTGACAGCGAAATCCACGACCATCAGCGTTCTTTATGCAAAAGTTAGAAGTATTCTACCCAAGCACAATTATCTGTGTTCTTTAATCAGCTCTTATGAACCAAGTATTGTTTTGATATCGGAAACATGGCTTTTTCTTGATATAGATTATTCTGAAATTATAGCCGATAACCATGACTTGAACATTTATCGTTGCGACAGGACAGGCCGGCGTGGCGGTGGTGTCCTTATCAGTGTTAAGAAAGACATTACCAGCCAGCTTATCTCAGTATCAAGTGTGCTGGAATCAGTTTGGGTGTGCTTAAAGTTTCCTTTTCAAAGAATATTGATAGGTGTTTACTAACGCCACCCTGACGCACAGCCGTCTTTTACTGATTGCTTACAAGATGACTTGTCTGTCTTGTCATTCCCCTATCATAATTGCCCCACGTTTATCTTCGGGGATTTTAACCTCCCATGTATAAATTGGAGCGGCACTTCGCCAAGTGTTGTTGGAGAGGCAGGCGTCCCTGCATTTCTAGATGTGTGCTCGACGTTTAACCTCACTCAGCTGGTACATTTTGCGACTAGAGTTGTAGGCACTTGTTCCAGCACCCTGGATTTAATTATTTCTGATAAACCTGCATTGGTTCATTCAATCTCCTGCCTAGAAGGGTTAAGCGACCACAAAGCATTACACTGCTTTCTCGATGTACTAACCCCCAAATGTGCGAGTTATAAAAAAAAAAGAAGAAGAAAAAAAAACGTTTGTACAGTAAGGCCGCTTTCGGTTCAATTGTTGCGTGTCTATAAGATTAATTTCTCCTCTACAATGAGAATTTTGATTTGAGAAGTGTAAATGACAATTGGTGTTTATTTCGTGGCAAGTTACAAGACCTTATAGAGGTCTACATTACCTGCGCTGTGATCAAATCTAATGTCTCGAACCCATGGTGAACTCGTTCGCTCCGTTCTCTTTCTCACCGAAAGAAACGACTCTTTCATACAGCCAAATCTGTCTACACGCCTGAATCTTGGTTGCGATACAATGATTGCGCCAGTAGGTATAAAATTGAGCTACGTGAGCGTAAACATATGTTTTTTTATGACGCATTGCCAAGTATTTCACAAAGTAACCCTCGTCAATTTTGGTCTGTTGTGTATCCTAAACCGCATTCTTTCTTTAAAGGGGCAGTGCAACGATTTTCAGACTTTGGCCAATTAACTGCGGAAATTAATCTGCGCCACCTATGGAAAAAAAGAAACAAATCGAAGGTCGAAATGCCTCTCAACTCTCCACGCCGACTTTCGAGTGACGTACTCTGGGGGTTCACGTGGTTTCCCCTTGGGCCCTCTCTTGACCCCAGCCGCTCCCTCCGCGATTGTCGACTTTCAAAGGATTAGCCTCGTCGAAGTTCGCGGCGAGCGATGGACACAATTCGCCACGGGGCTGACGGCGAGTGTAGCAGCGGAGGGGGACAGGGTTTGTTGACTTCCGCGTACCCCCAGAGACGGTGTCATTTTAGTTCTCGTATCCGCCACAGGCGGCTGCAGATCGGCAAATAATTTGTTTTTTGCCTAGCGATCACAAAGCAGAACAGAAGCTTTTCGGGGAAAGGTGACGCATTTTTGGTCACGTGGGCTTGTATAAACAATATGAAAAATGCAAACTGGCAATTCTTTCAACATTAAAACAGTTGCACTGCCCCTTTAAGCTAGTTAACCACTCTGGCACTCCCATTCCGGATAAGGAGTGTGCATCCCTTTTTTAAGAATGTTTTTCAAGTATTTTTACTGATCCTACCCATGTCAATCATGCCTCTCTCGTCTCATGCGATTATTTCGCAGTAGATCCAATGATAGTAGATTTCATCGGAATTGTTAAAATCATTGATTCTTTGAAAATATCCTCGTCCTGTGGCTTTGATAATATAAATTATGAAGTACTTCTTAGCACAAAGCTGACAGCTGTCCTTTTTCTCTCCAGAATGTTCCAACAATCGCTGGAGACGGGGGAGTTACCTGATGATCGAAATTCGGCGAGGTCGTCCCGGCTCACGAAGGCGGTGCTAAAACATCCCATCTCAACCATAAGCCAATTTCCCTAACTTGCATAGCTTCTAAAATTCTAGAGCATATCATCGCCAAACATCATCATACCTTCCTAGATTCAAACAGCTTTTTCTGCAGCTCTCAATACGGTTTTCGCAAGTCCCTATCCTGTGAGACCCAACCAGTGTTGCACACGTTCCTCAAAAAGAGGAACGAAAGCTCGTTCCTCGTTCCTTCTGATTTTTGGAACGCGTTCCCGTTACAAGCTCCATCTGTGAGAAAGGAACTCGTTCCCGTTACAGTTAAATAAATGGAACGTATATCGTTACATATACGTTAGTTTTGTATTGTGCTAATTACCATATTTAGTTAGATGAAACGAAGTTGTTGTTTTTATCTATCTATTTTGTCAAATGGCAACATACGAATTTTAATGCCACAATGGGAGGACACCAGGAGAAGAAAACAAGCGGAAGCAAGGCTTCACCTCTTGATATATTTACCTTTAAAACCTCAGGGTTTAACTATACTCATGTTTGTGGTGGGCGCTTCAGACGAGCCAAAGGTACTGTTACCTCACGCTGCATGAGCGTTTTACAACAACCGCACACGTTTCAATCTAACAATGTCCCTTGTTCGAACTCAACAACAGTTGCTTCTCAATGTTGGTGTCCGGAAGACGAGCAACTACCAGTCCTTCTTCGTGAAGGTCGGATTCGTTTTTCAGTTTGAAGGTGGGGATGAAGGGGAGAGAAAATAAACGGTAATTTTTTGCGTACGTAGAGTACCGCGCATCCGCCCATACCACACTAAGCGCCCATAACCTAATTTGTAAGATCTGAGAAAATATGCACACTACATTGATATGTAAAATTGATGACCGGACAAGCGCCCATCCCCCATTTTTCCTCGATTATCTCTAAATTTTGAGTGGGCGCTTGCCCGGTATTTTACGGTATCTTTTAAGTGGCCAATGTTTGGGATATAAGGGTGCATTCGATGTCTCATAGCCTGTCCTTTTGTTTTAACTGTAGGTTTATTTGTGGAAGTTCAGTGACGGCTGTAGTAGGTCTTAGATTTCCGGGTGTATGAGGATTCCTGGAAGCAAAAAAAAAAAAAATAGCTGAGTTTGAGACGTCCTTATTTCTGTGTCTTTTTCTTCGATTAATTTTTTGCATTTTGTACCCCAATCTCGGGCACTGAAAAAAAAAATCGATGTCCACTAGCTCTCCTGCACCCGACTGTTACCAAGCGAGGACCCCGAAAAATAAACCCTAAGATAACTAACCAAAAGGTTAACGAGACCCTGCTCTTCGTAAAGATATTGTTTTTATACTTTGTAGGATTTCCCTTTTAAAAATCAAATAGAAATTACCCCCAGTGGACGAAAAAAGAAAAAAGGAACGCCGTTCCTTTTTCTGTTCCAGTAAAAGCGTAACGAGTTCCCGTTCCAGTTCCACCGATGCAAAATGAAACGCCGGCGTTCCTTCGTTCCTCCTAAAAGTAACGCGTTCTAGAAACGCCGTTCCTTTGGACGCCGTTCCGTACAACACTCGGGCGGCGGAGAAAAGCTCACCGGAGAAAAGCTCACCGGAGAAAAGCTCACCGGAGATAAGCTCACCGGAGAAAAGCTCACCGCAAAACCGGCAGATGCGGAGAAAAGCTCACCGTTTTTTTTTTTTTTTTTAACTTATCGGATTCTGCGTCAAAGGTGGCAATTTAACACAATTCGCATTCGCCACTTCATTTAAAAACAAAAAAAATGTCCCCTTTCTTGTAATATTCTTGAAGGTCATTGGGCATATTTACTAATTCCTCAGGAATTGGTAATCACCACTTCTGTATATTAATGAAGCCGCAAAAATGATATCAGAGCATCGTACACCCGTAAAAAAGACAACGATTAATTAACAACTGAGGGTGCGCCGTCGGTAGCTCTGTTAAATAAAGAGGTTTGTTCTTTGTGAGCTAATATGAATATCGGTGTGTGAACCGTTTCAGCTCCAAATATTCTGTAGTGCCTAATAGTTAAATATGTATTTGTTGATGCAATCAGTGTCGGCTATGCTGTTTTCTTTCTGTTAATTTCACTAAGAAAACTTTAGTTGCGAGAACAGCTTCGTCCTGTCGTGTTCGTTGTCTTCACTCCGTCGTCGTCGTTTGAGCGGTTTTCATCATGTATAACGTTTACCAACTCGCCCTATTTGCTACCCTACAGAAGACTATTTCTTATATAGGTCACGAGTAACAACGGTGCCAGTGGGCAGCTCTGAAAGTCATGAGTGGCTCACGTTAGAAGGGCACTATCACTAAAGGCAACGTGCGGAAACACCAGCACGAACGGCTAGAAAACGAGCATGTCCGTGGAAGAAAGAAGCCTCGATATCATACTGACTGTTTTATCCTGTTTTCAAAGGTTAATAAAAGCTTCAAAGAGAATTTCAGGCACCGCGTTGTTGCGCATGCACTTTCGGATTTTCGGTGTTTACAGTTTTGATATTTAGGCTTTAGGGAGACATAAGTTTTCGAACTTTTTCGTGTTATTCAAGTTCATAAAATATTCAGTTATGCTTTAGTTGTCTAGAGAGTAAGCCGCAGAAAACACTGGCCCGCCCTTATTAATTTGGGAGCAATATACTTAATAAGTTTGGCAAATAATACAAAAAAGGACATTTTCTTTTTGACAAAGCTGACGAACTTTAATTATAATAAATTGATATATGTTACGCATGATCCAACAGCCTCCATATAAAAAGAAAAAAAAAATCGGTGAGCTTTTCTCCGCATCCGCCGGTTTCGCGGTGAGCTTTTCTCCGGTGAGCTTATCTCCGGTGAGCTTTTCTCCGGTGAGCTTTTCTCCGGTGAGCTTTTCTCCGGGATTCACAACACTCGACCCAACTTACCTGCCTTACTAACGACCTCTTTCGGAACATGGACTCCGGTTATCCTACTCACGCGGTGTTTCTCGATTTTGCCAAAGCCTTTGATAAGGTCCCACATAACCTTTTATTTTATAAATTATATACTTTAAGCAGTGACTCTCAAGCACTGGCGTGGATTATTTATTTCCTATCTGATCGTTCCCAGTCGGTTTATGCTAACAACACAACTTCCACTACCATTCCTGTTACTTCTGGTGTCCCTCAAGGAACTGTCCTTGGGACTCTCCTTTTCTTATTATACATAAATGATCTCTCACTTCACATTTTCTCCTCTCTTCGTCTCTTCGCTGATGATTCTGTTGTCAACAGAAAATTAACAACCCCCGATGACTTCCTAACATTACAGAAAAACATTGTCAAAATAGCCGGCTGGTGCATTACGTGGCAGATGACTCTTAACATTGATAAATGTAAATGCTCTGCTTCTTTCGTTCTCCATCTTGCCCCCAACCGAACCTCACTTTTCACGGTACAGCACTTACTTATACTAATGAGTATACGTATCTAGGTGTCCATATTACTTCTGATCTCTCCTGGCACACTCATGTTAATACTATCATAGCATCGGCTAACCGCAGTTCAGGATATTTATGCCGCAAATTTAAGTTTGCCCCTCCTGTCCTTAAACGTCTTCTCTACACTACCTTTGTCCGCCCTAAATTATAATATGCATTCTCAATTAGGAGTCTTCAACAACTAACAAACAAAATCGAGTCTGTCCAGAATTGCGCCGTTTGTTTCATCCTGTCTGGTTACTCACGTTTCTCCAATGTGTCTGCCATGAAAGCCCAGCTTGACATCACCAATTTTTCGGTTCGTCATAACATTGGCCGTCTTTGTCTTCTGCACAAGATATATTAGCACCCAACCTTACATCACTCCCTGCTTCACCCGCCTACTTACGTCTCTCCGAGGTTTAATCATCTCTGCAAGATAGCCCGGCCCGAATGCAACTCAACGGCCATCCTTTATTCTGTCCTTCCGGACGCCATTGTAAGCTGAAACGACCTTCCGGAGACTATCGTCACCATCAGCGACGGCCCCTTGTTTCGGAGCGCTATATTTAATCGCCTTACTAACCCCCACTCCCCTCTGTTGTGCCTCTGGCCTTGAGTGTATTCGAAATAAATAAATAAATGAATACATGTAACAAATAAGAATGGACGAGGAATAGAACCTTGAGGAAGGCCCATATTGGTTGTTTTAGTAACGCACGTTACTACAGACATATTCACATACTGCTGTCTGTTAGATCGATTTTTTTTTATTTCTTCCAGACACACTCCTCGAACGCCGCATATAATGTTATCAGTAATATGTCCTGATCAAGGAAGTCAAAAGCTTTTGTTAGATCAAGGAATGGTAAAGGGCGCACAGGGCACGTGTTGACCCCCAGGCAATCTTGGAGGTGGGTTATTCCCGGTTTCGCAGAGACTGGACACTAGCTAGTAGCCACTACCCGAATGTGTGTCGAGGCATTGATTTTCACGAGCTCAAGGTCGAATGTATACCGTGGTGCTTGTGTTCAATCCTTCAGCCAAATTCGACTATCGCAGGGGTTTCGGAAGTCTTCGGGAGATCGGAGTGAAATAGAAGGGCATATATATATATATATATATATATATATATATATATATATTGTAAGAAAGACAAAGTAGAGATAAAAAAAACACCGGCTTTACTGGCCGAGCCGTGGAGCAATCCTGCCCCGCCAGCTCTAGCATGAGACACACACCGCCCGTGCAGGCGGTGCGCTGGTGTGGATGGTAATGATAGTGTGGGTGTTGATGGTGATGAAGTTGCGCTGTTACAATATATATATATATATATATATATATATATATATATATATATATGTATATATATATATATATATATACTGCGTGCGTGCGCGCGCGTAAGGGGGATCTTCATTCCCTCTTTTCGTGTTGTTTACTATTTGCAACTCCAACGCCCTATAGATGGCGGGGCGGTAGTTCCAAGATGTCGGAAAGACGGGGATATATTTTCCAGATTTTTCGTGCGCCTGCTCGCTGATACTGGTCGCTGTGCTAGAATTAATTTATTCTGCTACAAATACGAAGCGGGCAGAGCAGGAGCACATCACAGGTGACGGAAATACTGGTATGCGCTAAGAAAATTAAAATGTTTATTTTTAAAAGTGGCGAAGTGGAACACGGCAATTCCTATTTTAACACACTCGTTTTTTTTGTTTTTGTTTTTTACGTTAAAACGGCTCGTTGTATGAACACGCTGACCAGAACCATGGCGGTAACAGCAGCACCAAGCCCTACAGGTCCTGCGTTCTCCCGTCCCCGCTCCTCTGGTTCTTCGTTCGTCCGCAAGAGGGCGAGCGGCGGGCTGGAGTTGCAAATATAACCTGTTTCACCTTACGATAAAACGCAGCAAACGGTACGAATCACCCATCCAGTTTCACGCTACGAACGTGCCATGTGACCATGTGCTGAGTCTCTCGTGCAAGCATCCCGGAGGCGTACCAGTATGCTTTTGTAAAGCGAGAAACGTTCGAACCCAATACGGCGCGCAAGTTCCCTTGCCCCTTGCGCACCTCGTGCGTTTGTTTACCCCCCAAACGTTTCCACGTGCTCTTGTTTCCCCCCGACCTCGACTTTGGCTGTCTCGCCATCGCCCATTCCTTATATGATCTCTCTGTTGCACTTTGAATGGTGTGCCCCTTTTTGCGTTCCGATGCGCCAAAGACGCAATTCGGAACACTTGGTCGCCGTATACCGCTTAAGGGGTAATCACACGAGGGATTTTCTTCGGAGAGGGATGTGCGGGACGTCAATGATCGGCGGGACCAGCGGGACTCCCTCCCCAACTCCGGCATTCACACGAACGGCGGGAGCCGAGAGTGTTATCAGACGACAGCATTATCAGACATCATTGTCCGACAATGTCGGACAATGATGACGCCATTTGTCCGAAATGTCATGAAGCGTTGTGCGACGAGGAGGATGCGTTGTTCTGTTCGGAATGTGACTGTTCTTACCACATCGGTGACTGTTCGGGTGTTGCTGAAACAACTTTCAAATCGAAAAAGGAAAGTTACAAAAGACATGGCGGCGCCTACGTTGCAAACTGGGGAAGGTCAAGGGTCGCCAGGTCGCCAAATCAAAATTTTAACTTAACATTGCGATCCCAGTCGCGGATATAAAACGCAAGCTTGACAGCTTGATAACGTTCCAAAAAAAATGTTAAACAACGTTACAAAAAAAAAAAGATGTTTCCGACAAGTATGATGCCATTCTTAAAATACAAATTCGGCATCATCAAGAAACTGAAGAGTTGGTAGAAGGCATGGACGATGCGGAAA
This sequence comes from Ixodes scapularis, assembly GCF_016920785.2. Lineage (NCBI taxonomy): Eukaryota > Metazoa > Arthropoda > Arachnida > Ixodida > Ixodidae > Ixodes > Ixodes scapularis. The sequence continues at coordinate 81,048,053 of NW_024609868.1, read as the reverse complement.
AGGTAAATCCGGCTCATAAATGTAAGCAACTAAGAACTGAAATCAACGATCTAGAGTGGCGATCAAGGAAACAAAACCTCGAAGCGCATGGCGTTAATAAAAGAGACACGGTGAAATTGTTTGACAAAGCTAACGAGGTTGCGTCCAGCTTGCAGCTTTGCTGTACACAAATACCCGCGAAACCCGATAAGGTGTCTCATATCATCATCCGTTTCGCAAGGCAGACACGAAAGACCAGTGGTTGCGAAACAAAAAGAAGCTGTTGGGAACAAAGCCCGATGTGTTCGTCATGGAAAACATGACGAAGCAGAACAGGGCGTTCCTTTGGGTTGGAAGCGAGTGGGCTAAAAGGGTTGGATTTTGTTACGTGTGGCATCGGAATGGTAGTATTCTATGCTCCGTCTCACCCTACAATGGACTAGGCTCCGAGGGCTGGCGGGCGGAGCACTGCCTCAGAAAAGCTTGCATCCGCATTGCGAAAGAGTGCGCGAGAGAAATTTCGATATGCAGACTATACGAGGAGCACTAATATGCTCTTCTATTACGATAGCCCGCTATATTATAGTGGTGAAATGAAGGTACATTGTACTTAGTTTCATAAACGTTCTTGCCATATTTCGTGAACATGCCAACTGTTTGGAGAAGTTGGACGGCGCGCAGGCAACACTGACATAAAGTCGTTTCGCCCTTAGCCATAACAATCCAATCCAACTTTCGTGTACGTAAAACGTACTCGGACCCGCATCTCCCTCAAGTCTCCCTTCCGCACACGGTCCGTATACATACGCTCCCGTATTGAACACTCTATCCGATTCATATTCACTTCGTAATGGCCACTGGTTCTGATCCCGGGTTCTCGTCGCCCCATCGCTTCCAGACGGTATTTAACCCCTTCCGTAGTCTTCAGTAGCAGCAAGCAGGCGGAGCCGCCGCGAGGGCTCCATAAGCAAACGGAAAACTCGCCTCCGCCTGACGTGTCTTGGCGCACTGATACGTACGACGGAGCAAATATACCGCGTAGTTTCTAACAGGCTCGTGATTGGACCTGGTGGCCTGTAGCATTGGGCTTTAGTACCATCGTAGGATGAGACTAGAGGGAGTATAGTACGCAGGCAAAATGGTGACCGAGCAATGGACATTTTTCTAGAGTAACTGTATGGGGCTCTGCTTGCAGAGCCAGAGTATCGCATTTTTTTTCCTTTGCGCCGCCAACTCCGTATTGGCGGAGAGGCGGTCATATGCGCCGAGCTGGCTCCGCCTTTTATGCAGGAAAGCGAACTTGCAGGCGCCGAGTTTCGGCTGGAGCATGTTTCTCGCTTTGCGTTTGCGAAAGATATATCCTACACTAAAATCCAACAAACTGGAAGGTTCCTTGATCACTGAAAATCGTATGTACCCATTGGGTACAGTATAATCGCATTGTTTTATAACGCGAGCGATGTTTTAAAACATGTTGCCAAAGGTCTGGGAAGCAGACAACACGAAGGACGAACGCGTTTCTCGAGTGTGCGGCGATCGCGGAGCAGTGTTGGACAAAATACTCGATAAATTTAAGTTAAGTTAATAAATACGTGCTTCACAAAGTATTTAAGATACTACTCAAGTTTTTTTCGCTGTAAAGTATCTTGAGTAGAGTACAAATACTTAGAAACGTAATTCGATTACTTTTGAAGATACTTCCGCATTGCGTAATTTGTATCGACGTCAGTGACAACGACAATTATACAGCTCCGCAAATCCGGGTTACCAAAATGGTTTATTAGCGCGCAACAACACAAAACGAAAAAAAAAAAGTATCGTAGGGTGATTTTATGCAGTCTAACTATAAGGAGCAGGATATTGTCACGAATGCCAAATGATGAGGCGACGAATACCTGAAGAAGCTAAAAGTTTAATGTGGCGAACTTGCGCCCAAAACGAAATAGAGAAAGTCTAGCATCGCAGGCGTCGATGTCGGCGAAACAGCAGGATCGAGCGCTGGTGCGAGACTGACTCCGGACCGCCACTCGGAGCACCTTTTGCACCCGCTTGGGTGTCCGGAACATTTGGCGTATAGAAAGTTCGGCGCGTAGAGCATTCGTAACTCGATCAGACGACAAGGTTCTCGAACTTACGAGAATGTCAAGTTGAAAGTAAAAGAGGAGTCCGCTCCCAGGTATGGAACCCTGAGCCTCCGCGCGAGGGCCTCCGCGCGAGAACCAAACGCGGTAACCATTCGGCCACACGTGGCAACATCACTGATAGATGTTACAAAATATTTATGGGACAACAAGAAAGAGGTCGCTTTAGCTATTGGGGAGGAGATCAGATTGTGGCGCCCCAAGCGGCTAACTTTAGAACTACATGGATGGAGACAACAAATAAAATGACTCAGCGCTCGGCTGACTTAACCGAATGCGGCGTCAACGTTCGGGTGGAGTTCGTGTTCGCCGATGAGGGGGAGAAGGGAGTCTTTTGTTACCAGTCCGGCCTGCATGAACAATGCAGCATGCATGCCCAGCTCAGCAGAAAATCCCAAGCGGGTCAAGCTCGCATCCTCTGACGACTGCTTTCGGGAGAGATTCGGCACTTAGCGTCACTTCACTAACTGTTGGTATTTTTCCGTTACACTGTGCCCCATGCTCTATTAAAAAAGATGTCATGAACATGCCTACAAGGCCTCTGGGCATGTGCACAGGCCTTGTGTTGGGTAAACACCGAGGTGTGGGGTGACAAACGGGTCAGAGCGCCTCACCAATAGTGACATCGTTGAATATCACGTCCTGCGGCAAACCTTAGACGCGTCGTTTAACTACAATCCATATTTCCTATATGGAGAGTTCACTATAAACGAACTTGGGATACGGTAGTGTTGACGATTGGGCTAGTTGGTCATTCATATTGGCGGAAAACAAACAGCGCAAGGACAAGGACAGAGTAGAAGGCGGTAGACACACACAGCGCTGTGTGTGTCTACCGCCTTCTACTCTGTCCTTGTCCTTGCGCTGTTTGTTTTCCGCTAATTGGGATACGGATATGTGTGAATGGATAACAAAGAGAACCCACATAATAGCCACGGCAGTGTTCGCACCTTCTTCAAGCAGGTTGCGTTCAGAAAGGCACTCAACATCGGGGGCACTTTGTTGGCACTTTGAGAGGTCATCCATATCGTAGTCCGTTTTCTGTACTGATCTCTGCTTATCAATGTTCGCTTACAAGTAGTGTTCGCGAAAGCCATGGGTGAGAGACTGACGACAAAAAGAAAAACAAAAAAAAAACCTCGACGTATTGCCCTAGCGAGGTCAGATATATAAAAAAGGAAAACAAAAATGTCGTTTTTGTGTGTGTGTCTGTCCACTTCTCATTTTTCTTATATTTGTTATTTCCTTGACACGCAAGTCTGCATCGTTGTCGTAGGTCGTTTCCCGGTCTGCGTTGCGCTCAGGGTGGCATCTTTACTTCCGTAAAACCACACCTTTTGTTTGAGGATTTTTTGGGGGGGAAACTGAATGGAAACAAAAGGCGCCTTTGGAAAGGTGAAGGGAAAACATTCATTGTACGAACATTGGGCTCAAATATGAGTCATAATCGGCAAAAAAAGCGATGTTCAAACGAGCTCATTCAAATTCACCGTAGGTAATCGGAGCTAGTAACAGGATTTGGTTGCTCGGAAGAATGTTCAAGTTTGCTCGTGCCACGCCCAAGCCACTTCATACCGAAAAACTCGGAAACTGGCGGTATATCAAAAATATATTTAAGATAATGAGTGCAATATACTCGGAATTGTAATTAAAATAGAGTATCAAATACTCTCGACCAAAAGTATTTGCAAGGTACCAAGATACTTCAAAAAGTATCTTAAATACAGTATCTTGAGTAGAGCATTTGAGAGAGGCACAAGTCTGTCGCGGAGTGATACTCGACCGGCACATCCGGGCATTGGGACCAGACATCAACGCGCAGCAACGGCTTTCAAAGGGGCAACGTTTTGGTCGGTTACTGTGTTCTGTCGAAGGCATAAAGAAAAACAGGAGACAAATGGCGATACGAAGGCGCACGTGCGGCCGTGTCGCCGCACTATATCTGCTCTGCTCCGCACGCCGCAGCGCGCCGCTTCACAGCCACGCCATCCGCGCCTCCGGATCTACTGTATTTTTTTTTTTTTTTTTAATTAGGTACTTTGTGTAAAAAGTATGCGCAGGCACTTCGAATTGCCTGCGCCCGCTTTACCCGCACAGAGTGCGTGATTATGTATTTATTATCTGTTTTTATGTTTCCTCTCCTGCGTAGACCGAAAGGTCCGCGGTATTGTAAATAAAAATAAAATAAATAAACAAGCCTTGCTTAGAAACTGTAAAATGACGAATTACGGAGTCCTTCCGACGCCGCGGGTGCGGCGGCTGAGTGCAGTAACGCATCGCAGCTTGAAATTTCATTACAAGATATTCTGCGCTACATACTCAGGTGTTCGATTCCGGGTGTTGCACTGCAATTCCTTCTCAATGTCAAATTCAAAGTCAAAATAGCAGCACGAAAAGTTAAACAGACGAATGTTGGAATGAGTCGATACGGCGTCCGATCTTTTCCACTGTTGTTGCACAATTTAGCTAGTGCAGTACAATGGTTGACTGGGGTCTTTAACGTTCATCGGGCAATTGTGATTAAGCTTCCTCAAGCCGGCACGGTACCCATCCAAATGAAAAAGGGCAACGGCAGGAAATCAAACTCAGGGATCATACCAGAGTTCAGTATAGCGTGCTTTCGGGAAATGCACTTGGCAGTATAAATTGTGTTCGGCGCGTTAGGCAAACTGTCACACCGTACACGTACACAGCTCCTCCTTTGATTAGACGCAAAACACGCCATTTTTATACCAAGGCTGCTGGTTGGCCTCCAAAAGAACTGCACAGCAGTGTCGTGTTTGACGCTTGCTCAGTAATGGTCCGAAAATTGCAGCCTGCTGCGATATTTTTTTAGTGCTGTCACGTAGGCACTGACTGTTTCGCCGTCTTCCTGGTTGCGGCGTTGGAAGCGTGCTCTGCAGTTGAGTTCCGAAGGGTTGCGGGTGAAAATGAGCCTTTATAACTTGAACAATCTAATCAAAAATCACCTGACTGGACTGCTTCGGCTGCAGACCACGACGTAGGTCTCTTCTCCGCGCAGCTTTAGCAAATGCGCCCTCTTTTTCGAAACGCCCTGTATATCGTTAGCTTCGAAGAAGAATTGCAGCCGCCCGTACCATGATTTCCATGCAGGAGCTGGAACTGCCATGGAACTCCGGTATCCGACCAAACTCAGGCGTGGCTTGGCGTGGCACTGGTCGTCGCTCGCTGTTGAAGCGCGCTAGTCGATAGGTGTAGGACAGGCACGTAGCCAGGGGGGTTCCCCATGGAACCCGGCCCCCCTCCCCCCCCCCCCCGAAATCTTTAATTTTGCTGGGGCCTCCTCTCCCCCCTCCTCCTCATGCACCATTTTGTCATAGGCGCCCTCCCCCCCCCCCCCCCCCCCCCCCCCCCCCCGAAACAAAATCCTGGCTACGTGCAGGCTATCGTTCCGCGAGGGCTGATTTTCGTCGCCAACTGTGATGTCCGAGCAGCCGTCAACGGCTGTCGGAGTATTTAATAAAAGCAAGAGCCCATCAGGGCCAAACGACAGTTCGGTCGGAAATCAAGAACAAAAAACGCGAGCGAGCGCGCACTCCCCTCGCGCTCAGGATCAGGACCTTCCCCTGGCCGGTGGCGATGGTGATAGTCCTCTGCCGCCGACACATCAGTTCAAAATCGATATTATCATTTAAAAAATATGTTTAACAGATGTGGTAGAGTAAAGGCCTCTTCACACATACAGCGGAGCGCTACGTGAGCGCTCCAAGGAGCGCTAATGTGGCGCTTCCTAGCGCGTGACTTAGTTCTAACATAGCGCGCGATTAGCGCTTCTGTAGCGCTTTGCTAGCGCTCCAGTAGCGCTTTGTTAGCGCTCCAGTAGCGCTCTGTTAGCGCTCCAGTAGCTCCTTGTTAGCGCTTCAGTAGCGCTTCTTGTACCACGGTGCTGCGGATTAGCGCGTGCACTGCCGTACCGGTTCCTGTGGTTGGGTGTGCGTCAGCAGCTTCATGGCGGACATGTGGGATGCTGAAATATAAATGCGACAAATGCTCTTAGATATGTATAATTAGTGCATATGTGTGTGGACGGCTTAACGCCCAGAAGAGCCTTCTGGGTGCGCGAAATCTCTCGCCATCGAGACACCGAGGGGTACCCGGCGAATCTTGTTCCCAGGCTAAGGGACCGAGACGCAGAGCTCTTTCGAAGGCGATTATTTTTAACTGCGTGCCTTTGAAACTAGGGTCACGCATATCGAATAGAAAGCGATGAGGTCGTACCCAACCAATTAGTCGCTCAGAGTGTTACAAATGGTACACGGGGTGAACCCCTCTACACCCCCTATTTTTAAGAGTGCGGACTTAGTGTACCAAGTCTCGGTAAACATAATGACGTCAAGAAGTACACCGTATATACTGATTAAAAAGCAATTCCGGGTCGGTCCTTTTATTTACGGTTGACTGTACATTCAAATGAAAACAAATTGATTGGGAACCGTTTTTTTTTTTTGTTTTTTTTTGCCCTTGGGCCAAAAAAAAGAAGCTAATTTGGAAGTATAGGATCGTTATTCATTGAGGGGAAAAACAACCAGGGTGGCCAGTTCCGCTTATTATAAGCGGATTTGGGCTTCTTTTTTCACTGAGTCGCTGGTAGATTTTTCCAGTCGCTTGTCGCGTTTTTTGGGGCTTATTCGCGTTTTTCCTGCAAATATTGTTATTTTAGTGCTCGTCGTGCTCACTGACAGCGCGTTTGTCGTCAAAAACGCGAAAAACAGCATGACCGTTTGGCGCAGCGGTTAGGTGGCGCAAGCTACCGTCCGTCACAATGTACAAAACTATTACTATCCATTCACAAATGTGTTGGCACCTTGCAAGTTTCCCCCTTGCCCATCTTGCCAGTCGGCAGTTGCGGTCGTCGTGTCTACTTGCCATTGTATTTTGCGCAAAATGGCTTCGAAGTGGTCGAAGTATGGCAAAAGTTATTGTAAAGAGATATTGTAAAGAATATATCCGTCGTGTTAAAAAATAGGCTGAATATGATCCACAATATCCGTAAATGACAATCGCACGTTTGTATTTTGAGCCTGGTGGCTGTATTTTTTGTTATAAACGGCCCACTCTAGCAAGCGCTCGGAGAAGGCCCAGCTTAAAGTACGTGACATCCGACGCAGTCGTGACGTAGGTCGTCTCGGGACGAGCAAAGCTACGGCGAGGCTGACGTCGAGGGGATGGCCTAGTCGTCCCAGCCACCGAAGCGGCTGCTTTGGTACGAATTTTGAGTGAATGGTTAAGCTTCTATATTCTTGTAGGGGGACAATAGCGACGTCTGGGACACACAAAAGGGATTCTCGGGGAGACGGGAGTTCCTCCTTCCCCTCTTCTCTCGACGTGGTCGGAGGCGAGACGCTTCCCTTCACTAGCTGTCAAGGTTCCTAGACGGGCATTACAAACGAGGCGTTAGCGACATCTCTCTGCTAATCGTTTAATTCGTCTTAAATTTCTTTTCGTGACTTTTTTAACAAGATATTGGTGTGTTCGTTGTGATACTGCTCCTTTGGACGCATATAGACCATAAAATAAGCACCGAAATTTCGTTGTAGTATTATTTTAAGGACTGGCTACGACCAGTCACCGGAGACGATAAAAAAACGGCGTGCAAGCACCGCCAGTGCAAGATCCGCGCTCATCATGCCGACCTCGTTCAGCACAAGGCAAAAAAAAACGAAAAAACGTGAGGAATTTTTGGTTACTTTTCAGTGCACGTTTGACTACCATGGGCTTCACCAAGTCGTCGCCTCCATGAACGATACCAGAACCGGAGCTCAAGCTGGCATGTTACTCAGCGTGCCATGCCAATATCCGCTCTGTAGATAGTGGCATGGCACGCTGAGTATTCGCCTTCATATTTGAGCGAGTTCTCTTTCTCACTTTATTATTAATAAACTATTTTCAAGAATGTGTACATTTATTAAAATTCAGTTTAATTTGGGTTTCTTTACGAAGGTCATGCCACTTTTTTGGGGGGCTTGTTTGGGGACGACTATCTGCTTGTTCGCTCGGCCGCATCTGGCCACCCTGAAAACAACATTCTAAGCAGAGAGGAAAGGTCGCATTATCTACTCAAGGTGCCACAAGTCAGCTTCGCTCCTTACAACAATGGCCCTTTTCCCAGTGAGCTTCTACGCATCCGTACACTCCCGCTATCGGCTTTTTCGCAGGGAATCGTCCCGCACGACCAACATTGTCAGCATCTATCTTCGCGCGTATTTAGTCTGTTTGGACGATTCGTTTTTTAGTATCGGTAGTATGTGGTATAAAAAGCACTGAAAGCCGTTACAACGGCACGATGTCAATTTGTTTTGATGGGCGGAGGCATGTTGGGCTGCTCTTCATTGGTAGTTCGCAGACAACTCCCCAGACGACGCTCGTTACTCGAAATATTCTAAGCTTAAATGGTAAAACAAAACGGCTAGGTGGCGTAAGCTACCGCCCAATCTAAAGGACTCAGCCGGATTCATCCATCAACCATTTATCCATCCAGGTAAGAAAAAGGTAGGGTAACTGCATAATGCTCCGCTTGCGGAGCAGAGTATCGCATTGGTGCTCCCAGGGCGGCCATGCTGTATCCAAGGCTGTTTTTCTCGGAAGTTATTAATGTAATAAGGCACCTAAAGAACAGCGGAAGCTGATGCCGATAAAATGCAAGTTCGTCCTATTCAATATGCCGTCGACATAATCGTGCCATTGTTAGTCGTTATCTTTATTTTATCTTTTATACTGAAACAGCTCTACTTAATCAAAAGAAATTTATTTCGAAAAGTTTTGAGAATAAAAAATTAGTTCTGCGGGTGTTTTTGCATTTCATGAAAGCTCTTGATTGCCTTAGTCATAATGTCCTGTTTAAAACCTTGAAATGTATGGCGTCCGTGGGCAGGCGCCGTGGCTTTCAAAATCCTACTTATAATATTTTCAAGAGTATGCCTACATCAACAGTTCTTCGTCCACAATAAAACCTATCACCTTGGGTGTTCCACAAGGTAGCATGTTGGGACCGCTCCTTTTAAACGTGTACGATGTGTGATAAACGTGTGTTAATGACATCGTTTGCGTGGGTAGGGAAATAAAATTTGTAATCTACGTGGACGACGCGAGCTTATTTTTTTCTTAAACGAGTGATGAGTTAATAGATATGGCTAATCTGACTTCATCTAAGGTAGAGTCCTGGACCTGTAGCAACTCTGAGAATAAATGACAGTAAGCGAAAGGAGTTCTATTCCGTTATAAAAATATGTATGTGGTAATATTTAAACCTCTAATTTTAAATATGAGTTCAATCAAGATATTTAGTGCTTTTCAAACCTTTGGTGTGTTTTTCAGTGAAAGCATGTCGTGGGATAATCATATAAATTATCTCGTTTCAAATCTAGCGCGCGTAGCGGGGATCATAAATCGTCACCGTTTGTTCTTCCAACGAATGTTAAATAGCTAATTTATAACTCTTTATTTTACTCTAATTTAACATACTGCAACCTCGTTTGAGAGACATCGACATTCACTAACATTAAAAAATGTTTGTGATACAAAATAAAATTTTAGGAGGTGTATCTAACGTGTCTTATGACTTCCACACTGCTGAATTGTTTCAGAGATTCCAGATAATTAATATACAGAAATTATACGAATATAGATTGTGCACTAGTTTCAAGAGACAAAAAACAAGGGGTCATGTTACTTGCAAAAACTTTGCGGGCCAAAAGAAAATGCAAAGGCGTAACCTGCTCGCCATAGGGAGAAGCGGAGGATAGTCACCCAGTGAACAAATTATGGTTTTCAGATGCTTCAGTTTACTTTACCACATCTGTTAAACATGTTTTAAATGATAATATCGATTTTGAACTGATGTGTTGGCGGCACAGGACTATCACCTTCGCCACCGGCCGGGAGAAGGCCCTAATCCTGAGCGCGTGCAGGGTGCGCACTCGCTCGCGTTTTTTTTTTTTGTTTGTTTTTTTTCTTCTTAATTTCCGGATGAATTGTTGTTTGGTCTTTATGGGCTCTTGCTTTTATTAAATACTCCGACAGCCGGCGATAGCTGCTCGAACATCACAGTTGGCGACGGCAATCAACACTCGCCGGATGATAGCTTCCACCTATGGACCGGCGCTTCAACAGCGAGCGACGACCAGTGAGTGCTACGCCATGGCCACGCCCGAGTTCGGCCGCATACCGGAGTTCAACGGCAGTACCAGCTCCTGGAGATCATGGTACGGGCGGCTGGAATTCTTCTTCGAAGCTAACGATACACACGACGATTCGAAAAAGAGAGCACGCTTGTTCAAGCATTGCGGAGAAGAGAACTCGTCGTGGTTTGCGCCCTTCTGCAGCCGAAGCAGTCCAGTCAGGTGACCTTCGATGAGATTGTTCAAGCCAGAGCCCTTTATACTGAAAGAGTTTGGCCAATGGGCGGAGCTTGTTGCCCGCTAGAACCAGCGGATTTCGGAATAACACAAAATGACGTTTCTTCTTTGTCCTGTTTATTCCGGAAAAAACGCATGCAGTTCCAATGAATCAGAGCCCCAAAATGGCGGACGGAAGTAGTCATTCCCCGCTTGTCAGATTACGCTACTGTGGTTGCCAGGCTGTCAAAATCTTCTTAAGAAGGCCAAACTTTCTCGGTATCTGCTCTGGTTCAAGCTCTAAAGGCTCATTTTGACCTGCAACCCTTCGGAACTCTAGTGCAGAGCACGCTTCCAACGCCGCAACCAAGAAGTCGGCGAAACAGTCAGTGCCTACGTGACAGCACTAAAAAAGCTCATAGCAGGCTGCAATTTTGGGACCACCACTAAGCAAGCGTGAAACACGACACTGCATGCTGTGCAGTCATTTTAGAGGCGAACCAGCAGCCTTGGTATTAAAATGGGCTTGTTTTGCGTCTAATCAAAGGAGGAGCTGTGTACGTGTACGGTGTGACAGTTTGCCTAACGCGCCGAACGCAATTTATACTGCCGAGTGTATTTCCCGAAAGCCCGCCATACTGAACTCTGGTATGATCCCTGAGTTTGATCTCCTGCCGCTGTCCGTTTTCATTTGAACGGGCATCGTACCGGCTTGCGGAAGCTTAATCACAGTTGCCCGATGTACTTTAAAGACCCCAGTCAACCATTGTACTGCACTAGCTAAATTGTGCAACAGTGAAAAAATCGGACGCCGTATCGACTTATTCCAACATTCGTCTGTTTAACTTTTCGTGCTGCTATTTTGACTTTGAATTTGATATTGAGAAGGAATGGCAGTGCAACACCCGGAATCAAACACCTGAGTATGTAGCGCAGAATATCTCGTAATGAAATTTCAAGCTGGGATGCGTTACTGCAGTCAGCCACCGCACCCCCGGCATCGGAAGGACTCCGTAATGCGTCATTTTACAGTTTCTAAGCAAGATTTGTTTATTTATTTTATTTTTATTTTTATTTACACTACTCGGGACATTTCGGTCTACGCAGGAGAGGAAACATAATAAATGCATAATCACGCACTCTGTGCGGGTAAAGGGCGCGCAGGCAATTCGAAGTGCCTGCACATACTGTTCACATGCAGTATACTTAATTTAAAAAAAAAAAAGTTAATTAGACTTCAAAGAGCTCAGGGCTGCGACAACTGACAACTTCTTCTGGCAGAGCGTCCCACTCAATTATTGTTCCGCAAAATAATGAATATTTGAACACATCATTCTTCTATTGATACAGTGCAATTGCTTTGGTGTTGCTCGTTCTTTAGGAAGGGGCTGTCGAACGCAACAGATATTTTTCCGAATCAACTTTTGTCAGGCCCGCGTTATCCGCTGCGTGAAATCGGTCCCCCAAACGTGTCGTGTGACGCTGTTGTTGGGCGGAGCAAGTTTCTTTTCTCCCTTTCTCGCGCGCGCTTGGTACGTCAGTGATAATACGCGTAGTGGCCGATTCCGGCCTCTGCGCTGTGTGATCCGGTGGGTGGCGCTCGTATCTGTTCGGAGGCAGCGTGCCTTCATGCACACACATGTACTCATGTGCGCTGTTAGAGTGATGACATTTCGGCCATTTCAGTCCCCATAATTTTTTTTTAGGTTTTCGTAGAATGCACGCGCCGGCACGCGCAGTTGCATTCCTCGGCGTGAGCACCCAGCTCTAACTTGCTTTAGCGCCACTTTGCTTCCCACCGTGGACTGAATTAGCACGCGTCGTCGGCACAAGCTACTCCAACGGATGTCTTCATCCTGAAACACGCACATCGAGGCACCCTACTCAGAGAGTCGGGATGCCTGCAGATCGCTGCCTGTGTTAGGGTGGATACATATTATCAGTCACATAGCAGATAGCAAAATCGAGCAGTAAGATGCCACCCCTCAAGAGAGTCGCGTGTGTATCAGGGCGCTACTCGAATCTTCGCTGTTTACCGACTGATCGCGCCCGATCTGTGTGTAGGCGGTTTTAAATATTACTGGTCTGGGCATAGGCTTTTTTGCTGCTTTGGAGTTGTATAATAACTGTAGTATGATATTTCCGAAAAGTCAAATAAAAATGTCGGTCCCCTTTTTACGACGCTCGTTTCTATAGCTTGGGGTTTTATCTCAATTGACGTACAGTACCGCCTTTTCGAAATCGTACTTTGCGGCGAGCAATTGAGAGTGAGGTGAGCATTTTATTTTGGTCAGCACTCAACACTACACGTTCAATGAAGACCTCGGGCGGCGACGTAAATATGTGTTGCTCAAAGTGTGTCCAAGGTGCGCAGTTACAAATGGAAATCTTATTGAAGGCGCGCGACCGTCGGTTGGTAAAAACACTTGTGTTACATTCACATGGTCAGTGTATTCATTTTTGCGAATGTCTTTTATTTGTTTCGACAAAAGACATTGTCGAGTCTACTGATAACCGGACTGAACCTACGGTGTGTGCGGGCTTTAGATAAATTTGCCTCGTTTATGTAAGTTAATAAGTGTTTTTTTTTTTTTCTGCACTGGGTGCTATCCAAGAATTGCCGAAATGCTATGGTAGCGTTGTGTGGCGGTGTTTTGCACACTGACTCGCTACTGCATTCGCTGTGCAAAGTATGTGTTCAGATAGAATGTTTCAAATTGTATTTCTGATCGATATGATATATTTGCTTTGCTACAGTGTTAATTATACTTTCCTGAATTAAACTAGTTCGTCCCTGATTTGAGCCTAAGTTCAAATTCGAGAGTGCAAACGGACTTGGCGCCGCAACTGGCGTAATGCGCAGAAAGAAAATAGTACCATGAAAGAAAAACAAAAAGATACGAGGCGGCTCGGTGTTAAAGAAGTAATGAATGTACGAAGGATGCCATCGTACGTTTTTTTTTTTTTTTTTTTTTTTTTTTTTTAGTTGAACGTTTTGCATCGCTATGAAACGCTCAAGGTACCAGCGAAGACAACCAGCTGGCGCGAAATTTCCAACGAGCGGAAAACCTGCGTCACTTTTGTCAGGGAGCGCCCGTTACATGCCTCACCTCTCATTTGTTGTCTGCCGCTCTACCGTTTCACTTTCGGCAGCCGCGTCTCGTGGCGATCTGCCAGGCTTTGTCAGCATAGAGGAGGATAGGGTACTGCTCCTAAAAATAGCTGTCACATGCTTCGCTCCGCGACTGTGATTCCTCACAGCAGCTCTGACCTTTGAAATTTGTCAAGTTACGGTGAAACGGAGCATAGACAAAACGGACAGAAAACGAGTTTCTCCTCAAGCTGGACGACATTTATCGTGCATCTTTAGATCTGCGAAGCTTTAAGTCACGCGTACTCAATAAGATCTTTTTTTCTCGCGTGTTTGTGATTTTACAATGTCCTGCATGCAAAAAGTAAAAAAAAAAAAAAAGCAGAGTTCTCTCGAAATGGCCAAATCACTCTGAGGGGTACCGATAATCTGCGAGCCACGGGCACAAAGAATTCGCTAACATCCGTCAGGAGCGCAAACAGTAAATCGTCACGCAAACATGCTCTCACAAGCTGCAAATATTCATTTGACTTAGCCAGACTTAGGAAGTAATCCGTTACAAGTAACGAACTACGTGTAATCCGATACTTTTTCAAGTAATTTTGTAATTGCCACGTTACTTTTTTTCGAGTGTAATTTGTAATGTAATTTCGTTACAAAATATTGGTAACGGATTACTTTAATTACTCGTTACTTTTTAAGAATATGAGCATACTACAGTGGCTCGAGCAATACGAGCAGAACATTGAGCAGCATAAAGAGAGCAATTCCAACAAAATACAAAACATTAGGAAGTGGAGAATAGCCGAAAAGAAAACACGATTTTTTGTACGACCGGTCACTAGAACCACTAGAAAAACGGGTAAGGCATGTACGAATATACGAGTGGCAAATATCAAGCAAGACAACGCCGAGTGGGCTCTCCGTCGCCTGCCACCGTGTTTTCCTTCTTCTCCCGGGCAGAAGAAATCTCTTCGTGTTTATTGGTAAGGACAGAACGAGCGGGTTGGTAAGGATAATTAAACTTGAGGAAGAAAACGAGAAGGGACGGACAAACACAAACTTCCAATTGGCAACAACATTTAATGAAAAAAAAATTGGTTTTCTCTGTATGTTTATACAGTCTTGATGGAGATACGCCACGACGGGTAATCAGTCTCTTAGCAGTAGATGAGAAATTTAGCCACCAAGAGTTTGCTTATATAAAGAAAAAAAAGGGGGTGGAAAAAGGGGTGGAAAGGCGGAGCACTATGCCGTCGAGGGTACGTCGCTGTCGGGAACGTGGGGGGAGAAAGCTCTGAACTAAGAAATTTTATCTCTTTCCCCGAAAGGGCAATGGAAGGGGAACCGATGTTGTCCTTGGATCGACACATGGCGAAGGCTTCTAAAATCTTCCGACCATACCTCGAGGGGTGACCCACGATTCTTGTAGTAGAGGGAAGGACGGCCGAATAGGAAGTACATTCCGATGCGTGTTTGGCGATCGGCTGGTGAATAACCTCTGAACCGTTGGAGACCGCTTTTTTAGCCTCCTTCGCGTGCTCTCTCAGGCGGTCGTTTAAGCAGCGCCCTGTTTGGCCGATGTATCGGGCACCACAAGACATAGCAATTCAGTAAACACACTTTTTGTGGCAAGGAACATAACAGGTTTTGTGGTTCTTTTGGCAAGGGGGCGCCGGTCCGGGGCTGTTGACTTTTTCGCAAATAGATGCCAATTTAAACTTACACGAGAAAGCGACGTTGGTGTTGAAGCCCTGCGCTATTGGTTTCAGTCGATGTGAAATGTTGTGAATGTAGGGGATGCACGCGGAGCGGGACTTTGGAGGCGGGTTTTTCGATTGAGGCCTTGTGACAAGTCTTTTGATGGTAATGGAACGCGATGGGTCGATATCACCAGAAACCTCAACGTGCGAAGCTTCCACAGACGGTCGCTTACGAGTATTCTCAATTTGGGACTTCTGAAGATTTCGCTTGCCATAGGAAGCCTGCTTTCGACCCATGACGCCAGAAGCGAACGCAACACTTCCGAGCGACATATATTCGAACGCACCAAACGCCAATCGCAGCCGCGTTGAACTGACCCGCGCCCGCTCTTGCCAGCGCGATAGAAAATCGCGTATGAATACACACAAAAAAACGTGTGCACCAAGCTAGACGGCGAAACTGCTTGATCTGTCGTCCTTGCAGACAGGGACCGCCATCTTGCGGGAGGAGAACAAAATGCAAAACACATAAAAAAGTTGAAAAGTTGATTAGACATGAGGAAGATACATAGAAAGGGGGGAGTCCGTCCCCCCTTTCTATGTATCTTCCTCATGTCTAATTACCGTTACCAACACGCTCGTTTTGTTTTTGAAAAGTTGCTTTCGGAAATATCGCTCTAGTTCCGAAACGGATTAATCTACACTAATTATTTTTATACCAATCGATTCCGTATTAAATTTTAGAAGCAATGGTGCAAACACAAATCTTTTTTTTATTAGTAGATTATGTAAAACGCCGTTGAACCCAAAAGTGTCAAACCAGCCATTCTCAGTCGATTTCACGATTTAAATCAAAAATATATATATATGTGCTAAATACTGAGAGATATGATCTGCATCAATGCACCAATTAAGTATTACCTCTTTATCGTAAACGTTTCAAGCAAATACAAGGAACGGTTCTCATCTAGGAATCTTTTTTTTTAAACTTCAAAAATCTACATGTATTCTCTATGGCGCTTGGAGGTCCTATGCCCTCTTAAATGCATCTTCTTTTGAATATCTTTTCACGTATGTGTAATTTTCAACTGTTAATACATGCCGTTTCTGTGCATCACGTTTTGTATAATCTACCGGCATTTCCTGCACGCTGCAGTTGACCCTTGTGAGGTCCCGAGGGCTAGTCAAGCTGCACACCGCAGCTTTTATCCTCGGGCCCCCCTTCTAATCGATGGAAAGGACGATGGTGCTGATGATGATTATTTTGCTTATTATTATTATTGAAAAGCTACTTGGCAGAGAGAGAGGAGTATGTCGAAGTCAACAACATGAATTCTTCGTTGTACTGGGCACGCTCTGGCATTCCTCGAGGATCTGTTTTAGGACCCCTTCCGTTCACAATTTTCGTAAATGACGTCTCTCTTGTTGTGTTAAATTCTTCATTCCTGCAATATGCTGATGATATAAAAATCTATAGAGAAATAGTTACTGCGCGTGATTGTGCTAATTAAGCTCCAGGAAGATGCATGTTCTTTTTACCGAGAGTGCTCTGACAACGACCTTCTTTTGAACCCGTTTAAAACCAAGGCCATGACACTCTCTCGGAAAACACACAACATCTCTTTTTGCATATAACATTCATGGAATACTTTGTATCGAGTAAGTTTAATGAAAGATCTCGGAGTCATGGTTGATTATGGATTGCGTTTCTATGATCACGTTGGTAAACTGGGTAACTCGTGATTGCCAATGTTGGGTGTTGCCTCTCGCTTAACCAGGGAGTTCATAAAGCCGACTGCTTTTATCACGTTCTACTGTTCAATATCCAGGTCGCAGAATTAAAATATGCCTTAGTTGTTTGGAATGGAATCTCTAAAACTCACTTATTGGAAATCGAACGAGTGCAAAAATAATTGTTTCTATCCTTAAACATCGCTACATTAAGGAAGGTGTTCACTATTTAACACATGAGGCGTTAGAGCGTGCCGGTTTGCCAAGCTTGCACCGGCGTCGGGAGAACGCGGACTTACTAATTTTGCTTAAAATCAATTTTCCGAGCCTGTTACCTGAACTGTGCCTTAGGGATTTACGTGTGGGTGCCTACTCGGCTTCAGTCATCTTTTTAAGTTTCCGAAAATTTTAGCCCGGTAAACCCAATTCTCAGAATGGCGGAGCGTTTGAAAGATTACTCTGACAAACTTGATATTTTCCACCCATGCCATAAAACGTTTGTCCTTTCTATTAAAAACTTTCCCGTGCACTTCGAGCATTTCTGAATGGCTCTGGTATGTGTGAATTACATCTACATGGCGTGCATTTTGGTGGTGTATTTGTTTGTCCTACGGTCTTGTGTTCTGTGTCTGCTGTTACTGCCTCGTGTATTTTTCTTTTTTATTCTACTTTTTACACCTGCACTTCCTAGTACTATGCTTAAAAATTTATCTTCTTTTTTTTTATTCTCGCAAAACATATCATGTTTCAATTTCTGAGTCTATATAGTGTGTAGTGCATTATCTTTTTATACTTTTGTGTATAATGTATTCTTATCCTCCTGTGTACCAGCAGCAAAATCTGATAGTTGTTCCTGGGCACTGTAAACAATAAAGACTAACTAATTGATTGATTATTATTTTTACTCCTCCTCCTCCTCCTCCTCCTCCTCCTCCTCGGCACTTGACAGAGATAAAATTCAGTTTATTTCCATCTGTAGCGCTGCTTGTAGACATGCGCCGCGTGTAGGCCAAATCCACCATCGTTGTCAAGTCTCGGAATGCACGGCAGGGCGGTCTGCGTGGCGCACCGCCGCACTCCCTGCCGGCGCTGCGGATGCTTCTACTCCTCTCGGCGCCGAGAATGCTTTCGCATTCACAACTCATAGGAAGTGCTTAGGCGTCCTCGGAATATTTGTACATGCATTTTTTTTATAACGAATTTTTGAGTGCGCATTATTTTGCAGG
This sequence comes from Ixodes scapularis, assembly GCF_016920785.2. NCBI lineage: Eukaryota > Metazoa > Arthropoda > Arachnida > Ixodida > Ixodidae > Ixodes > Ixodes scapularis. The sequence goes on along the minus strand of NW_024609868.1, from coordinate 81,029,828 downwards.
AGTCATAGCGCTCTCGGTTTTTCACGAGGACATCCGCGTAGTTCTGATAACTGGCGTCATTCAAGCTCCACAGGTCTTCCGTGCACGAGCGAACTGCTAACTTCTATTTCACGCTTCTGACACACGAGGTGATCATTTAATAGACGCGCTGAACTAGATCCTGGCTGCCCGCGAAATGTGATGAATCAAAAGAGACTTTTAGCAAACCGTTACATTACTACCGTTACCGTGGGCCCGACTGCGCATGCGTGACTGCGTACCATTCAGACTTTGCAAAGTTTGATTTGAACATACCGGGGACTCATACCGTGGTTTACCGTGGCACCGGAGGTCAATGCAGCTACCCTGCAAAGGTTGACGGCAATAAATACATTTCTAAAAATGGTGGCCCAAGAAAGTGGAGTAATTATAAAACTAAGGATCGTCATAAACCGGTTCCTGATACTCAAGGCCAGCATTTCTTGGCAATGCAGCCAAATCTGTGGGCGTACATGAGCTCGCACACCCTGGGCACCGATAAAATCTCTGCGCGTGACCTCTATATTTTTCTGATATGCCATGAAAAGCCGCACCCCAGTGAGGAGCACCGGTATCGTACTCGACACTAAAATAAAATAAAAAATAAAATCTCCTTCGCTTTGTGCACCACTGTAATGCTTTATACTCTGTTTCACCTTATGATGTACCGCAGGAAAGGCTACAAGCGCGAGCTCCTTGCTCTATGGCACATCTCGGCGGTACAAGTTCTCGAGAGTTAAGAGTATAGCTATGAGCTCGCGCTTCTAGCCTTGTCTGCGGTACAACATAAAGTGAAACGGAGTATAGTTACCGGTAGCTATAGCCCCTTTATTCTGGGAAAAGTGGCGCCATTCATTGTTGTGGAGATGCTCGAGACACGTGCCGCGCGCCACTTGTGGGAAGAACATGGCGTCTAACACCTTTCCAAAAAAACACTCGACCCCAGGGGCAACAGACCGTTTTCGAGCCCAATCACTGAGTTTGAGGCTAGACTCTCACCGGCGTCCCTCCTAACCCTAACCGAGTGGATTGTGATTTCGATAGGCGCAGCCTGCGTAGGCGCAGTTTCAAACGCTGCTGGCGGCTAAACTCTCGTCTTTTCCCGCTATATTTTGTGTTTCGTGGTACATGTATTTTCCTGAGGACATTGAGAAAGCGTTGTACCATATTGAAAAAAAAACAAAAAAACAAAAAAAAAGAACTAACTATTTTTGTTGGGTACGCGCGCGACAGAACAAATGCAACTAGAATGTTAGTTGTCGTTTTAGTTTTTTTACGATAAGTTTTGACGGCGTTGCGGGATTTGCCGCATGTGAAATGACAAAGCGCTTTGCTGTCAAAAGTGAATTGCAACAGAAGAGGGCCGAAAGGCATGCACTTTTACGCTCACAAATAACGTGTTTACCGATGGACAGGACACGGACATACAATTTAGCAAGTGTTAACATTCGAACAATATATCGTACGTGCCACACGATGCAGCGTTTTACGAAAATAATTTATCTGAGAAAGATCTCAAATAACACAGTCACAGTCGGCGACAGTCACATCTTGACGATCGGACGGAATCCGAGATGACTTCGTTGTGGGGCACGTTTTGGGGAGAGTTTCCTTTTTTCACAACCGCACCAAGGCAAAGGAATGAACGCGAGTGACCCGTTTCCCACCTCAACCCGGACAACTATTTTTGGAGACGACTGAGGATTCTACGCGGATTATCTGTAAGAGGGGGTGAACAATGTTCGCAAAATCGCGTCGAGGGTCGTTCGGCGTCCTTCACCTCCTTCGTTTCCCGTGAATGTAAAGCAGAAAATCTTTAATGGCAGGCACTTACCAGCTTTATTTCTCACAATGGAAGATAACAAAAAAAAAAAGGGTACGCAGCACGCATAAAAAAAATTAGGTGGAAACTTTCAAGAGGGCCGAGAAAACGTCGAATGCAAAACCGCAAAAAACGTAGGTAGAGAACCGCGCAGTGCGGATCTTCACAGTCCAAGAGAGTGGCAGAAAATGTCTAGCTGATAGAGGGCGTGAGAGTCGCACCAGCCGCATCAGCATCAGCGACATGGCGGCGGCCTAGGAGCGTTTTTTGGAAAGGTGTATAGCTCACTGGTTGCGCTGTGCGCCGCCATGACCTTTCCAAGGGCTGCACGTTGCACGTGCCTCGTGCATCGACGCACATTGCGCTACTTTTGAAACATATATGAAGGGGCGTCACCTGTAGCCGAAGCTGTATATCGGGAGAGTTTGGCCATTCATTGGTTTAAATAGGCGAGCCTCTCTTAGTCAACCACAGACCGCAAAACAGCCTCTAGCGGTGGTCGTGTGCTCTAAAAATGCGACTCGACTAGTTTAAGCCGTTTTAGCCTCGCTAGAGTAAAAAGGTGTAACTCTTAATGACTGAAAACTTTGCGCATGTGAGATTTTCGCCACCTCTATATTCAATAGTAGAATAAACGAACGCGCGTTCCAAACCAGAGTAAACTGCGTAATGTAATGTAATGTAACGTAATGTCTTTATTTGGCTCTGGAGAGCCGCGGCACCACAAAAAGGCAACGGCCCGTACCAAGGAGGCTCGCGGTGCCGCGTCTAATGAATATGATAATGCGATGAGAATACACATGCAAGATGACGACGAGATGGATTGTGCTCTTGCGGATGATGTCAGTCCGATTTGAAGATGTCCACATTTCGTTGAGGCACGTCAACAGCGGGCTAAAGGAATCTGCAGCCTGCCGTTCGATCGGTGCATGGCTGTACAAAGGAGCCCCAGGAGCATGAAGGTGCTGTCGCTCACTGGGGTCGAAGCATCACGCTCTAAGGGGGTAGCACAGACAAAGCAGAAAGCTGCCGCCTTTGAGGTACCGAGGCCCATATGGCTTAGACTGAGGCACCACCGACGCCCGGTGTAACGTCCTTTCAACGTCGTCGTCTAATGACCGCATAGTTGCGATCATTGCTGCCGTGAGATAGAACGCTTCTATTTCACGCTATAAATGTCGTTTCCAATATTGTGACGTTGATGTCTGCTGATTGATCGACGCTGTGTCGCACTTTTAGTTTACGCTCTAACCGCGGGGGGAATATTCGGTGCTGGCGGCGGCCTTTCCTCCGCCCCATTGTTCAAACTTTCCCAATATACCGTTCTGCCGGTAGCCTTGGCTACCGGCAGTACCGTATATTTTTCTTCGTGAAGCGGCGGCACGTGGAACTGCCCAAGAATACGAAGCGCTCGGTACACCTACCCCTATAGCCACCATAACCACGGTAATGCATTTCAGACACGTGGCGCCGGTATGAGACACGCATGCGCTGTCAGGCCCACGGCAACGGTCGGTAACGGTTTGCTAAAAGTCCCTTATAGGACCTTTTACTAAACCGTTACCGTGTTCTGCGTACTGCACTACCGGAACCTTTGAAGCAGGCGTCTGAAGGGGCACTGAAGTCGTTTTTGATATTATTTTGTTTAAAAGGTGTTACTTCCCGCATATATCAAGTCCTATATTACAAAACCGCCTATTCACCTCGGGGCAAGAAAAAAACATGTGCACTCTTTTTTCTCGCGGACTACACTCGGTAGACAAGTGAAAGCCCTACAATACGCGCAGACTCCGAATGATTTTATTATAGCTCGTTTCGAAGAGAGTCTGATAGGTACGCATTCGGATAAGACTCCTCTTTTTCTCCGCGGGCGAAGCCATCGCTTGCAACTCGCCGACAAGCGGCCTCCGTCGACCACTTCACTCGGAAGGAAATTCTTCTCAGAAAGGGCGTGTCGCGACCTTTGAACACGCTCTTAGAGGGGCTGTGCAACGGCATTCGGTAGGAATATTTCTTACTTTACACCAGCTTCCTGGCACTAGTGGGACCCAAGAATACTCGAGCGCAACACCACTGACCAAGAAGCGTCTTCGTCGCGGCGGAAATCAAAGGATGAAACCGGAGCTTTTCTTTCAGTCTCTCCTTCCAAAGCCGCCTTTTGCTCTTTCGCGAAATTTGATGACGGAGCTGTGGGGACAATGGCAACAGTACGATCCCCGGGAATGCGTCATCGAGCTTTGCGGTAACGATATTTAAATTCTGCTCCCACAGTGGACGCGAAGACTGCGTATGCATTCGATTTGGGCTCGTGGCAATCGATGCCTCGACATGCATTCGGGTAGTGGCCCGTGTCCAATCGCTGCAACGACGACAATAGCCGAGCCTGGAACTCAGCGCGTGTCCAATCGCTGGAACTCAGCCCGTGTCCAATCGCTGCAACGACGACAATGTCTGGAACTCAGCGCGTGTCCTGCGCTTTGCCAACCCTGCAGCGTGTGGCTATGATCAACATTGGCGGCATATAATCGGCTTCAGATCACGTGACCGCTTGTTCTGGCTGCGAGTTGAGGGTCTAAACGGTGCTAGTTTTTCTTTAATTTTTTTCTGGAACTTCTATTGCGTGGGCTGAAAAACAAACGGGTGTTTCATACGTCATTAACGTCAAGGATCCGTTTTAAGCAGTATTTGCGCAAAGTACAAAAATTGTTGCATCGCCCCTTTAACGAGGAAATAAGCTACGCACGATTGCTATTTCGGGTTTGTTGGGATTCTTAGAGAGTCTAGATTGAGTTGTCAGTACAGAAGGACGATCTAAGAATCGACTTCAGTGCCCCTTTAAGCGCGCGCCCGGGTGATACCGTCACCATGGTGCGCGCTTAAAAGCGTGTTTTAGGGCTCCGGTAGCGCGGTACGCGGAACACGGTAACCGCTCATTCACACTGGAAGCGGATCCGCGTTCGCAAAGCGGTTGCGAACGCGGTTGTATAAAGATTCAGTACAATTGCACGCGCACTTGATGTCATCGTGTGCGCGTGCAATTGCACTGGATCTTTATACAACCGCGTTCGCAACCGCTTTGCGAACGCGGATCCGCTTCCAGTGTGAATGAGCGGTAAAGGTCGGTTCACACTGGGGCGTTTGCTTGCGATTTCTTACATCACGTGAGGAGTTACCGGGACATTTGTGCATCGTATCTCGCGTGCTAAGCTGCTCTTTGAACCTGTCGCCACGCTTCATTCGAAGCGAGGATGACCCGCTGACTCCCGACGTAAGCGATTGTAACGTAAGAAAGCGCCCCTGTGTGAACCGACCTTAACGGCTTGCTAAAAGTCCTAAATATAAAGTTCCTGCATTTCGCTAAAATGTTTAGTGAACGCAGGAGCTGGTCCACCTGCATATAAAATGTTTAGTGGACGCAGGGCGAGCGCTGGAAGCTGATATATAAAAGTCTGCCGAGTAATTGACTTCACTTAGGCGTCAGCAGCCGTCTTGGGTGACCTCCTGTTCGTCTGTCTCAAATGTCTCACAGTTACCGCTATACTAATCACAGACCCACAAAAAAAAAATCAACGCGTATTAAACAATATCACAAATAAAACGGCGCAATTGTTAGGAGGAAGCATGACCTTTTCACGGACGCGCGCGCAAGCAGCTTGCTCCTGCTGCGAACGGCGCCCTTCCTCGCGTAGCTCGTGCCGAGCCAACAAAACTGACTATGATGGAACTTCCACCGGCGTAGCGTCGAAGCTTGGGTAGTGGCGTTCGAGGGTCAAACACATCGGAGGAGGACGCAGACTCTGACAACGCCCTACTTTCCAACTCGCAAAATTTTTTTTTTTTTTTTTTTTTTTTTTAGGAGACGCAGCTAGGCTCAGCATGTGTCGACGGACTCGCCGCTCCGCTATTCGCATTTCCTTCCAACCCGATAGTATATGAAAATTGAGCAGCCCTGTGTTAATCTGCAATACAATCACTGCGATGACTGCGACACGTCACGGCGAAGTCGGGGAGTTTGATTTTACATCCAACGAATGTTTATAAAAAAAAGAGGGTATGGCGGTAATACGAAGGCCATCTCTTCCTATATGTGTTTTGGGGCTCGGTGGGCGTTAGAAGGAAGAGTTCATCGTCGGAATATATGAATAATGACGTCAATACTGTATTATTAAAACAAATTCATCAAATAATATTAGAACTTAATAAATTTTATTTAATTATTCTACTGTGGCTTTAATGAAAACGCTGGATTAAGCGTATAAACTATTCACTGAAAATGTGAAAGAAATATTAAGTAGGAGCAATATTTGGTCAGCCTCTAAGTGTTTATGCGACAAATATCGCAGTAACCGGCCAAGTCGAATTCAAAACTAAGGCTGCCATATGTAGCCATCGGGTGAACGTGGCATGCGAGTGGGAGGGTACGTGATTGACTTGGCTGTTGTGTTGCTATTATAGTATGTGTGTTCTGTTTGTATGTGTGGACTCACGTGCTTTCCTGCTTTTCGGTGTATTTAGCGCTTGAATTGCGAGGTAAATATCAGCGACTTAGTTCGCTGTAAAACTTTTCTCGCAAACTGAGAAAAAAAAATAGTTTTTTTGCAAACTTTTAGAACAGAAACCGGATTTTTTAACAAAAACTTTTTTTCTCAAACTTAAAAAAAAAAAAAACGTTTTTTTGCAGGAATTTTGTTGTCTTTAAGGACATTAACTATTTTTATTCTTTCAAGGCTGGGCAACAGAAGTTTCCTTATTTTACAGAAATGACCAAAGACAGAGAAGGTTATTTTTTAACAAAAATTAAGAAAACAGACGAAAACAGATCATTTGTGGCAAAAGGCTCCCAAACTTTTACTATTTTTTTTTTTTTTTTTTTTTTTTTACAGTGTAGGAGTTGTTAGCAGTTTGTCGTGGTCTCCGTCATCGGCGCATTTCGAGGAGGCACGCACGCTCCCGCGCTTCCTGTTTACGGAAACGTGCGCGCAAAAATGTTCCGGTGCAGCCTGAAAAATGTCATCCGTCTGCCACAAAAGACGCGCACGCAAAGTGGATCACGGACACGCGGGACCGTTTAGACAGCTCTTACAATTATACAACAATGGCTGATGGTTGCCGAGTATGGAGGTGCCCATCTTTGAAGCCGCGAATCAGCAAGCTCTGCTGAGTCACGAACACATGCCACACGGAGTGAATGAAAAGCGTCTTATGAAAAAGACGTCTCTCATACGTACAGCGTGTGTGTGTGTCTGTGTGTGTGTGTGTGTGTGTGTGTGCGCGCGTGCGTGCGTGTGCGTGCGTGCGTGCGTTATCGTTCATTGCACGCGTCCAGAAAATATCCGCGTAGTGTTGGCGATTTTCAGCGTCAATTGGCGTTCGTTGAATGCGTCCAGGAAATATGCACGCAGTGTTGGCGATTTTCAGCGTCAATTGGAGCAAGTATGCCTCTACAGCGTCTCGGTTTGGCCGACAAGTTATACGAAGATTCCACGGTGCTCCCGCGCGAACCTAACTCAACAACAATCGTGCTTTTTTTTTTTTTTTTTTTTTTTTCTTAAGGATTTGTGTTTGTGTTCGTATTCGTGTTCGCCGAACACGAATATTTTAAAAGTTTCGAACTATTAGTCCCGTTTTCATTTCAATTTTCACGCTATCCAACGAGGTTCATATGTCCTTCGTCCAGACACAATTTTGACTGAAAGCGATCGTTTTTTTCGCGAGGCAGGAAGAACACGTCAAGTGGGGATGTGGGGCTTGCATGTACACGCGAGCGCATACCGTATATCTGCCCGTATCTAGGTCGATTTTTCAAGCCGCCGTCACGATGCTCAGTACACCGCAACAAAAACATGCAGTGCTCGCTGCAGACACCATACACATGGGTCTGCACATGGTGTCTTCGTACATATTGTGACAAGCTAAAGTTGTTGTCTCGATAATGAGCTCCGAGCCCGGGTGAAAAGAGCACTCCGACCACCTCCAACGTATTTTCAAAACTAGATTTTTTTTTTTTTTTACGAGTTCTATTTTGTGTGACTTGGCACTGATTATCGAGCCGAGAACGGCGCTTGCGCAGATGCACCAGATTCCTCCGAGCGCGGTGGTACTCGCTTGCCTCGATCTACGCGCGCACCCCCGAGTCCCCCGAGACGCGGTGAAACAGCGTCGACTCACATATGCATGCGTCAGTCATGTCTGCAGACAGTTTTACAGCGAAGCTGTATATGACTCGTTGGCCGGGTTTTTTCGTCTGTCGACAGACCAGTAGTTGACAGAATAGGCGACAGAAAACCATCGCTTGCGCCTAATCGCCGTTCGCGCGCGCCTTATCTCTTATCGGGTGGTTTTGACACTTGTTTCAATAAGAAAACTACAAAACAAGTGTCAAAACCACCTGATAGATGATAAGCACATAGCGTTCCCGCATGCGTTTCTCGGTAAAAATTGCGGTTGCATAAGCTGCCGCGGCAGTGGCAGCGTACGAAGTCTTTTACATATAAAACACTTTTGCTACAGTTCGCTTACTTTTCTTTCGTCTGTAATTTGGTACGGACCCTTTTCCTGTTTACAAACATGAGCTGCCGCTTGCGTCCCAAGCGACTTCCGGTCGCACCGTCTTTGCACACCTGTAAAGCTTGCATATGTTACCAGTGCTAGAAAGCATAAATGCTACACGGACAACGAAGTGTGAGATTTAACGAGGGCCTTCGGCTGTACACTATTACATCTACAAGGAGGCATTAACAGATCTCACACTCCTTCGTTCTTTTGGCGTTAACATCTACATTTCAAGCAGCGGTGTATAGGTGGGTTTTGTTCATTACCTTTGTTCACCAGAAGTTCTCCGTGACGTGAAAGACCGGAGGACCAGCTAGTGGCGTTTGCCACAAAAAAGGGTCTATTGTTCAGTAGGAAATCGTTGCAGGTGATACGGCAGCTTCGCTGTCCAACCACCTTCACAACGTAAAATGGAGCCTTAATTTTTTTTTTGTACGATTAGTGTGATTTTTAGACAGTGTCTGCGGACTGCCTTAGTTTAGGTATGATAGCAGAGTCACCGTGGTTTGACACTCGGCTTTACAGACATCCTCCCTCCCCCCGAGCACGCGCAGAGAAGAACACCGCCGTTCTAAGAAGGACCGCAGCAAACGACAAAACACCGGCAATGTTTCAACTAAAAAAAAACGAAACAAGAAAAAGCTTGTCAACAATCTACGTAAGGTATGAAAGGGGTCAAGGGAGCCACATATACTCTCTCTCTCTCTCTTTCTGTCATCCCTCGCGCACTCTATCTCGCTGATAAAGTGAAAAGTCGATATAAGAAAAAAAAAAAAAAGCTCGAAGTACATTTAAGCATTTATGAGTTCTAGATGCAAAAGCATGCAAGCCGCTCGTCCGCTCCCTTTGTCATCTGCTGCGTACTTTTCGTCGCCGTTCAGCGCGCGTTTTCCCTTGGTATGGACACGCAGCGCCATGGGGTGAACGGTCGCGGAAACTGACGAGCGCAGCGGCCAATGGGAGCCCCGTCGACGCGCGCCAGCCAATGGAACCGAAGGGTCGGGGAAACTAGGTGCCGTTTTCGCGCTTCAAACTGATGACGTCAGCTCGCTCCATTGGACAGTTAATGTTTTCGCATTAAAATCGGAATGTCAGGAGATATAACTTGATAAGAAGCGCCGTAAATCAAAGCCAACTGATATGCATTTCACAGTATTGTTCTCAAAGATGAGCGCGAAAATTCCAGAATGTATTACTTTTCTTCTTTTTTTCTTTTTTATTTTTTTCACGCGAGGTTTCGGAAAAGCACAAAAAACATTTAGACTATCGTATTTTGGACGTAATTCAACTTTCTTTCGAAGGAAGTCACACGCTGATTTTTTGAGAGTGGGAAAGGGAGGGAATCTCGAGCCCTGTTCCTAGATTCCGCACGGAAACACCGAGTGTGCCATCCACGATAGACCCTTTGCAAAATCCCAAAAGGACGCGCGCGCCGCGCTACGAATTATGGGAGTCCTCGGTACGCCCCTCCCATCGTCTTTTCTCCCGCTACCACGTGGCATACGCAAGCTGGCACAGGCTACCGAGGCCACAACGCCCGAGCAGCCGAGTCGAATAAGCCTCACAAAGATGGGGGAGAGGGTACTTTTTCGTGCCTCTCCTTTGTACCGGCTCTGTTGTCTGCTCCACCAACGCTTTGTCGAACCCTGCCACGGTTGCCGTGCAAAGTAAGTGGATTCGGTGACAATGCTAGACGTCAAAGTCTGTCAAGTTCTGTCCAACGGCACAACGCGGACAAGAGTCGACCCGGGTACCACAGGCAGCACAGCTACGTTATCGCCGCCAACGACGTACGACGCTCCGACGGATGGCCGGGATGGCGGAGGGCTGCGACGGCTGCTGGCGTTGGCTGCCGCGACTCACGCTCAATCGTGGAGGTGCAACGAGAAAGCGCGTGATGTGTACCGAGGGTTCCCAAAATCCCATGCCATCGTGGCGCTGTACGTGTCGCAACAGGTTTATTAAACCAACGTAGTAAGGCATGGGAGTTTCATTTCATTTCACTTCATTTATTATACCCTCAGGGCCCGAAGGCATTACAGAGGGGGAGAGCAACAAGAAGGTTAATGCAAATAACATAATACATATTTTGACACACTCAGTAATAAAGTAATTAGTTATTGTACTTTTAAAGAGCTCAGAGTCCGTGATAATGGCGATCGACCGGGGAAGGTGGTTCCACTCCTGGGATGTACGGGGAACGAAAGGTGAGTAAAACGTGGTTGTGATAGAGTTAGGAATGCCTACCTTATGTTGATGATCAAGACGGGAGGAAACATAGACAGGCCGAGCAATTATTTTGTCGCGCAGGAAAGAATTATGGTGATACATTTTATGGAATAGGGAAAGACGAGAAATTTTACGACGTAGAGATAAAGGTGGTAATGTGAGAGTTGTTTTCATAGAGGTGACGCTAGCGGTGCGGTGATAGTTTGTGAGGATGAAACGAGCGGATCTGTTCTGAACGGCTTCCAATGTAGATACGAGAGTGGCTAGTCCGGGATCCCAGACAGAAGCTGCATATTCTAACTTGGGACGAATTAAAACTTAGAGTTAATTTCAGTGAGACAGGGGCTAATGAAAATTTTCGCTTGATGTAACCTAACATGCGGTTAGCGTTAGCTGAAATATGCTGAATATGTGTTTTCCATGAAAGGTTAGAAGCTATATGTACGCCTAAAGATTTGTACGAAGATACCGGTTCTAGATGAGCATTATTAAGGAAATAGTTAGGACAGTCCTGAGACTGGCGAGACACCCGCATGACCTTGCATTTGTTAGTGTTAAGCTTCATAGACCACAAGTCAGACCAACGGGAAATAGCATTAATGTCTGATTGGAGTATACAGGTGTCATTATGATTGAGAATCTCACGGTAAAGTACACAGTCGTCAGCGAACAGAGACACGGACGAAGAGACACTAGTGGGTAGGTCGTTAATATAAATTAAGAATAGCAACGGCCCTATGACTGTCCCTTGCGGAACCCCTGGCGCAACTTTGACAAAAGAGGAGTTATTGTTATTCACAGTGACAAATTGAGACCGTTGAGTTAAAAAAGACTGTATCCATGCGAGAACGTTATTGTCTATGTTAAGTTTGGAAAGTTTTAGAAGCAGAAGATTGTGAGAAACCTTGTCAAATGCTTTGGCGAAATCCAGAGTTGGTATAAAGCAAACTTCACAACTGATGCCCAAGGCGAAAAGTGTAGTTTTCACTGTGTCTCGTGCGTGAATCCATTTATTACCCGAGGAGTAGGTTTATATACAAATATCGAGGGGAGCGTAATTTTCCGGCTCGGTGCGTGTGCGTGTCCGTGCACTACGTCACATCTCCCCTTTTTTGTTTCTTTATTGCGTTCAGTCATCTAATTATTCAAATTCCGGCATCGGGTTTCTTTTCGGCGGCTGTCGGTTGCGTTCGCTTCTCCTCAGTCCTTCCGGTTACGATGCTTCCGGTGGCTGTGAGGTGCCTGTAGTTGTCTCAGGAGGTACTAGTGAATGCGGGACGAGGTCTAGAGGAGAGCGAGTCGGCGCCGATCTTAGGTGTTCTCTTGTACGCTGTAACTATCGTCCACCTTCGGTTTCGATGATGTACGCTCGAGGAGTGATGGCAGACCTTGGCGGGAGACGACGCCTTTGTGGGCACGTTGTACGTTGTTACAGTTGAGCCAACGGGGAGTTCTCTAAGAGGCCGTTTCCTCTGTTGTAGAAGAAGCGTTGCTTACGCCTGGTCTCGTGAGGTCGCCTTTGTACTTCCTTCGGGAGCGCGGTCCGGGGCTGCAGGTGGCTAATTTGCACCGGGAGCAGCTTTCTTGTCTCTCGGCCCATTAGCCTCTGCACTTCCGAACGGCTCCACTTCCATCGTAGTCGAGCCGGGGAACTACCCCGAGCTGGGACGTAATACCCCGGCTCGGCGCGTGTGCATGACCGCGCACTACGTCAGAAAGACAATTGACTAACTAAAAAAAAAGAACAGGGAAATAGAAGCGTCTCAAAGTGCTCACAATCCCTGTGATGTTGCTATTAGGTCTCAACTTTATGGGCGCCTCTTTCTTTGCTGATTTTCCTTCCTAAGTCGCTATGGTTGACGATCTGGATTATGTTGCGGCCATATAGACGTGCGTATTCGTGTACAGAGAAATCGATATGTATGCGGGTAAAAGCGGTAGCCTGTGGTTGGATGCTACAAATAAAAATTTGGCCACTCACTGTGCTCCCCTTACAGCATCCACAATCGGGCGGCGTCGATCTGTTTCATGATGCTTCACTGTGTCACTTCAGGTCATTCATTGTAATTTGCTTCCAAGCAAAAATCTTTAAGACATAGATAAAACGCGGCCAGAAAACAATCACACTTAGTTGGGATGCGCCGCTTGCGGATTACCGAACCTGCTACCATGGACAATATAAGCTAGAACAGCGCTTCATATCATTTTGTTTGTGGCGTGTGTGTGTTTAGGGGGGAAGGGGGGGGGGGGCTTATTTGTTGGTTCTTAAGTTGATTCAAATATACGTTATAATGCGAAGCATATAGGTGTCAATCTTTGAGCTCTTTGACAATTTGAGAGGTAATAGAGCTTCTGGGAACAGTAGCCGTATCAAGAGTCTACGTCAAGTGTTTCAGCTGGTACTGCATACTGCCCGAGGGTGTACATAGGCTCAAGTATGCGAGTTATAATCGGTGGCTCTCTTGTACGACCGTCTGCACATAAACAGAAATCGGAACCCGCCCTCTCGTGATGAGTCCACCGCTTTTACAAACAAACAAAAAGAGTGGTAGTCGAGTCTGACGTTGCGATTTCAGGGCGGACAGGTTTGCGGCGATTGCGGTTTCGAGTTTCTCCGACCCGCTTTTTGCCGCGCGTAATCGTGCCGTCGACTTTCGCGCACGGAGGAGCCCACGACCTTGCGTGTGCGCCTATCCAACTTTCGTATCTTGGTTCCAGGTGATGTTGGCGGCAGAGGTAAAGACACGCTACGGCGCCCTTCGTCCTGATTGCTACACACTTTGCTTTACATCAATGTTTAGACAGCGGGAGGTTAGTCCGCCTTGAGAAGCGGCGATGACGTGTGCCTCCACAGCAAGAGGTACTTTACGGGCATCACGACGTAGCGATTATGCCATGCCATGCTGATACACAACAGTCGTCCTTATCTGAGCCGGTATAGGTGGGAATTGAAAGTGATTTTTCAGCAGATTGCTTTCAGAAACCTGCCTTTTCTGTGTACTCTCGTCCACAGCCACCTAATAGACGTATCCGGTATGCACTCTAAAAAAAATATGTGCGTCTACTTTCACGCACACCACTCGGAGAGCCAATCACCGCAACTTACGGAGGCAGCTCAGTGAATGACGATGTCGAAACATATGTTTAGACCAAAAAACGCAGTCTGAGTTGTGACATTAAGCAATGCAAACGTGACGTTTTGCATTGCTTAATGTCACAACTCAGACTACGTTTTTTGGTGTAAACATATGTTTCCGCATGGTCAATCGCTGAGCTGCCTCCGTAAGTTGCGGTGATTGGCTCTCCGAGTGTTGTGCGTGAAAGTAGACTTACAGACATTTTTTAGAGTGTGGGTGACGAAGAAAAAAAGCTAAAACGTTTCAACCAGTAACTAGCAAAAAAATAAGGGGAGGCAAAACGATGATGTGTGACGGTTACGATATCTAAAGTGTCTTCTACTGGCGTGACGACGGCAAAACAATGTTTTCGGCCATACTGGAAGTGAGGAAAATTCAAGATGGCGGCGCCCTTGGAGAAAGGGGCGGTTCTGACGTCACGAAGCTGCGGTGGCGCTGCTGTCGCGGCACGGCGCAGACGCTTCACCTCACCCACGATGTGCACGAGTTTCTGACGGCATTATTTATTGAATTTCTGTATGATTTCACGAATGATACTTCTGGTTCTCTTTCCTTTTTCTCTATTATTTTGTTGCGTACGAATTTGCGCTTCAAATTTCTGCAGATCGTTTCACGAATAGGCCCTAAAAGTTCGCGGATCGCAAGTTCGTCTGCTATTTGCGCAATGCTTGCGGTGACGTCAGAACACCGAGCGAGCTCTGATTGGCTCCGACCGGAAGAATAAGGCGGGTAGACCTCAATGGCTATAGCTGCCTCGACGTCTACCCACTATCCCTCCAAGCAGAAGTAATAAGAGCTCGGCGTTCGGGCATCACGGCAACCCCTGCGCAAGAACCAAACGAATTGCGCTCCTCCGCATACAATCGGGCAGTCGGTATTGCTCGGAGATCCGTTTTAAATACGATAGCCTTCCTTTCGGCGCAGTGTCGTCAGCAGAGTCTCGGGTGCCATTATCGGAACGCAGGAACGACGTACTAAAAGCCTAAAACCGCGCTCACGAGCTGCTCACACGTCATCCAAAAGAAAGTCCGCAGACAGCTTCTGAGGCGTGTTTTTTTTTTTTTTTTCCTTGTACGACGCGGTTGCTCATACAGAAACCGTCTCTATAAACGTGTTTGACGCACGCATATGTAAACGCAAATATATATGGCTCCAACATGTTTGAGGTAGGGAGCCTTCACATACAAGGGCTCCCTTGTTTCAGGCGTGTTGGCAGTATAATTCTGTGGTCATGTCTGCGGCGAACTTCGTGTCCTTTGCGTAATGTATGAGCAGAGTGGCCACGGCTTTAAAACTCTTCGTCGTCTCGCGAAACAAGGTCGTTCTTGATCAAGATACTGAAAATTTTTTAAAAGACTTTAGTTTAGTTTATTTTTTATTTTATTTATTTATTTTTTTTTTTTTTTTTTTTTGCGCGCCGATAGCGATGTTTGAAAACGATGTGATGCACGCGCAGAGCGCCGGGGAGGGTATCGGGTGTTTTTGATAGGAATTCAAGAAAGGGGGCGATAGCGCAGTGTGGATAAGAGAGCGGTGGATTCATCTGCGCGCACGCAGATATTTATGATGGTCATAGTCGATCCCGTCGTACAATCGTCGAAATGATTTTGTCTGCGTTAAGCAAGTTGAGTATGCAATCTAAGATTGAAAAAAAACTAAAGTTGAAAAAATAAACCATAATTGCATTCTTTTTCGCGAATAAACATATATAATTTTTTTCAACTCACATTATAGATTAATAACTCCTTAACCGTGCAATTTTTTATTAGAGGTGTTTGTATATTATATTTTGTACTCCACATCGCATAGGAATGCTAAAATTGTACTACGAACCAAATTCGCATATTTTGTAATATATATATATATATATATATATATATCAGGGTGTCGAACCGGAACCGGACCGGTATTTTTTCCGGAACTGAACCCGAACCCGAACCGTTATATTGTTATCGCGATGAACCCGAACCGGAACTGAACCGGAAAAAAATAACGGTTACCGGCTCATGTCAAAACGGTTCGGCCACGCGCTGTTGACAATGAATGTGCTATCAATTCCATTTGTTTTTCAAGTGCCGTCAACTGACACACACCTCGCTTACATATTTTTCTTCTCCACTCAGTCTTAGGAATATAAACGCTGCATCCATGAATCTTGACAAACGCTGCATTCATGAATCTTGACATAGGAACCAGTATTGCGCTGGTCGCGGCTTGCACGGAAGAAAAAAATTGGAAGGCTGTGCAAAAAAAAAAAAATCGCGTCACGGGATTTTATTTTCCTACAATCTCGTAAATCCTAAATGCTGCTGTGTGCTCATTTCATAACACGTTTCTAGAACGCGCGAGTTCTTG
This sequence comes from Ixodes scapularis, assembly GCF_016920785.2. Classification (NCBI taxonomy): domain Eukaryota; kingdom Metazoa; phylum Arthropoda; class Arachnida; order Ixodida; family Ixodidae; genus Ixodes; species Ixodes scapularis. The sequence goes on along the minus strand of NW_024609868.1, from coordinate 81,013,715 downwards.
AAGCTTGCTTCCATCGGAATGAGAAAAGAAAAGGCCGTGGAGTTCGATAATAATGCATCCGGTTTCGTATAGGCACTTAGAAGCTAACATATTTGTGAGACAGCGAACTCTTCTATTTTAATATTTATTCTATTCCGTCCTTCTGGCGGTGCGTTCGGTGAAGTGTTTTTCATATTCCGTATCTTGTTTAATGAAGGCTTCTTTAAGGGTCTAATTTGAGTTACCGAAGGCCAGTTCAAATAAAGAAAGCTGTATTTTCTCCCCACTGTTCCTTCAATAACTTACACGCCGAGGTGGCGGGATATTTAGCGAGTTCTACTTGTAAGTGGGTTTGTAAGGAGGTCGCGGATTTTACAGCTACTGCGTCGGACCCAATTAGATGAAGTCCGAATGCGTAAACGTCGGTGAGGTAACCTTTGAGTGCACATAAAGAAACCATTCCTGGTAGAAATCCCTGAGCCTTACACTACAATGTATCCCGTTTCGTATGTGCTGATTTCAGATGTTTTATTTGTAATTTATTTTGATGTTGCTATTTGTCATTTATAATTTCCGAACCGGTTCGCGAACCGGTTCAGCGCCCCGAACCGGTTCGCGAACCGGTTCGCGGATCGAATTAATCGAACCCGAAACTGAACCGGAACAAAATAAATTTGCCTGAACCTGAACCGTAACCGAACCCGTATTTTTTTCGGTTCGACACACTGATATATATATATATATTCGCGGACCCTATCTTTCGCGAATCGGTCACAGAGGACGTAACCGCGGCCACTAAATTTCGCGAATTCCAGACGCCTGCATTGAAATTTTCGCTTGCCTTTAAATTTTGCAAATTTTTTTAATTCGCGAAAAGTAAGGGCTCGCGAACACTAAGGGTTTTACAGTGTATAAGATGTTTTACGTAAGAGTGACAAAAATTCCTAATACTACTGTATTCAAGGTAAAAGGATACATTTCTCGGTACCGCATATTACTAGTGGTGGCGGACGTCAGAAAATGCGCGATACTTACTAATTAATTCGCTAATTAATTAAAAATTAAAAATTATTTTTAATTGGTGAAAATAGACATGGCTCCAAATAAGAACTTGCTGAGCGTCATCGAAAACCACTAAATCAGTGATTTCAAAAAGACTTTGAGCGCGTGAGAGGCGCATAGTGCGCTAAAGTTACCACTCGTGGAGCAGGTACAAAGCCTGGGGCTCACATAAGAGACGGAAGAATCGCGCGGGCGCCTTACCGCAACCGCTACCCTTGTACCTGCTCCACGAGTGGTAACGTTACTTACTGCACTACTACGCTTCTCACGCGCTCAAAGTATTTCTAAAAATTACTGATCTAGTGGCTTTCGATGACGCTCAACAGGCTTCTGATTGAAACCAGAAGTCTATTTCTAGTAATTTCAAATTAATTAGTCATCTTTAATTGATTAGCGAACTAATTAGCAAGTATCACCCATTTTCTGACAGCCCCCACCACGAGTAATACGGTCCCGAGAAAATGATCTTTTTGCCTCGAATACACTAATTGTAGGAATGTTTGTCATTCTTACGTGAAACACCCTACATATATAACCGTAATATTCCGAGAGATAGCCCACCTAAGATCAAGGGCAGATCGAATAAAAGTACGGAGTAAGCTAACTTTCGGTGTACAATAAAAAAAAGAAGTTGAAAAAATGCTATTTTTTGCTGTACATTGCGATAGCACTTGTACAGCGCTGTACATCGTGATAGGCGTGAGTGCCAGGCCGAGTTCAATAGTACCAAGATTGTGGGAAAGTTCAAAGCAAAATGGCAACACGAGATAATGAGGCATTCATGATAAGGGCCCATGGCATGAAGGTGTGTATCAGTGCTTCTTCTGTTGCCCTATCCGATAAGGAGCAGGCTTTTTTCGGTCAAGCTACGCTCACTCAACAGTGACGGAAGGCTTTCCAAGTGGTCAATAAAACTCCATCTTCTTTGCGCATGTGCGGTTTTATTCTTCTTTTTATCTGTTTGCTTCAGTAAAGTTCAGTTGCAAGTTACGCCTCGTCGTGTGTACAGGGTGTCACAAAAGAAAACTTACACTGTCTTTTTTACCGCAGAAATAAACTAGGCATCGCCGAACGCTCATTCTCTGCTTAAAGGTAGCGCTAGAGGTCACAACCAGATGCCAAAGTTTCAGCCCGATCCGATAACTGAATAAAAAGTTGTAAGTGATTTTCTGAAACTTTCAATGGGAAAATGGCGGCCGACGGAGTTTTCAAACACATGGGGCTCTATGGCACCAGAAACCGAAAACAGGCAAAAATGGGCTTCATTTTCCCATTGAACTTTTCAGAAAATCACTTATAACTTTTGATCAAGTTATCGGATCGGGCTGAAACTTTGACATCTGGTTGTGACTTCTAGCTCTACCTTTGGGCGGAGAATGAGCGTTCGGCGATGCTTAGTTTATTTTTGCGGTAAAAAAGACCGTGTAAATTTTCTTTTGTGACACCCTGTACTTCTTTCTCGACCCTGTGTTTTTTTGGCGTACTTACCACCATGCTATATTTAGGTCATGTCCCATCCAGGTGCCCTAATCTGGACAGTTGACGAGAAAGTCGGCGAGAAACCTGGCGGCCGTGATTGGACAACGCCGCGCATGACCTTGGCGTCGGCCAATCAGAGCCTCAGGATTTCTCGCCGACGTTTTCGCCAAGTGTCCAGATTAGGGCCCCAGTCTTGTTCTCGTGGCAAGGGGAAACTAAGTAAAGGTGACTACTTGCAAGTCAGCAACGTTTGCTTATATCCCGCCATAGCTAACTAGCCGCATTTACGCCAAGGCCATCGTTGATGCCAACACTACTATTACTAGAAGTGTGTTCTCTTTCGTTGCTTAAAAAAAAAATATAGCTAATCAAGTCATGAAATAGGGGTGGGCCATCTTTCGGGGTGGTGCTTCTCTCTGGATTTTACGGTATTTATATGGAAATCAAAGGCTTTATTACATGAAATCATTTCACACACTTCTATTTAAAAAGAACCCTATCATGACGAGTTTCTTAAAAACAGGGTAACATGCCAAGCAAAATAATGACTACTGGGTGGTTCCATTTGAAATCGAACACGCGTGTTCGATTTCTACTACTATCTGTATTGTATCGCCCTCCAGCTGGCAATCTGAATAATTGCTTGCATTTTCTTGAAAAGTATTTGGATTTTGTTAGTGCTAATAACTATTTGCTTGTTCTTGGTGGTGATTTAAATGTGAATATTTTGGAGAACTCGCCTGTTTCGTCGCGACTTAAGGACACTCTCAGTAGTAGCGGGTTTTACGATGTCATTTCGTCTCCTACTAGAATTACCGATTCTACATCAACTGCTATTGATGTTTTCATTACAAATATTAACACTATTGTTGCCAGCGCAGGTACGATAAGTATAGTGATCTAAGCGACCATTTACCTATATTTTTTATGTTTTAAAACTCACCAATTATCCAGCGGCGCTAGTAAACATTTTAGCTTTCAACCTGTTACAGACCGCCAACTGCGGTGTTTTCGAAGCACAGTCATGGAAACTAACTGGAGCCCTGTATTCTTGAGAAAGTGCGTGAACAGCGGGTATGATGAGTTCATAAGTACATTCACGTCAATTTACGTCGCATCTTTTCCATACAAGACTGTCTTGACTAAAAAGCGAATAAGAAAACCATGGGTTACCCCGTTTATTTTAGCAATGATACGGAAAAAAAATCGATTGTATCAGACCTACCTCTCGTCAAGAGATAACGATGATAATACTGCGTTCAAGAAATATCGCAATCAACTTACATCTACTCTAAAAAAGGTAAAGTCAGATTATCACAAACGTCTCTTTCATGCCACGCACAAAAAGAGCCCCGCCATTGTATGGCAGTCCATAAACACAGTACTTCAACGTAACAATAAAAAACAATCAATAGATACGCTTTCGATATCTGGTGAAAATGTATCGGGAATACCGCTCTCTGATTATTTTAATCGCCATGCATTGTGCACATGCATTGTGGACAATGCATGTGCTTCCTCGTCTATCTCGAGTCGAGTAGACGAATCTGTTTTCCTGGCCCCTACTGACGAGTCAGAAGTGTTAATGTATTTATGAAACTTAATAATAGCAGAAGTCACGACATTGATGACATACAAATAAAGCCCGTCAAATTTGTGATTGAAATAATTGCCCCAATGTTAGTATATATATTTAACTTCGCCTTGTCAACTGGCAAGTTCCCAGATAACATGAAACTCGCGAAAGTTTCCGTTTTGCATAAGGGAGGCGATAACAATGTAATTACAAATTATAGGCCAATATCTGTTTTACCCATACCTTCCAAAGGGCTAGAAAAAATTATTTTGCGTCGTTTAGATAACTTTTTTGATAAACATTCAGTGCTGACTGACTTCCAGTTTGGCTTCGGTAAGGGAAAGTCTACGGAATGCACCTTGTTAACGCAAAAGGAACTAATATTAAAAAATATAGAGCAACGACAGATGACACTGGGACTTTTTATTGACTTTAGCAAAGCTTTCGACTCTCTTCACCATGCAACGCTTCTTGATAAACTTTCCTGTTATGGTGTACGGGGCACGTCTTTGGCACTCATTCAGTCATATCTACAACATCGCAAACAGTGTGTCTCAATAAATCGCTATACCTCATCTTTGCAACTATTGAAGTCTGGTGTTCCGCAGGGCAGCATACTTGGCCCACTTCTGTTCAATGTGTACATAAATGACATCGTCAACATTTGTCAACACTCACGTTTTATAATGTATGCAGATGATTCTAGTATTTTTATTTCTGCGACGAATATCGATGAACTGATTATTAAAGGTAATGTTATCTTAGAGAAGTTTCTCTTGTGGTCAGAAAAAAATGGCCTCGAAATAAATACTACCAAAGCAAAAGCGATTGTTTTTAGACTTGTAAATAAACATATTGATGCAAGTTATGCTCTTAAGATTGGAAACAAGGAAATTGAAATAGTAAGTCATCATAAAACGCTAGGCATAATTTTTTCAGAGTTTATGCAATGGGATCATCATATAGAATTTCTGACTCACAAACTGGCAAAGGTAGCTGGCATCATCGGTCACTGTCGCTCTCTTTTGCCTACAAAAGTTAAGATTCAAATTTATCATGCTCTGTTCGGCTCACAAATCAACTACTGCCATTTAGTTTGGGGCACAACGACCAAAAGTGACGTCAACAAACTAGTAACTCTTCAGAAAAAAAAATTATTCGTTTCATTGCTAATGTTCCGTACGACACACATGCTGAACCATTATATTTGAGCTACAATATCATGAAAGTTTCTTGTATTTATGACTATCGTTTGCTATTTTCTTACGCCTTTTCAACTTTGGAGTTTATTGCTTTTTTGTCACAGCTAGCAAACCTGACTGAGCGTGAATAAGTCTTCGATGTTCGTCGTAGAGAATTCTGAAAAGTTCTCCATTTCCGTACAAATTATGCACTGCAGTCTCTTGCTCATAATCTACCTACATTGCTTAACAACATTCTAATGAACCGCATCGATATTCATTGTATAACTAAGAAAACATTGCGTACTTTTTTGTGTTGTTAAATTAAGAAAAAAAATGTTCATAAATGTCGGTGATTTTAAAATTTTATTGGAACATTTTAAATTGTTTGATTTGAATATTGTAAGAAATATTTAGGATTCTTTAAATATGATTGTGTTCCCTGTACATGCAAGGGCACCGGACCCAGCCAAGCTAGCTTCTGTTAGCTTTTTGTCCGGTGTCCTCGGCATAATGTTGTTGAAATAAAGTTCAAAGTTCAAAATGGTTACTTTGATTTGCCTCAAGAATTTATATATTATAGCCCCATTTACGAAACGACAAAGACTTTTTTTTTTATTTTATTTAAAAATATAATTTTTCTCCAAAAAACTTTCGGAGTGGAGTTCAGGGTGCTTGAGTTTTGTGCCCAATTCTGTCATTTGTAATAAATAGGTAAAAGGACGAAAACGCTCAAAGTAATTTCTCGTGTAAATGGATGACACATGGCCCATTTTTTCCTTCCTTTTAACTGTTTTGGCAAACTTTATGTAGAAAGAAAAACAAGAAAACATCGCATCTTTGACGTTTTGGTGACATATTTGGAGCCTTTGTTTTTAATAAATACTATGTGTCTCTAAGCCTATACATGTGCTATTGACCAGTACGACTTTACATAAATGTAAGTTTACGAAATAAATTATATCCATTTCTTTTTTATTTAATTAGAAATAAATCTAGCCATAATTTCCACCCGTGTTATTAAAAATCCTTTTTTTCGTTTTTTTCTTATTTTTTTTTTTTACGATATGCCCAATTGTGTTAATTTCTCGTGTGGATAATCAAAGTCCCCCCTCCCTTTTTTTTTTTTTGTTGTGTTTTGTGTAGAAGTGCTAAACACGCATACATGCGCCCGAATCGGCGAACGGGTAGTCTCGCAAGTTGGCTTTACTGCAAGATTTTTTTAGCCCTAAAATGCTAAGGGAAAAAAGAGGGAAAGGGGGGGGAAGTCGGACGTGTTTGGAAGGTGAAGGGGCGACGGAGTGAGTGAGGAAGAACATGAATATATTTTATCAAAGAATCCTCTGCCTTTTCCGCGTTATCCTGAGGCTTAAGATACTACGTGGCTTGGGGTAGGGGATTGCGTCAAGACTATAGGTGAGGTAATGCTGTAATGGGTACCGGATCTTGTTATGCAAACCACCAGTAAGTCGGGGATGTCTTTCGTGTGTTCTGATGAGCCCTTGAGTCGGACCCTCTAATCTAGCGTTCAAGGTCTGTCATCTCTTTTTGAAAATAATGGCGGAGAAGGGCGCCGTGCCACCCCCCTCAGGGAAAGTGTCTGCCTCTACTCCTCAGCTGGTTTGACGTTACTGGCAACGCATGCTTCTTATATTATTATTAACATCATCATTATTATTATTATTATTATTATTATTATTATTATTGCACTCTTTGACGAGGAGCTACTGCATGAGTGTGTAAAAAAAATGAAACCATCATTGTCTTCTGGCCATGATGGTATTCCGTCAGTCCTCTTGAAGGCATACAGTGCCATATTTATTCCTGTTCTAGTACAGATTTTTAACAACTGCCTAAAGAATGAGGTCTTTCCCGCCATGTGGAAAACGGCACTTGTTGTACCTGTGCATAAGTCCGGTCCAAAAACAAATGTGTCGAACTACAGACCTATATCTCTTCTTTGCACATTTTCGAAGCTCCTCGAAGTGTCACTACACAAAATATTGTCATTCAATCTCAAGCGTTATCTTATCCCTAACCAACATGGATTTATGGCGGGTCGCTCGACCACAACTAATCTCGCCTGTTTTATGTCAACCGCTGCTCACGCCGTCGCTAACAGAGGCCAGCTTGATGTGATTTACTTTGACTTGAGTAAAGCGTTTGACATTGTTAATCATGAAATGTTACTGGCTAAACTGTCAAAGCTAGATATTCACAACTCATTGCTTTCATTGCTCGAAAGTTATTTGCGTGACCGGAAGTGCTTTGTTAGCTCGAATAATAATTTTTCTGCTACTTATGAGGCGACAACGGGTGTGCCTCAGGGCTCCGTTCTCGGACCTCTTCTGTTTTCAGTTTTTGTTAATGATGTTTCGACTGTGATTCGTCACTCTTCATTTCTTCAGTACGCAGATGATATAAAGATGTTTATGGAGGTACGAGAAGACCGAGACTGTGTTTTGCTACAGAGAGATGTTGATGCTTTTGAAGAATGGTGCCGGGGGAATGACCTAAAGATAAATAGCTCTAAAACGAAAGTCGTGTCGTACACTCGTAAGACACATAACATTGTATTCCCATATGTTATTCAGACAGACCTTTTGGAACGTATGAACAGAATCAAAGATCTTGGCGTAGTGTTTGACAGCACCTTAATCTTCTCCAGTCATGTGGATCACATCGTGAACGCAGCTCTACGCACGCTCGGGAGTGCGTGCCGCATCACTAAAGAGTTTATTAACCCCTGCACATTTCTTATACTCTACAGTGCATTGTGTCGACCACAGCTTGAATACGCTTCTGTTGTGTGGAATGGAATTTGTGCCACAAATTCCTCGAAAATAGAACGGGTTCAGAACAAGTTTCTTTCCATCTATAGACATCGTTGCTCAGCGCGCATTGTGCCCACCACTACTGATGTCCCTGTCCCTGTTCAGCGTAGCGTGGCACTACCTACCCTGCTTCGTAGGAGAGAACTTGCCGATATCTTATTTTTATACAAACTTGTCCACGCCGTCACTGATTGCACGGTATTGACGTCAAGAGTACTCTTAAAAATTCCTCTAAAAACAACAAGGCAAAATGCGTCCTTCTGCAACAGGCGTCTACTCAACCTCCACGATCCTGTGTCCAGACTTGGGCATACTTATAATTCTTCTTTTTCTGAAACACTCGACATATTTCACAATAACACGCTGCAGTTTGTAAAAACGTTAAAGGCCATCACTTAAATTTGAACTGTATACGCACTAACTTGCGGCGTTCACGCCGAAATTCCCCACTTTGAATGCATTTTTTTTTCTTTCTTTCTAGCAATTGGTGTTGGCGGTAGTACCATTAAGCTTATCGTGTGTTGTGACTTTGTGTTTACTTTTTATAATTTTTTAAGTGTATTTTTCTAGGGCTTGTCCGTTGTTTGTGTTGTCCGTACTATTGCTTTATACCCTGTTCTGCCTTACATGTTAACACAGTGCACCTGTACCAAGACCGCAAGGTTGTTCCCGGGCACGAATAAAAACATTGATTGATTGATTGATTGATTATTATTATTATTATTATTATTAAAGTTAGGACACTTGAGTGGTGGTGCACACTATTGTTTATCTCAGTTTAGTATATACAGGCTACTTGAGTTTAATTCGAACAAAATTTTTTTTTAAGAGAGGCGGGAGTTAGACGATTTTTTTTTTATCATGTGCTTATCAGGCCCGGTAGACGCTAAATCGTCGTGATAAGTAGGCTAATTAACTAAAATAGGCTAATTATATTTTTTTAATTATAGGTGGTAGGGGTCATGTTGCAATTGCGGTGTTGCAATTAGGGGTCATGTTGCAATCGCGGTATTGCAATTAGCTAGGGGTCACGTTACAATTGCAGTCAACTTATCGTGACGATTGCCTCCTCATCTAATGTCCGCTGAGCAGAGTAAATACGTAGTGGAAACGGCACTCGTCTATCACCCCATTTTTTTTTTAATCTGTTCGAATTAAAATTAAACACCCTGTATAATATCATGTCTCCCTCATTCTGTTTGTGCTCTTCGGTCTGTCATGTTCTTTTTCTCCCGAGGAGTGCACCGACTCAATCCTAACGGTTGTTAAAATCAGATTATGACTACGAACTGTAGACCTCGTGTTGTCGCTGACGTTCCAGTCCCACAGCTGCTCCAGCTTTTTACAGTCGAACTTACTTGTGTCAAGTTTAACAATGACTGACGTTCACAAATTTGATCAAGTCCCAATGCGATGACCGACATAAAAAAAAAAAAAGATATATCAGAATGAAATATTTTTTTATGAAACACCTTAACACCAATTTTCTGAGGTCAGCTATGTAAAACGCTCATGGAAATCAGTTCTTTCTTTGTAATTTCATCTTTGAGTGAGTACAAAAAAAAAAGAGAAAATTGGTTCAGCACACGTAGGCACATACTGTTTGCTTTGAGCTAATCTTCATTCATTTGTTGGAATCCCCGTTTTGGATTTCAGAAACAGCAGATAGGTCTACGAAATAAACCTTATTATGCTTATTCTGATTATTACTTTCTTCTTGCAATCGTTAATCACTTTCACGCCATGTTTCATGTTTGGAATTCGAATAAATCAATGAAGATCGCCCTTGGGCAGTACTCAGTGGCCAAATCCAATAACTAGACGCTATCCTCCACTCGGTGATAATGTCACAGTTTTCACGTACCAAAGTGAGTCTTCAGTTGTGTCCATTTTCACAGCAGCTATTTTGATGCTTTGGGAATTAACCGGGAATATACCGTAACGCTGATAGAAGTGAGTATCTGAAGCTGGCATCTCTCTAGACTGGGAAACAACTTGACAAAATCTTGACGCACATTGATCCATGCCCATCTCACCACAGGCGAAGCGGAAGTAACAAGCGAGGGACACTCAGCTGCTTGTTTTTGTCTAATAGGCAGTAGCTAATTTCCCAAGAACATTTCAACTGAATGCGACTTCTAGTTTGTCTTGCTTTCTTTTCAGCTCTGACTGTTGAAATTTTCTGTTGTACGCCGACAGGAATCTCCGTGGAGTCATATTTAGTCCGCCGCCAGGAATCCTTGATGTCCCTGAGCATATAATGCTTTGAAACTGCACTTGGACAGAAAATTGAGCTCAACATACAATCACAGCACAGAGTTTTCAACGGCGTGCGAAGCAATTCTGGCCAAAGTACGTTAGTAAATCTCATCGCTGTAGCGCTGCGAGAAAGCGTTTATTTCGAAACATCCTTTGATGTCCACCGTCGTAAGGAGACTAAATCTGTGAATGACAGCCATTGATAAAAGTGGACACAAGCAACATCGGCTGTAAAAAGTTAGAGCAGAAAATTGGAATGGTATCTGCAACACAAATACTCACGTCTGAAGTGTTTAACAGCAGAGAAGTACAGACGAGACGAAAGATAAAGGAATATATTATATATGCTGAGACAAAATATATGCAGTCCTACTCAAGTGTTTAAAAAATACCCTCCTTTCCCCAAATAAAAAAAACAAACATGCGGTACCAGTGTCGTTGGAACAGCAGAGGGATAGGGGCAGACATTTTTGCCTAATGGGGGCGCGTTCACACAACCAAATATTCGACTACGACATATGGATGAAGATTTCTAGGCGATATGGGTATTCGTGCAAATCCACCTGCAAGACGTACACACAACATGGAGGTGACATGTCATCCGGCTTCGTACGAGGTATGGTGCTTTCACTATGGTCGCCGAGCCTACGTGTAAGGAAGACTGGGTCACCGAGGTGCGATTGCAAATCAATACCATAGAGGCCAAACGATGGAAGGGAGAGATGCAAAGACACACGAGCATGCACCTTTACGCATCTTTTAAAAACGAAATCGCCCCCATCACCTTTTGGGGGAATACACTGGGCAGCAGACTCCTCACCGAGGCACGAGGTGGGGCCTTGCGCACCCGCCTTTACCGACGGAAGTACGACGCCAACGTGACGGACACGCACTGCAGTGCATGTGCTGATGCAGAAGACAGTTCCACATTTGCTTCTCGAGTGTCCGGCACTTGTACATGCACCAAGAGTCGGCACAAGCATCAACCAGGCCCTCGGGTTTACGGGACAGAATTGCCTCACGTGTTCCAAACAGAGGCTTGAGGCCAGGCAGCCCCCCCCCCCCCCCCCCCTTCCGAAATCTTCCATTTTGCTGGGACCTCCTCTCCCCCCCCCCCCCCTCCCCCCTCGAAACAAAACCACTCCTTTTCTAAAACTGTTCCTTCTTCTATGGGGGGGGGGGGGGGGGGGGGGGGGGGGGGGGGGGGGCGTGTCTATTGTAGATTTCGTCTCA